>NC_133387.1:45596873-45906112 GCF_047511655.1 Castor canadensis
CAACCTTTAGGTCACTAACTTTCAAATTGCCTATGGCACAGTTTCACCTGGAAAGTTATTAAAATTCTGAACTCTTACGATAGACAGCAGTAGATGTTACATGGAGTGTGAGAACTTCCTTTTACATTGATCTTCCCTGGTTTTCAGTTGCAGGTAGCCTGAAATCTGCATGTATTGCTATGGTGAATTAGAAAAATCTACCACAGCTCTTTCTAGTGTTTAAGGCAGAAAAATATGTGATTTGAATTATTGAAAGAGTGATTAATGGTGAGAAAAGCATCTTATTTTCCTTATCATAAAACAAAGATTTTTATTTCTCTGTTCATCCCATTAATTCTTGGCAGAAATTAGCCTGGTGCCTAATAAAAGAAAAACTCATAAAGAAAAGTATTGTTTAATTTAACTTTAATTTCAAGTAACGCTGAAGTTTCTTGAATGTATTCCAACTTGACCACAAAAATGTTTTCATCCGTCCATCTATCCATCCATCCATCATCTTTCACATACTTATTGAGCATTTGTTTTGTGCCAAACACTGTGCTTGATAGACACAGAGAAATGTAATTTTGATGAGCACAAGGAATTAAAAACAGGAAGCATTCCAAAAGCAAGATATAATTTAGGTGGAAGAATGAAGATTGAAGGGTATGTTTAAAGGATTCCCTGATGAAGTGGTATATAAGCTTTGATTTTGAGAATATCTAGAAGTTAGGATAATCGTGAAAGGGAAATTTTTCCTTGTATGTTTGATATCAGAAGTCAGCCCTGTTCAAAAACCAGAGGAGAAAGCCATTAGGGAAATTGAGGCAGGGTCAGGAGATGAAGCTGGAGTTGTGTATGGAGACAGCTCACAGAAAGAACCATGAGCATCATTCATGAGTCCTGACACAGCCCTGACTAGGCTTAAATTGAGGAATGATAAGACAATATTTTCTTTCGAAAAGCACAGATAAATTTCTGTATAGAGAATGGGTTGGCAGAAGAAGAGTAACAAAAATGAATGCAAAGATTAGTTTGAGGGTCATCAGTAACCATATGGTTATCTAAGACATGGGATTGAATGGACTCACCTTGGAAGTGAATAGAAATGGGGGAGCCATTAAATATGTTGCTGAGAAGGGAGGAGCCAGAGAACAGAGTGGGGAACTGGTCTCTGAGAGAACAAGGACATTTTTGCTTACATGGAAAAGAAAAGGGAGACTCATACAGATAGATTTAGAGGAAAATGTTTTTGGTAGGATGTTCAGGGCTGTTTAATGAATTATATTTTCTCCATGGAGACAAAGGCAAGGCTGCCAGCTGAGCATAAGATGGAAGTGAGACTGGAAATGTTAGGAGAGAAAAGAGGGGTGAAATGCAGTACTTTGAGGACATATGCCAGCACTTCCATTTTGCCTTCTGGATAGCTGCCAGTTCCTCCCGGGAGTGGGCTACCATTAAGACAGCTGATAGCAGTAACAATGCTTTTATAGTAGTGTTCAAAAAGTTCCTTTTGGTTTGGCTTAGTACTCTCAATTTTTATAAGAATTTTTTTTAAAGAAACTCCAAATATGCAGTTTCTTCATTGCCTAGAATGCTTTCAAAGACACATCAAGGTTATAAAGCTCTGAATTTTAGGCTGTAAAAGGAGAATTGTCCATTTGCTGTGTGTTGAACACACCCAATCTAAAAAAGTTGCATTTGAGGTTAGTTTAAGCAAGGAGACCCTGCAAAAGGCCAAGTGATGACTTTGAAGTAGGTTAAGCACTGCTGCCATCTTTCTGACTGTCATGGTTGAATTTCCATTTAAATAATGGCCTGTAGAGATATCTATAAAGGACTTCCCTGTAGTGTAAATTCACCAAATGCTCATGCTGGTGATACTTAAATACCCTTTCAGGTTGGTTCTCCCAGTATCTTAACAAGTCAAAGGGTTTTATAATGATACCTTTGATGGCTATGTTTAACAGATGCTCATAATTAGTCATGATGTGAATGGATTTGAAGCCAAACTCAAAGTGGGATTAATGTCCCCATCTCTGTTTTTCCATCCCTAGTGCATATTTAACCAAATTATCTTTTGTTCTCTTGATTTTATTTACTCATTAGCTGTGCTGTAATGAAGATTCCACTGTGACTAATTCCTCAGCTCATAAGGAGGCTGAGATACATCAATGCCAGTACAAGGCTATAGTACAGAACAACATTCTTCTCTCTCCTGCTGCCAAAAGAGTAAGTAAAACATAGGCCCTTTAGTGCTCTGAGTTCAGTAATAACTCTGAAGAATTCTGGAGTGATATGGCAGAATTAAATTATTGATGGTGAATCCATGAAAGCTACTTGGGGATGGTGAACCTGTTTTTTTTTTTCTTGTCCTACATGGCTTCCCACCCTCCCCCCAACCACCTAACTTTTCTCCAATCTCCCATAATAGGGGAAAAAACTCTTACTTTCTGTAATAGTTTCATGTTCTGATCTAATTTTCTTTACTTTCTTTCATTGTAGAGTCCCAAAAGTTACCCCAATTGGTCTTTTGCCAAACACCATCAATGTTTGATTCTCTTAATATCTTTTGATCTTATGTTTTAGTACTCTCTCCAGGTGCACAGCACTCCTTCCTTCACACATTTGTTTTTCAATTCTTCTTTTATTACTCACAAAAGTCTTGAAATAAGCAAATCTCTCCCAAGTATTTTCACCAAGATCATGGTTCACCCATAAAGAGAAAAGCACCTTAGAACATAGAACATCTGAATTGAATTAGCTTAATATACTAAAATTTCAGGAGTATTTGTCTTTTAAAAGACAACCACATTAAAAGGAATCCAAAGTAATAAACATTGGTAGAATTTCATATATTTGCACTCTTGAACTTGAATCATAGGATCTTTTAGGATACATACTCTGTTGACAGAGTAAAAAATAGGCTGTATCCTAAGACTCAGTTTCTTTTTTTTATGTTATTTGCTGTGTAAATCATATGAGTCTTTGGCCATGTCACGTCATCTTTCCTTTCGACGAGGCCCCTAACTTCTGCATAATGTGGAATGACCATGAAGGTCAGAAGGAACTGTGATCTGGAAGCCTGACAGCAGCATTTTAATTCTGACTCTCTATGACTATCATGTGACATCTATCAGCCTCAGCTTCCTTATCTTTTTAATGAACATGACACTGTCTATCCATCTCACAAGAAGTGTGGACTCCTGTAGTACTTTGTACTCATCTCTTTTCTGGTATTTAACAAAATCTATTTTTCCTTTTCTTTTTAAATATAGCTGTCTTTAGTCCTTGATGAGAGGTTTAAGTTTCATATATTTGTATATTTTTCAGTGCCTAGTATAGTGTAAGCACATTATAAGAACTCAAACATACTTTTAAATGAGTAACTTCAATTCCACAGTGTCTATGGAGATATTCTACATACAAAACATTTCCTGGGTGCTGTGGGAATGCCAAAATAAAAAAGAACTTAAAACCTATTTGAGAAAAAATGCCAGAAAACTTTTAAGTGCTAAAATCAGGGTATACAAATGCAAGATCATGTTGATGCTGAAGAATCATGAGAGGGAAAGATTAATCACAATGGGAAAAATCTAGGAGGAGTTCTTCAGGGAGGTGCATCACAACCTACCCCTGAAGGGTGGGAAGAATTTGGGTGGGTAGAAGCTCACACTGTGAACTGCATGATGAAGCAAACTCAGTAGGAAACACTTCTCTGCCTGCTACTCTCTGAGGAAAGAATCAAGTGAAATTGGCCAATTTTTAACAAAGAATACTCTTAGCAGAAAGCACGAAGATTTGCCATTTATAATTAATAGAGTTGGTATCAGAAGTTTCTCTTTGATCAGATTTCAGAGTTCAATCAAAGATCTTATAAATAATTCACTGTTTATAAGTGTTATTTTCCTCTATAAGTTTTTCCTAAGTTTTGTACACACAGAAAAGAACAATATCCATTACTTTCTTTTAATGATTTTCACAAGGGAGACAAGGCAGGCTGTGATGATCTTTCTGCTTATAAAAAGTGAAAGAAATGTATAATTCTCACAATTTGGCTCATTATTTAAAAAAAACATAGCCATATAGATATGAAGTGTACAACTGTCCAAAAAGCCAACATGCTTCAGTTTTTTCATTCTAGGATAGACTTTTGACTCCTGTTAGTGAGGGAGGAAAACTCTCTGCAGCTCCTGTGGTGCCTTCCTTTGCAGGTCTGAGGCAACCCCAACCCTAAGCTGGGGCTACTGTTGTTATGCAGAATAGAATCTGTGAGAGCATTGTGTAGCTATCTGAATGCTCTCTAGACACTCAGTAGTGCACAGGATTCCTGTGCCTAGCCCAGGCTGGTGTGAGGACCACAGGCAAAACTCAATGAGCTCAAACCCTTTCACCTTCAGTTCTTCTTGTAAAATACCAAAATAGCTTTCATCCTTAGGTTAATACAATGAGCCTACCATCTTTGGACTGGATAATGTCATTGCTGGTATCCTTCGATACAGATTAATTGATACACAATATAGGATCAGAGATGGTGCAATGTGGGACAATGGCTTGATGTTTAGGCTGTCAAGTAGATCTAGAAATTGGGGATCCTAAAAAGGAGATTATGAATAGGATGGGGTCATAGATGGTGATATAAGAATAAGTGACACTTTCTGATCCAGATTAGAATAACACACCATAAATACCCATTTTAGCCAATGTTATGGTGTCTTATCTTGATGCCTTGGGTCCATTCTATAGCTTCCTTATTTGTTGCTGCTAATAATTCACTCCTGTGACCTTCACAGGATTGTACTTGGACAGCGGAGCCAGATTGGAGAGCTGGTGCATCCTAGATTATTTCTTCCCCCTTTCCTACTGGGCATCTTTCAACTAATGACCAAGTGACAAAGGAGTATAAAAGATCTGCTCTGTTGCCCCCACATGGAGCAGCTGTGAGGTATAATTTCTACATCAGTTCACTGTGGGATCATGCTGGGCTGGGGGCTTCCTTGAAACACATCTTGCTTATTTCAACCTCTCCCTAGTTCTGCTTCCTCTGTCCCTTACTGGTGTCTTCTGATAGCACATCCTTAACAAATCATTTGTATCTGAATCCTCAAGTCAGAATTGCTTAAGGTAGAAGCTGGTTTGAGAGACTATTACCATAAAAACTGTGAGTATATATTCTCCTGCCTTGGTGGAAGGAAAGAGAAAGAGATGTTTTATTGTTAGCAAGATGGACTGTTCTGAGAGACAGAATTAAGATTCTGTTTATGTCTGCTACTCTCCGAGAATAAATCAAAAGAATGATAGCAATACATCCAAGTAGATATAAAAGAATAGTGGGTATTAGTTACAATCCTTTGAAAGCAGGAATTCAGAGAACAAATATATCCTGCTTCTCATATTATTGATTAAGCACCATACTAGGTTCTTCCAGGTTACTTTGAGTTGAAAACAAATGGGCTCAGGGAATTGAAACAGATGGTCTCTCTCCTCAGGTAAATAAACATAACTTCTGTTGATTTTCAACTGGATAATTTATACATCCTGCCAATAATCCATTTAAAATTGGTCTGTGTGGCAGCTTCTGTTGCCCACACAACTAAGATAGCAACTGCCATAGTAACTGAAGTGGTTCCATGGCTGCTTGGTGAATGATAGAGTGGTCATGTTGCAGACTGAGTATTAGACAAGCCCCAGTTCATCATTGGCAACAGGGAAAAGAAGAAAGTGATTCAGGAGGTAAAAATGTCATGGTTGAGTTTGAATTAATCTGTCTATAATGATCATCACTTAATAAGGAGAATTATTAGAAAGAATGCTCTGAATTTCAGATCTTAACAATGGGGCTGCAATGCACACTTTTCCTCATTTTAAAAACACTTGTCATCCTTAAGACTTGGGATGAGTACGTAGTGTTGGTCAGTATTTATTTATGTAAATTGTATGTTTCTGATGATTGCAGGTCTGTTGTTGTTAAGTTTTGTGTTATCAAATTATTTTTGCTTCCAGGTTTATAATTCAAACGTATTTTTATTTACTGAAGAGCATTTTGATACTTAAAGAAAACCTGCAGTGAGGTTTTTTTTTTACAGCAATTATCTTATTGAATTATAAACAGTAGTTTCCTAAGAGTTTTACATAGTAATTCAGTCGATTTTTGCAGTCTGAGTTTTATCAACCAGGGAACTTGATTTTAGGTATTTTGCAAAAAAAAAAAAAATACTGAGTTAATGCTATGAATATGTTATCTAACTCATTCTCTCTCTACCTCTAGAGATCTAGGGATAATTGGCTGTGCCTAACTACTTCCTCTATGAAAACTGAAGACCATACATCAATTCCAGTAACATATCCGGGGGGAGGGGGTAAAAACGACTACAGGGAGTGTCTTTGATCCTCTAGGTCCAACTTGTATGTTTAATATTATCTAGTAGCCTCAGATACTTTCTCTTCTTGTTTTCCCATAAACAAAGCAATTCCTCTCATCCAATTATGATTGCCTAGATCTTTTTTTTTCTTTTTCTTTTATTATTCATATGTGCATACAAGGCTTGGTTCATTTCTCCCCCCTGCCCCCACCCCCTCCCTTACCACCCACTCCACCCCCTCCCTCTCCCCCCCCACCCCCTCAATACCCAGCAGAAACTACTTTGCCCTTATTTCTAATTTTGTTGTAGAGAGAGTATAAGCAATAACAGGAAGGGACAAGGGTGTTTGCTGGTTGAGATAAGGATAGCTATACAGGGAGTTGACTCACATTGATTTCCTGTGTGTGGGTGTTACCTTCTAGGTTAATTCTTTTTGATCTAACCTCTTCTCTAGTACCTGTTCCCCTTTTCCTATTGGCCTCAGTTGCATTTAAGGTATCTGCTTTTTTTAAAATGCTATGAATATGTTATCTAACTCATTCTCTCTCTACCTCTAGAGATCTAGGGATAATTGGCTGTGCCTAACTACTTCCTCTATGAAAACTGAAGACCATACATCAATTCTAGTAACATATCCAGGGGGAGGGGGTAAAAATGACTACAGGGAGTGTCTTTGATCCTCCAGGTCCAACTTGTATGTTTAATATTATCTAGTAGACTCAGATACTTTCTCTTCTTGTTTTCCCATAAACAAAGCAATTCCTTTCATCCAATTATGATTGCCTAGATCTTGGTTAATCTCTGGTCCTCTGTTTTATAGACCTTAAAGTTTTAAAATATTTAATTTTGTACAAAACACAGGCTAAATATGAAACCTTAGGTGTCACCTAGCTTTTGTTTTATAATGAACTTAAAGAAAGACAGTGAGCTCTTTTTTCCTTCTTTGTAAGTTTCTACTCCTTATGGCAGGGATCCTTAATTCAATTACATAGGGATAAATCAAGGAGATTTCTTAAACATAGCCCTTTCCTGTTTAGGTACAAAGGGAAAGGTAAGTTTTGAAGAAAACTTGGTCTTAGCCTATTTCCCATGGTTTTTGTACAGATTCCTTACTGCTTAGGTTAAGAGCTTGCCAGAGTTTTTGCAATGGTTAGATTGGCTTCTTAGAATTTAACTAACTTTTGTTCTTGATCACTTCACAATATTGTGAATTTGAGCTTCTAGTGTTCCAAAACAGATGTTCCACCCATACTGACCAGTTACTTCAAGAATAGAGCTAGAATCTGGCTCTTTGGACTAATACTTGAGGATGGGCTTCTGGTAAATATTACAGATTGCCAAAGACATTTATCACTACTCCTCCTTAAACTTGGATGTGATTAAAATGGAGAGGAGAAAATAGCAAATGAGAGATTTCAAGAGACTTTGGAACATATAGAGAACCTCACCCACCCTGTGTGGCTAAAGAACCCTATTTCTATTTTGGAGAAGTTGAATCAGGCAGGATTTACCTCTGGGTGACCTGGCATAGCTGAGCACAGGGTGTATATTTGTGTTTCTAGGGTGGGGAGGGGCAGAATCCAGGAGATTTTGAATGAAATTCTGCATATAGAATGAGGAATACCTTAGTCTCTCATTCACCTCTCTAGAACTCAGATTAATAGATCTCAAACAGAAGATGTGACAGGAAAAAAAATGTGAGGAAATACAGGTTCAAGAGAAAGAACCTTAAGACTTATTTGTAAGGTGTCCCTGTGAGGTGGTCAGTTTTCCAACTGGTCAGTCTATAATAAACCCCACAAGTCAACAAGGTTGGCCCCCACCCAGAAATTTCCAGTCAGCATTTTAAAATATAAATGGATTCACCAAGAATCACCAAACATTTGAGGAAGCCTCTACCATGCAAAACATAGGCCAAAAGCAAATGGAGGAAGAAATTCATAGGAAAATTTTAAAAATACAGAAAAATATGAGAGAGGTTTTTTTTAAAAACTCAGAGATAAGAAATGATTACATTTATGAAAGAGGAACAGGTTAACTAGTGAAGAGTGGAAGACTCAGAAAAGAAAAAGCATCTGGAAATGAAAACTGTGACAGAAGATAAAACTGAGAACTTGTCCTAGAAAGTAAAAACATTGACACCATCAACAAAGTGATGAAAAATACAAAAGTTTATAGTCTTGCATTGTCCAGAAAGAAGAAAAACTTACCATTGGAAAGCAGTAACTTTTATCTTTTGCTTTCCATATGATTATTTCTCTTGTCTTATTCAATTGCCTTGGGGTTCCAGTAAATTGCAGAAGAGTGGCAGTAATAGCAGGTTTCTTTGCTTAGTTCCTGACTTGGATAGTAGATACCTTTATATTCTTGGCTTATTTATTGCTGTGCTATGAATATGTCCCTTGTACAGCTCAAGTGTTGCCAATGTGGCAGTAGTAAGAGGTGGGCTTTTAAAGAGGTGTTTAGGACCTGGGAAGTTCCTTCCTTCTTAATCAGATTAAGTGTCTTGTAAAAGAAGCTTCATGTAGAAGGCACAGATGGAAATCTGCAAGTCCCTATTCAGAAGACTATCTTTCCCTTTAAAATATGAAAAAAGTATATATTGTTAAGGGATTGAGAATAAACAGATATCTTTTACTTCAAATGAAACTTTCATGAAAAAGATATTCTCCTTAGTGTAATATAAAAATTTAAAAAGAAGCACGTATTAATGATGCAGTAATAACAACAATTTTAATTATGACTTCTTAGCAGCAGTGAAGACTGACCTAATTTGGTAGTGGGAAATAATTGCCTTGAATCTAATTTGCTTAACTAAGGAATTTGTTTATATCATCATGGTAATATTTTGGCAATATCAAAAGCACTTTAAGATAAAGTTGCAAAAACTGCTGTGGGGAAAATTAATGAATTTAGTGAGAAGAAAAATCACAGTTGTCTTATATATCATTGCACAAATCAAGCAATCTACAGATTACATATATATTTTTACTTGTGTGGGACTGGCCGTGTATGGACACCAGTCCTTCCCTGTGAATGGGGAAGCACAGCTCATTAAACACTGTGGAGCAGAAAAGACATATTCTTTTCTGGAAAGAAAGTAAATACTAGATTTGGAAAGTAAGTACTAGATTTATAGCAAAAGTTCTGCTTGAGATCCCTGAAAAAATATTAGGATGATAAAAACCCTGGAATCTAAAGCCAGACTGCATGAGTTTGAATCTCAAAATCTATCCTACTAACTCTGTGAACTATTTCAGGTTTAATTTCCTTCTCTTTGAAATGGGAGGTGTTACCTACTTCATAAGGATGCTATAGAAAAGAATCAATTAATACATGCCTTAGAAGAGTGCCTGATCCATGAGGCAGCTATAAATGTTAGATATTATTGTTCACTTGTTATTTTTAAGCTCAACAACATGTATCTCTTTTTCTTTATAGTCTATCAACCAGAGAACAACTTTGTTTTCTTTTCTCTACCTTAGGAATTAGTATGTGTGTGCTTTTGTATAAGTGTAGTATGCTTCATGTTAACAAAAATGACCCAATGAGTCATAAGAGCAGAGTCGGATATTGACAGTTCCTATGTACTAAAACCTGTGAAAATCAGATTACAATGACTTTGAGTAGTTGGCCGTATTTGTTATGACAGCAAGTTTTCCACATTCTGGCAAGTCTCCTAGTGTGTTTTGGAACAGAACTATGTGCCAGATCTGCCTTGCTCTTAATTTACTCCCTACCTTGAGCTGCTTGGTTTCAAGCCTGGGCTCTACTTTTACAGTTAGAATACAGGATTTTTGAGGGAAAATCATGCTGTGAACCTAAAAGCACATCAACAACATCCTTTTCTGAGCATTAGGACAATCTTTTGGTTTTCTTTTCATACATGATACTATAATTGTTCATTAAACTCAAATTTCAGAACTTAGGAACTATGAAAATAGAAAACTTTATCACTTTTTAAGAGAGGATATGAACAATGAAAAGTTTCTGGATGTAAGTCCTATGTCTGTTCTTTAAAATACAAAGTAATTTCCCTAAAAATAGGAAATAATCTAAGAACTTCCATCATTCCTTTCCTAGATGACCTTGATGCAGGGCTGGCTCTGAAAAGAATTGGGAAATAGACCTGGTGATGTCTTTTCCCAACTCTTCTCTTCTCCCTGAACCAAGTGAAGAAGCTCACTGTTCCTTTGAACTCCGAGGCTGCCTAACACAGCCTGAGCTCACAGAGAACAATCTCATTAACTCAGGGATGATGCTTATTTGCCAGATGTTCCTGCAGCATCTTCCATTTCAAGAGATAAAGGGTAAGTCTCTGGGCAATAAGAAGAAATGCCCGAAGGCCTTCCTAGACTGTCGAAAGCACAACCATAATGGGCATTGGGTCTGCTGGTGTACAGCCTAACAGTTTATGGAGCACTTTCAAATGCATTTAATTTTTTATATATTAATCTCTGTAATAAATCAGAGGAAATCAGTATTAGTACCTTTACTTTATAGATGAGGAAACTGAGACCCAGAATATTTAAGTGGTCTGACCCAAGTTAAAAAAGAAAAAGCCAAAGCTTCACTGGGATCTTATGGAGGATGCTCAACCTTCTAACTGGGTGTTCTTACTCCTTTTTGCTTTAGAATTCTCTCTCTCTCTCTTTCTTTCCTCTCTCCCCACCCTCTGGGAGCTTGAACTCAGAGCCTCATGCTCTGAGTTCTACCACATGAGCCACACCAACCTTATACTTTTTCTCATTCTTCAGGTTTTTTTTCACCATGCTGGAGTTTGAACTCAGGGCCTATACCTTGAGCCACTCCACCAGCACTTTTCTGTAATAGGTTTTTTCCAGATAAGGTCTTGTAAGCTATTTGCCTGGGCTGGCTTTGAACCATGATTCTCCTGATCTCTGCCTCCTGAGTAGCTAGGATTGCAGGCTTGAGCCACTGGCGCCTAGCTATTTTTTTTTTTTTCTTTTTTTGTGATATGGGGGTTGTAACTAAAGAACTCACACTTGCTAGGCAAGTGTTCTACCACTTGAGCCACAACTCCAGTCCTTCTGTTGGTTTTAATTAATTTGTCCTCTCAGTCACATTCAGAACTAAAAATACGTGGCAAATGGCTGAAGCAAATGCCAAATTTAATCAACTCCCCAACAGGTACCACAAGCCATAGAAGCATAGCCTATATATAGTTAACTATGGAGAGCCTATATTAAATTATTTATATTTCTCTTGCTGCTGTTCCTTGTTTTATTATTTTCAGCGTGACTCAGTATATTTACATCCTGTTAGGCCCAACCATGCTGAAAATATATAACTTTTGTGTTAAGTGGATTGTCTTCTGTTCCTTTGGTAGCAATAAGAAAAGATTGAATTTTACCTGGCCAGGAGATAGCAATAGTTTGCAACAAAATTTACTTTAGTTCAAGTCCAAAGTCTAACAGGACATAACACAGATCAGCAGGGAGAAGGCTTGTAATTGAGAGAGGCATGCTGTGGGATATATTGTGCTAATATGCATTTATTAACTAAACTCCACCTGAAGTTTAATTAGCTTCAAAGTGAGATATGGATTAAACGTCACCTTCTTATGACAGGTGTTGAAAACACTTTGTCCATTTCTGACTGATTTTCTACTTTGGCATTTATTTAGGAAAGATAAAATTCACTTAGAAGCTAGTCTATAGACATTTGAACACTTTCTGTACTGATAAACTCCACACTATTTTTATGCAAACTATTTTTATTAGTAATAAACTCCACACTGTTTATGCAAACTATTTTATTAATGTTTAATTGCAACTTAAACAAAATGTTCCTCTTGGCTGAGTTTCAGAGTCTAAAAATTTCACTGCAAGGTTTCTGAATACACTATTAGGTAAAGTAACTATATAAACTGAGACTACATTTGTGTGTTATGATTTGTGTGTGTGCAGGCGTGTGTGTGTGTGTGTGTGTGTGTGTGTGTGTTTGAAATGAAATGTATGATTGCCTGACTAATGGATTATGATCTAACTTTCCCCTCTTTTATTATAGATATATTTTCTTCAGTGCTTATACCTGTAAATTAATTATTACTTAAACCTCCTTTTTAGTCAATTTTGGTAAGCAGAACTGAAAAGCCACATGGAGTATAATAGAACAATCGAATTTTTAATCTGTACTGAATTTAAATTTTAGTTTTGTCATTTATCATCTGTGAGACTTTATGAATCTCAGTTAACGCAGCAGTCAGTGGGAAAAATGATAAGACATCCTTCTTTGGGGTTGTTGTGACAATGATATCTATGAAGTGTCTGTATAGTGCCCAGCTTAGTAACTGCTAAAGTTGGAATCTGTTAATGTTGTTACAGAGGAAGTTAAGAAGTGAGTCATTTATGATTCTCTGTAAAGCAAGCTGTTCAATTTTGTGGTAACCAAATATATAATTAATGTCAGTAAAATAGGATGGATTTGGACAGAGGGGTCTAAAAGATTTTAAAATCTTGTAAGAGCTAACATGCTGCTTCTCAAGGCTGAGGGGCCTATATGTCACCTGGAGATCTTACTTGATGCTTATTCTAACTTAACACTACTGACCACAGTGGAGATTTTGCATTTGAAACAGAATGCCAGTGAGGAGATCAAAGTGGCTGGACCATGGACCATACTTTGAATACGAAGAGTCAGGTGCTTTATACCAAGCAAACTCTTAGGAGAGTGTTACCATGTAAAAAGTATCTTATTTTAATGTTAGTGTAGGAACCACAACACCTACTTTTTCCCCCAAATTATCTACTATTGAAAACAGGACATTTTTTTTATATCACTCTCTTTCTTATTAGCATATATTAACTTGTGCATAGTAAGGGATTTCATCATGCCATTTTCATACATGCATGTAATATAGTTTGATTATATCCACCCTCTCTTTTACTCTTTCTTATCCCCTACACAATTCATTCTTTTAAAATGTTTTTCCATTTGTCATCCAGAAAGAGCATGTTTACAGAAAAGTCATAGTACACTAAATCCTAATATCTTTGTCATTTGACCTAAATGTTTTTCTAATCACTTCACATTTCTATGGCTCACATCCAGCACAGTGCCTGGCACATAGAAGTGGTCAATAATTGATATAATATAATAAAACATTTGTTAGTTACCTAGTTTTAACCATTTCATAATATATGTACTTCAAATGATCATGCTGTATATGATGCATTCATTTAAATTTATCTGTCAAGTTGTGAGGAAAGAGAGAGAGAGAGAGAGAGAGAGAGAGAGAGAGAGAGAGAGAGAGAGAGAGAGAAATGTTTTTTGATTATTCTAAAGGTTTTAAGCAATGTCAGATGTAGTGGTTTTATGCCCTGGCTATACAAGAATTACCTGAAGATCTTTTAAAACATATTCATGGTTGGTCCTTTCCAAAAACCAATTAAATCAAAATATCTGTAAGTGGCTCTTGGTATATATTGGAACCCTCCCCAAGATGATTCTAATGGGCAGCCAGGCTGAACTACTAAAATGAATACGAACAAACACTGAGACATTTTCTCTATACATCCTACCTGTGAGTTCCTCCAGGTCTTTCTGATTTTCTACTGCTCTATTTCCTACCTGTATTTAACATCAATATTCATCATGTATTATGAACTTTCTGCTATAAACCTTGAGCGTAAAACACCATGAAGAGATTTCCATTTCTTAACAATCTCTTTCCATCCTGGGCTCTTTTTCTTGTCTTTCTATTGAACTGCTTTAAAAGACTATTTTGATTTATTTTATTTTCATTACAAAAGTAATACCTGCTTATAAGTTTCTTTTAAAAACTCAAGCAAGACAAAGGTGCAAAAAACCAAAATTAAAAAAAATCTTCCTACTTTCCATTCATTATTCCTACTTCACCTAACAAGATCACTCCTATTATCTGGTAGAATGCTTGCCTACCATGTGCAAGGTCTGGGTTCAAACCCCAGTGCCATAAAAAAATGCCAAAATGATTATCTTTGCACATATTTGTATACTTTTGGCATAAAACTAGGTTTTTAGACATATAACTATCTAATTTCCCCTCTTACCAGTTGTTATTGGCAGTGTTACTCTATCTACCCTCTAGTAAGAGCTGAATATGTCAGCCCCGATTTTCTGCCCACCTCAGTCTCTCACAGCAGAACTTGTTAATCCTTCCACCACAGGCCTGGTTGCAACCCATTTCTTAGATTCATTCTGAGAGGAAACTGAAGAAAAAGTAGAGGAAGAGAAATAAATAAATGTTTATTATGCTCTATTTATTTCCAGGACCTCAAAGCAAGTATATAATTAATTATTATTACCTAGATTTATAGATGATAAAAATGAGCAACAGAGTTTACTTATTCAGATAAATAGGAATAGAATTAAGATTCAAAACCCAGGTTTATATGGTTTTATATATTTTGTCTCAAAGTCTTTTCTTTTTTCCTCTGTTGTTTTGAGTCATAATTGCGAATGGTACCATGGTGATCATTGATCTCCCATTGTCATTTTCTGAATTGTAGTCCCTCCTTTTAACCTTGTGTGGAGTGTTTTTATTCTGTTAACTGGCCACTTTAAGCTCTTTCATGCTTTTGCCTTGTCTATGTATCCAAGTTTCTCTTTCAGTGTTTCATTTCATACTTCTAAGTGTTCTAAGACTAGGGCCCAGCCTTCTGTGTTTCACATGTTTAAGAGAAAGAAGCTACTGCCATTTTGCTACACTGCATGGGAGTGGATATGTTTATAGGAAGTGACATGACATCTGAGTTTCTACTGAGTAGAATTCTGTATTCAGCTTAGGTGCGCCTCAGGAAGTTGCTTTACCTAATATGGTCATGCACTATAAAACTTTCCCTTTGCAAAGAGGAGCAACAATAGAGTCAAATAAAGTCACAGATGCAACGATAGGGAATCAAGGTAGATGATCAAGCAGATAGAGGAGGGATTGATTCTTGAGTAACAAGTAGCAGTCACAGACATTTTACAAATTGTTTTCTGGGAAGATATATGTCCTTTGCAGTATTAAAGGTGAACCTTGAACACATGCATTGGGAAAATTAAGAACAACAAAATCATTTATACCAAGAAACATCTGGGAAGAGAATAGCTTTGAGTAAGACTAGCTGAAGACATACATAACAAAAACCCATAAAAAGAAACAAACAAAAAGAAACTACTTTTTATAATTATTAGACTAAGAATTTTTTAAGGCATGTTGCTGTTATTGTTTGGTGTTACTGGTGCAAGTAAGATCTCATGCTTGATAGACAAGTGCTCTACCGCTTGATCCCTAGATTAAAGCCACTTCATCAGGGAGAACTTGAAACTCAGTACTAATAACTAACCCAATGTTAATCATTTACCTTTTTCTAAGCCTACCTCCTTGGCTTCCTTGAGCAGTTATCATACATCATTCCTTAAGAATGGTGTTTGCAGTTGAGTAAACAAAGCTGATATGAAACAACCTAGGGTTCACATGCTAGGTTGACACATAACCATTTGTGTCATAATGTATTTTCCAAAGATGACCACAACAATCTCTCCCATCTCATGTTCTAAGGTGTTGATATTCCTACAATAGAAGAGAAGTCTAATTAGCTCCACTTGAAAATGAGTGGATTTATGACTTTCTTGTAACAAAACAGTGTGGCAAAAGTGACACAGTGTGACTTAAGAAACTAGTTCAGAAAAGATTATATGACTTGCACATTGCTTGCAGGAACACTGTATTGGAAACCTGAACCACACAGTTAGAAATTCAGTTGCCCTGCGGCCACCATGCTATGAAGAAGCCCAAACTACTCACATGGAGAGACCACATGGAGGGAGCTCTAAGACAACATAAATGCAGAAAGAGGGAAGGAGAGAAGAGGAAGGGAGAGGAGAGGAAATCAGAGGGGATAAGACAGGCAGACAGAGACAGACACCAGCCCTTAGCTTCTCCCTCAGGTGTTCAACTATCGCCAGTGTCTTACCACAACCTCAAGAAAGACCCCAGGACTGAATTGTCCATGGGTGTCCTTCCTAAATGCCAGCCCTACAGAATCCAGGAACTTAATAATATGGCTGTTTTATGGCATTAAGTTCTGAGGTAGATTGTTATGTAGCAATAGTGATTGGATCAAAGTCCTGTGACCTTGAACAAATTATTTAATTCTTTGGATATTGACTTTCTTGCTTGTGAAATATAGGTAATGATAATAAACAACTACTATTTTGTCTCTAATAAAGAGATAAAAATTATACTAGCCCACCAAATAAAGTACTACTGCTAGAAGTAAGGCCCATTCTTACATGTGGTTGTGTTGCTTCCCAGACCCCAACCTTACCACACCATTTTGTAAGGATAAGCTGCCAGTTCTTGCTTTTATTGGCACTATAACAAGATCCTTAAACTACTAGACAATATGGCTTAAATTAAGTTAAACAGGTTTCTTCTCACCAGTTCACAGTGAAAAAATGGGACCTTGTATGGTTTGAGTAAGTGCTCCCCAAAGACCCATGTGTTGAAGGCCTGGTCTCCAGACCATGAAGCTACTGGGAGATAGTGGAATCTTCAGGAGGTAGAGCCTGTTGGAAGGAAGTCAGGTCACTGGGAATATACCCTTCAAGTGGATATTGGGACCCTCAACCCTATTCTTCCCTTCTCTTTCACTATAGGGTTAATACCACACATTCCCAAGTGTGACCAAGTGAACTGAAACCAAGTGACCGTGAACTGAAACCTCCCAAACTGTTAGCCAATAAATATTTCCTCTTTTCAAACTGACTATCTCAGGTATTTTGTTACAGTAATAGAAAACTAACTTTTGATTTAATAGGATTACAGCATGGAAGACTCTTATGGAAACGACTCTTATGTTACTGTCTAAAGAAATAATACATGATACAGTATTAGCCACTTGTGTTTAGGCTGAAATTAGTACACCAGATTAATTACCAAACAGGATGTCAAGGACCTAGTACCAGCACAATATTTTTGTTTTGAGATGTACAGTATTGGAGATAGATATCAGGCATACATCATCAGTGTAATAACAGCCAAATTGCTTCATGGTGGTAAATTTATAAAGACTGAATTCAAGATGACTCCATCTCCTCTAGTTATCTTGCCTAGTGGATCATTCCAATTTCATAGCTCCTACTCCATATATTAAACTTCCATGTTGACTACCTTCATGCACAGACCCTCAGAAGGTTGCAGCCAAAGAGATTTTTGGCCCTAGGCAACACTGGGCCGTGAGGGTGATAAGATAGCTCAGTACTGGAAATAAAAAACTGGGAGAGTCTTAATATTCTAGAATAAAAGAAGAAAATAGAAACTCAGATTTGAAAGAGATTTTAGATGTCGGGGACTTTTTAAATAAGAAAACTGATTTTTGGAGACTCAGTATGAGTAGCTCAGGCTCTCTGAAATGATTGAGACTAGAATCCCATCTCTTGACTTCTAGTCTAGACTATAATGCGAAAGTTGACCCTGTTGCCATATCACATATGTGAGCATTAGAGAGAGCAAGGAAATTCAGAGCGAGTTTAACAGCTGCTGAGAGAGAAAGAGGAAGGAGAAAGTAGTGGGGGATACATATTTGATGACAGGCCCTTTGGGTGGAGGGGTCTCTGATCTGCAGGACTGCTGATTTCTGAGTGTGGTGGTGGAAGAGTCAGTGCTAAATACTCCTGCTGTTTCCACAATGGGCAGCTTCAAGCTTCCAATGTGATACTATTAAACACAAAGTTGGGAAGAGCTGAGTAATAGTACATCATTATATTTTTTTCTATTACATAAGTACAATAGACATAAATAACTCTCAAGAGCATAGTTAGCACTAAACTAAGAAACATACAATATTAAAATGTGATGGTTTGAGAATTTATTACCTTTATTTTTAATATGAAATATTGACATCTAAGTGTAAATTTTAACTTTTAATAATAGCTATATTTAACAACTGTCTGGCAAAATTCCTAAAAAAGTAGCTATTGACTCTCACCAGCACTGTACTGGGAGGTGGATTAATAATTCCACATCAGCAGTTCAGCTGACCTCAGCGAAGGTCTATACAGAAGTTATGCCACAAATGTAATGAATTTGCCTGAAAGACTGACCTTCTATATTACAGTAGGTCTGGGACATTCAAAGACCTCATACAGACCTGGGCTTCAAGCAGCCTCATTCATTAACTCTTTCTGCTGTGCAAGGGACCATTTCCTATCATGTCAGGACACAGAAAAGATTGAGAAGCCTTGCTTCAGAATACCTACTACCTCATTTCAAATCACTGCTATTTCTCTCTTGAACCATCATCCAACACTATATTGTCTCAAAATTATCTTTTCCTGTATTTCTATATATAGGAACATTTAAAAAGTACAATCAGACAAATAATGAACATGTTTACATAGACTTGGGGGGCATTTATAGAGAGAATAATAAAACTCCAATCTTGCAAGCATCTATAATTCAGTTATAGAAATAAAGCTAACACGAAGCAATCACAAAAGCAATAAAAGATGGTAGATGTGTGTAATAAAAGGCAGAGTGATATAGCATACACTATAACTGCCACAGAATTTCAGAGAAGTTGTTAGAGCATAAGGAAAGACATCTGATTTTGCCATCTTAATTTACAAATACATGATTCTATGTGATTATTAGCTAGCTGAATAGGAAGTGAATCAGGGTTCAACCTTCCTAAGTTGCTGGCCAGTGTTCATTAATCCACCCAGCCCACTCAATAATTGAGCACCTATCAGTCCCCAGGCAGTGTGCTCAGGGTGGATTTATTAGGCACAGGAACTATGGTGCCAAGGTCCCAAAACAAGCATTTTAATTTTTCTTAAATCAAAAGGGAAAAAATGAAGTTTATGTGACAGGAAAGGTTTAATATGTGATACTAATACATTTGTCATTATACCAATGCAGTCATAAAATATAACTTTTAATATTTTTTTATGAAGCAAGGAGTCTAAAAGGCAAAAGTGCCTGAGGCCCATGAAAGTTATAAAAAGGTGCTGACTGTTCTAGGCACTGGGGAAAGATAAAGTGGTGAATGATGCAGACAAGTCCTTGATTTTCTGGAGTCTTCATTCTTCTTAGTGGAGAAGACCAGTAATGAATCAACAAATGAATCAATAAGCAAGATAATTTCAGACAGTGATAAAGGCTATGAAAATAAGCTATAGTTTGGTAGAGCAATGGAGTGAAGATGTTCCCAAAAAAATTCCTGTATGAGGATGTGATGGTAGAGTTGAGCCCTGAATGATGTGAAGAAGGAAGTCTGATATGACGAGCTAAAGGAAGAGCCTGTGTATTAATGCAAGAAGTTGGTGATGATCTTTAGGTCAGGATGGTAGCATTGGGATGGAATGAAGATGATGGATCTGGCCTCTGTGTTGGGTGTGGAGTGGTGGGAATGGATATTTAAAGAGAAGACAAGAGGGTAGCAAGGGTGGGAAACCAGCAAGGTCTTCATGGAAGAGATTATTATGCAATTTGAAGAATGAATCATTTCATACAGAAAATAAAACTGTTTTTCACAAATATCAGAGTTAAATTTAGATTATTAGACTCTACAATACACTAGAATTAATGGAATAAAATGTATGCATGCCTTAATTATAATTATTTGTAATGCTTTAGTATTTGAAAGTTGTTAGTGGAAGAGTAATCTTTAGGTTCACATCATTTATGAATCAAAAGATACATTGCATTATAACAGTTTTAATAATTTTGGAGTATATGTTCTTGAAAATATTTTGTGGCTAAATGAGCCATAAGGGAAAGCTCAATTTTGAATAGAAGAGTACTCAAAAACAAATGAAAATACACAAGTAGAAACAAAGGACAATTTTAATAGGTACTTTATGAAATACTGAAATAATTTCTCTGCATTAAGTAGCTTAATTTTAATCTATTATGTAAAAATTAACAAATGGAATAGATAAAATTTAAATTAATAGAATATTATTTGTGAGTGAACCATGAGAATCAAATTGCAAGAGGCTGTGATGAAATTTAAAAATATATTTAATTGCTGCAAGCCCCTGATTCCTAGAAATTAATAATTCTCAATTCATACAATAAAATTAAATAAATTAAGGTATAAAACAGGTTTTATAATCTTCTATACAGCTGTAAGTTTTGCTTTGCAGAGATGTGGTCCAAAAAAGTAAAGCAAAGTAGTTACACAGTCAGTTTTAATCAGTTGTGTTTTTAAACTAACTAGTGGTATAAACAAGATTTCAGGGTAAAAGTTTGAACCACCTTTGAAAGCAAACAACTTTTAAGGAATATTAAGATTACTTTATTTTAATAAAGTTGTATTTTATAGAAAAATAAGTTTTCCCCTGTAATATTTAATATTTAAATATATAGAATTACCTAGGCTGAGAACTCAGAGAAATAAAAGAATATAGTTGTTCGTAGACTTTGGGATTCCACAGACCAGTAAATTTTCAGAAAAAAAACAGACTGACGTATGGCTGTCAACTTTTTATTTATTCATATTAAAAGACAAAGATATCAAATAGCTACTACCATCCACTATTAAATTGAGTTTTTGAAAGATAATTTTATATCATACTATTATTAAAAATGCTCTGTAGTGTTCCTATTTTTCTTCCTTTTGATAGACTACTGAATATTTATCATGAAGCAATTAGCAATTGCTGGTCTATATGACCGTTGACCAGAGGAAATTAATCTAGTGCTTCAGTTTCCCAAATGATGGTAAGCTTACCAAAGACAAGTCACTAGATAAGCTATCAGATTTAAAAATAAAAACAATTAGGATACATTTGCTTAATAATTCAAAATTTACCATGATACTTTTATAGCTAGCTTATTCTTCTTGAAAATATGGATCCCACAAGATACGGATTTCACTGGTATTATTTGTGTACAAATATAATTACACCAAATGCAAACTTATCTGTTTATTAAAATGGTTTTAGCATGTAGAACTATAGACTAAGGTTACTTTTTAAAAAATCAGTAGATTTTCCCATAGTAGAGGTTAGTTTCTCTCTATAAAGCTATTTTGTATTCAATTATTCTTTTACCAAACATCAGTCCTATTATTCTGACTCCTGGGCTAGCCCAACTGACATAACTAATTATTGGTGTAGGAGGAGATTCAAGTAGCAGGAAGAAGATGTCCAGAGGGTTCAGAACCAGAAAAAGTGATGAAGCTTAGCACAGTTCCATAAAATAAAACAGGACATGGCATTTTACCCACATGCAAGATAAAATTAAAAAAGAACCATTCTGAATTTGACATTGGTATTAATAGTTATATGCTCATAATGCAAATACACAGTAATGAGGCCACGAGAACAGAGGCTTATGGGAATGACTTTGAAGAGCCATTTAATTCTTTTTTTTTAATTTTTATTTTTTTATTATTCATATGTGCACACAATGCTTGGGTCATTTCTCTCCCTGCCCCCAACCCCTCCCTTACCACTCACTCCGCTCCCTCCCTCTCCTCCCCACCCCCTCGATACCCGGCAGAAACTATTTTGCCCTTATCTCTAATTTTGTTGCAGAGAGAGTATAAGCAATAATAGGAAGGAACAAGGGTTTTTGCTGGTTGAGATAAGGATAGCTATACAGGGAGTTGACGTGCATTGATTTCCTGTGCGTGTGTGTTACCTTCTAGGTTAATTCTTTTTGATCTCACCTTTTCTCTAGTTCCTGGTCCCCTTCTCCTGTTGGCCTCAGTTGCTTTTAAGGTATCTGCTTTAGTTTCTCTGCGTTGAGGGCAACAAATGCTAGCTAATTTTTTAAGTGTCTTACCTATCCTCACCCCTCCCTTGTGTGCTCTCACTTTTATCTTGTGATCAAAGTTCAATCCCCTTGCTGTGTTTGCCCTTGATCTAATGTCTGCATATGGGAGAACATACGATTTTTGGTATTTTGGGCCAGGTTAACCACTCAGAATGATGTTCTCCAATTCCATCCATTTACCAGCGAATGATAACATTTCTTTCTTCTTCATGCAAAGGCAGTCCTGAGAGGAAAGTTTATAGCCATGAGTGCATATATTAAAAAGATTGAAAGATCCCAAATCAATGACCTAATGATTCATCTCAAACTCCTAGAAAAACAAGAACAAGCAAATCCCAAAACAAATAGAAGGAGAGAAATAATAAAAATAAGAGCTGAAATCAATGAAATAGAAACCAAAAAAACCATACAAAGAATTAGTGAAACAAAAAGTTGGTTCTTTGAAAAAATAAACAAGATCGACAGGCCCCTGGCAAACCTGACTAAAATGAGGGGAGAAAAAACCCAAATTAGTAGAATCAGGAATGCAAAAGGGGAGATAACAACAAATACCATGGAAGTCCAGGAAATCATCAGAGACTACTTTGAGAACCTATATTCAAGTAAATTTGAAAATCTTAAAGAAATGGACAGATTTCTAGATACATATGACCATCCAAAACTGAACCAAGAGGAAATTAATCACCTGAATAGATCTATAACACAAAATGAAATTGAAGCAGCAATCAAGAGTCTCCCCAAAAAGAAAAGTCCAGGACCTGATAGATTCTCTGCTCAATTCTATCAGACCTTTAAAGAAGAACTGATACCAACCCTCTTTAAACTGTTCCACGAAATAGAAAGGGAAGGAAAACTGCCTAACACATTTTATGAAGCCAGTATTACACTTATCCCAAAACCAGGCAAAGACACCTCCAAAAAGGAGAACTATAGGCCAATCTCCTTAATGAACATTTAATTCTTATTTAAAGTTCAGAACTGAAAAAGAGATTCTGAGCTCTATTTCTTCTCTCTCCTCTCATTCTTGCTGCTTCTACTCCTCAGCCCACTTCAGCTAAGGAAAATGCAATGGTCTACTGATTTAAATTTGAGAGTTGATAATGGAGGTTTCAGAAACCATGATTGCTCAAAAGAATATGTGTGAAACCTTATAAAATGATAGGCAATTAAAGTGAGAAATACCAAAATATTAAATTTATTATCTATGGCAAAGGAATTATAAACAATTTTTATTATTTTCTCTTGTCTTCCTATATTTTTCAAATGTCCTACAGTGAGCATGAATCACTTTTATAACCACAAGAAAAAATGTTACAAATGAGAAAAAATAAAAAGAAAATCACAGAAGCCTGCCAGTATGGAGAACTGATATAATTGAGAGTAAAGAATGTTGACAATAAAAGTAGAAAAATTTCCCACAAAATCATATTTTAAACACTAATGGAATGCCTTAAACAATAGAAAGGTGACTGGTAGATTACATATGCAAAATATTTGCTTCATCCAAAGAAACCTATGAAGTAATTGCATTTAGTATACTAAATCCATGTGACCTAAGTCTTAAAAAGGCAACATGAACTATGGATGGTTTTGTTTTATAGAATTAGAAGAAATTTAATGACTTTTTCAGTGACTTTACTGGAAAGTACAACTCTAGGATGGAAGGAATCATAGTAGAGGTATAAAGAGCTATTTGAGTTTGGGGTGTAGTGTTGTCAGAGACCTCCCTCAGCCACAGGGGAGACCTCTTAAGAAAGTCCCTTCATCCTGCAGAGGTTCCTAAGGCACCTTCTACCATCTGGGTCAATGTGATTCTACTGTGTCCAGCTCCCGTTGTAACTAGATTGCTGCCTCCTCTACAGAGGACAGAATATTCTAGTCATTTGAAAATCAATATAAGACATTTACATCCAGCCTTAAAGATGAATAAAGTTATGTAGAATATTATACGGCTGGTATCTTCTGAAGCTTTTGGCTCTTGAAAGCAGTGTTTTAGATTTTAAAATAAAAATGTATTTTCCACTATCAGGGAAGAGCTAATACTATGTTTATATTGAATTTAAACCAGTTTAAGTGGAGGTGGAACTTGAGTGACTAATATAATTATAAAAATTTTAAGTTAAGCTAACATAAAAATTTCTTTAACGTCTTCAATTATCTTATCCTAAAACACAATTGATAGTTTGTAACATGAAATGCCCCAGTAAGAAATTGACATTTTATATTTCTTTTTTAGCAAGAACACTAAGTGCTTAACATTTCTAATTGTGTCTGTGAAAAGATGGCTGGGGTCATTTGACTCTTGTTTAGGGAATACCATAACAGAAATTCAAAGATCTCAAATTTGAGGGCCAAGAAAAAGTAATTGCACATAAATGACATTTATACAAAGAAAAGATTTATAAAACAACTCATAGGACCTTATCCCAAATGGCAAATCACACAGACAGCTTCACTTCCACACAAAAAAGCAAATCTCTTTATCTGTACGTAAGGCCTGGTCTTCTCTCATTCTCAGGACTCATGTAAGGTGGGGATTTCAGACTTTGGGATTGTAATGTCAAATCCTAAAGTGTCAGAATTGGGAAAGTGTTATAAGAACCATTTTGTAATACTAGTTTTGTTTTACAAGGAACAAGATAGACATATAGACAAAGAGAGAGAGAGAGAGATGGAGAAACTGAAACAGAAAGACAAAGAGAGACAGAGACGGAAACAGAGAGAAGAAAGAACTCAACGGACCCCCTCTGGTCACACGGAAAGTCAATGTGCTAATTACATAATAGCTACAAATATGCCTTAGTCATTTTATGACAGTCTTTAAATGATTTTGTCTCTCCTTCCTTCTTTTAGGCTAGAGACCCCCATGATCAGAGTAAAATATTCAGTGTATCCAAAAACCCTGAGACAGTCAAGTGTTCTTCACTGCTGAGGTTTTGCCTACAGAAAATCCTTTTTTAGTATGTTTCTTGGTGGTGAATGTGAGTGGTCACAAGCATTTATGTGACATTGGTGGCCATGGCCTCAGATTTCCAATGGGCTGTAACTCCTTTACTCTTGCTTTCACTCAAGCAAAATTGGATACAATAGTGACATTTTCTGTGGAGAAAATTATGAGTCTATCCCCAAATTTTTTAATTAAACCATTTTATATATAAAATGGGCACACTATCCACTGATGGTCACTGTGGGCATTGATGTTCTCACTGAGAAGTGTTACTTCATGAAAGCATTTGATTTGAATTAATCCCATGCACAATTTTAGGCAGTAGTGCTAATTTTATCTGCATCTTATAAAAGAAAAATCTGAGGCTCAGAGAAGTTAAACACCTTGTGCAGTTTTTTTGACTTAATTTAATTGTGACTGACTTTTCTATGATTTCTTTTTCTTTACTAAGTGTATCAGAAAATTCAGTTTTATGTTCCAAGAATCCCTGTTGGTCTATTTATCATTAGCTCTTTCATAAAATTTAGGTTGGATAGCTTAAAAAGTGCACTAGCATTTTTATTTATTTCAGAATACAGCTTGTACCTCACTGTTCCTAAAAGTGTTTATTTAGTATAAATCTGCTTTCTCTGGTTTGAGCAATTTCCTTGAACCTTTCTTGAATGATTTTGTACTCCTGAAAACTTTTTTTACACAGTAAGCAATTGATTTAAACATTATTACAAAATTAAAGTGACCAAACACTTTCTTTTCTCCATTTTTTTTGGTCAAATAACAGTTACGTGTTTGTTGTTCATTGATAGCTTTGGGATTTATAAAATTCAAGAGGAAGCAATGCCAAGAACTGACCAGTGATTCCAAGTGAAGAGGCTGCATTGTTAAACATTTCCTCCTCTGCTGTCCAAGACAGGAAGTCAGTATGAGTAAATAATGAAAACTGACACTTTATTTGGAATCAGAACATCTAACAAAATTAATAGGAGCCAGAAATCTTCCTGGACCAAACTTTGGTAGCAATCTTTAAGCATCCAGAACATTATTACTTATACAGATGTTGACAGTGTGGTCAAAACTGCTTGGCCTTTCTGAAAATCAAAGTCAATTTCCTGATGACTTCCTTAGATTAGCTAGGGCATCAGTTTTGTGAATACAGGAGGTGATTATCTTTGCTCATGAAGGCAAATCCCTATTGAGAAAGGACATGGACTCTTTCCTCCTTTTTACTGTGACACCAATCAGTTCTAATGGGAACTATAATTCTTCAGTGCCCTGTAATTTTCCTAAAAGCTTCCAGATTGGAAAATGCTGTTCAAACTGACAGTGTCTATCTTTGTGTACTTGAACAGCAGGCAGATGTAGAAGTGACAGAAATGTATCCTGCTTCATTACTTAATCTTTTTGATGGATGTAGTGCTCAAAGATACTATCTCTTTATTGTACAAAGCTGGAAATAGGCCCTCCCTGCTGTCATGGTTACAACATGTCAGTACTGGAATTTTAAATTGAGACACATTATAGTTGGAGAAAGCTTTTCTATGATCTCTGCCTAGCATTGTCCCTGTCACTGATAGCTGCAGAAGGAAGTCTGTGTATCTGAAAGTGTCTAATCCATTTTCCTTAAAGTGATTATGATTGTTGAGGGGTGATCATGACAGATATAAAATTCAATCATTCGGGACTGAAATTGTCTTTATTGGTTCTTGTTAGCAAGTACCATATTTTTGTTATTTTTATTTCATTAAATATGTACCCAAGGAGCTCAATTAATTCCAAATCATTATTATTTCAAACCCTGAAATTCTTTACCAGAATGAAGTCATCACTGAAATAGTATTATATGTACTGTTAGTAAGTTTATCCTTTCACTTTTTGCATAACACTATTTCTTGGATAAAATGCTTGTTTTCTAGAATTTATGAAGTATATCTACTTGGGGAGTTTAATATGAATATATATAATTATAAATAATCAATTTTGATATAATGAATTCAAATATATTTCTGTTTAGGTAAGAAAGTTTAATGAATTCATCTGAAAGCAGCCTTTTACAAAAAATTAATGTAAAGTATTTATTATCTGAGGAATTATTCTTACTACATCACCCATGACTTATCATTTAGTATCTGTCAACTCTCATTAAACAATCACAATATGCTTTCTAGCTTTAAAACTCCCCATCCTGTCCTTCTGAAAATGAACACATTAATCCAACATTTGAAAATAGGAAATGAATCAGTAAGATTTTTAAATATGTGTTTATAAATATACATTTTCACTGTAATGGTGATAGTATTTTAATTTGAAAAATGGTATTTCAGATAGAAGAAAGCAATATGAGCCCAATTATAACTGTTGCTCCTTGGCAAATGGACTGTATATCTGTTTTATGGTAAGCATATTGCAACATTAAGAACTCATAGTTTTGTTTAAGCCACATAAAATATAATTAAAACAATATCGGTTGGGTGATCTGATAAACAAAAATTTCTAAAATTGATAAACACTTCCAAATAATCATTTATACTTCAATTCTTAATTTTTAGATAATTCTGTGCTCTGACACTTTAAGAGACCCTATTTATGTGAGTATGTGTTCTGACCAACCTTGGGAAGCCACTGCACAACTCAGCTAGTGCTCCCACTCTGACTTACAGATTGCCAGTGGCCATGGGCATGCTTCCTTAGATTACATGTGTATTTGAAATGGTGAGACATGCCAATCAGTCTTGGCTGCTTTGGGAAACTTCTTTCTATTTCCTGTGGAGGAGCAGGTAGGGTGGGAGAAGGAAGTTTACATGTTTTCAACAAGCTTCCTAAGTTTCAAATTAAAACACTTCTGCCTTCTCTCTTGGATAGATTTCATATAAGGATAGTCAGTGAACCAGATGCTAACCTATGTATTACTCCTAGAATAAGTGTGTGTGTGTGTGTGTGTGTGTGTGTGTGTGTGTGTGTGTGTGCAATACCCATTATCATAACTGGTTTGTATGGTTAATATACTACCTATTCATCATATTTTTTGTAATTTTTTACTCCACTCTACCCTACATCTCCAAGATTCATCTGTGATCATGTCATTTTGCTTGGAGATCTTTCTTTAGTAGTTAGTAGTTCCTTTAATTTGTTTCTTTTGGTTTTCTTTTTGGCTTTCCATGCTGGAGTTTGAACTTTGGGCCTCGTACTTTGCAAGGCAGATGCTCTACCTCTTGAACCAAGCTGCCAGCCAGTTTTGCTCTCATTATTTTGGAGATAGGGTCTCTCGCCTTTTGCCCAGGTTGGCCTGGACTGTGATCCTCTTATTTTAGGCTTCCTGCTATCACTGGGATGACAGGTGTGTACCACCAAGCCCAGCTTTTTTTTCCCATTGAGATGGGTATCATGAACATTTTTCACCTAGGCTAGCCTGGAATCCTGATCCTCCCAGTCTCAACCTCCTGTGTAGCTCTGAATGACAGTCACAAGCCTCTGCACCCAGATACTTGTTGAGATTGGGTTTCTTGAACTGTTTGCCTGGGCTGACCTCAAACTGTCATCCTTTCAAGCATAGCCTCTTAAGTAGCTAGGATTACAGGTGTGAGACACTGATGCCTGGCTAATACAACATTTTAATGATTAATGCTCTATTTTTCCATTTGTAATGAAAATATCTTTAGCTTAATTTAAAATATTTTCATTACCATAGAAATCAATTGTTTTGTTTCAGAGTTTCAAAGAGATTATTATATTTTCATTTAATAAGAACAAATTTTATTCCAGTTCTTGCTTCCAATTATATTTTTCTGATTGTTTTTAAGATTAGCTCTTTAGATTTGATTTTTCTGCAGTTTTGCTATGATATGCAGGCATGGGTTTCCTTGTATTTTTGATGTAGCTATTTCTTAAATTTGTGAATGTTATTTTTCATCAGTTTTGGGAAATTCATATACATCATCTTTGCAAAGTATTGCTTGTGTCAAATTACCCTTTTCTTCTGGTATTAAACATAAATTCATGTTCTACCCTATCATTGTGTTATTCATGTCTCTTACACTCTCTCTTTGATACATTTCATTAATTTCTGTTTTCTTTACTCTGAATGGGTTCTTCTGATTTACCTCTGAGTTTACTGATTATCTTTTTAATTCTATCCAATTCATTGTTATACTCACCCACTGTTATAAATTTTAATTGCTAGAATTTTGAGCCCTAAAATTTCTATTTTGTTCTTTTTCAAATATGCTATGTCATTTTTTACATTGCAATTTTGGTTGAAATTTTCAATCACATCTTTATCTCATTAAAATAACCAACATAGTAATTGAAAAGTTTATTAGTCTGAATTTGTTCAGATGGGTAGGCCTGCTTGCCCATCATTTCTGCTGATTCACAGTGTTCTATTCTCCTTTGTTTATGTTCATGATTATCATTGATTTGGTTCAAGGAACTTTATTTGAAAAATTGCTTATAGAGATAATTTAAGGTCTATGTAATGTTATCTTCCTCTGAAAAGTATTTTTGTTTGCTTCTACCATGTACCTGTGGATACTGTAATCTCTAATCTGGTATTACCTTAACCCAATTAAATGTAAATGAACATACTTATATGCTTGTTTAGTGTGATATAAATTCCAGTCAATGAAGACAAGAAGAAATTGGTTTTATTCTTATTTAAATCAATCTTGTGGTAAAGGTTGATTACATTTAAGAAAATTATGTTCTTTTATTGTAGGCAAAGTATCCCTAATCCAAACATTCAAAATTCTCTAAAAGTTTTGGGTTTTTTTTGGAACATTTTGACTACTACTTAGCCATAACTCCTTGGCTCTGGGGACACCTGCAGGCATGTGCAGCAAATTGGACCAATGAGATAATCTTTCCAAAGAGTTGAGAATTAGGTTCTAATTAATTTGTTAAGTGATGGAATTGAAAAATGACATGAAATGTACTGAGGTAGCCATGTCTTTAGGGGCCATAAAAAGTCAAGATGCAGAGAAGTAAGAAAAATAAGACAGATACTATGAGACAAGCCATGCTACCCTGAGAAGGAGTCTCTTGTTCACCTTCTGAGTTCATTTTCATCATTGTGAAATATTTTTTGTCCTTCCATCAAATCACCTCTGCTTCTTTCTACCATTTTTTTGTGGCAAACACTAGTATGAGTGAGTTTTATTCTTTATAATTTAAATCAGTTCACCAGAACAAGACCATTACCCAAATTTAATTTTTGGTCATTGGATGTTTTTTACTTCTATCTGCATGAGTAATTACATTTTTATTTATTTATTTAATTTGGTCTGTGTGAGTCAGCCTGTAGCCTGGGCTAGCCCGGAACTTGCTATGTAGCCCTAGATGGTCTCAAATTCATGATCTTCATAATTCAGCCTCCCAAGTGCTGGATTACAGGCATGCATCACCATATGCCTGCAATAATTGGAACTTTATTGTATCTTTTGTTCCTCAAAATAAAACAAAATGTTTGAGCCAACAATTCACTAGGTTTCAGATGATCATTTCCAAACATATATTATCATATGACTCTTTTTTTCTACTGTAAACTGTTAGATAGAGACCCTAAATGAGGCAATATAAAACGCCTTTGAGAAATCTCAAAGAAGTGTCATAAAGCTATCCAAACCTCAATTCATGCTACATTGTTTGTGATTAGCCACACAAAGAACTCAGTCACGATGTCCTTAATGTAATCATCTTCTCGAAAGAGCACTTCATAGAATATCCCAGTGAGGGATTTTAGAAATCACTCTAAAGCTGAGTTTTCCCATGACTTGTGAAAATGTACTTAAGAAAAAGCACATATTGAGGGATTTTATTTTAGTTTATATATATATTTAGTCAGCTACACTTTTAAAAGCACACTTATTATTTTTGATTTTATCATTTTTCCATTTACTCACGTTGTTTGGGTCATCCCCCCCCTTCCAGAACCTGTTCTGCCCTCTTCTTCTCTGATGTTGTTGAAGACAAAACATAAGAGATAATAGGAAAGGCATAACATTTTTGCTAGTTTGAGATAAAGATATCTATACAGAGAGATTCCTAAATACACACTTCTTGAAAATAATTTATACAGCAACTTGTAACACCTGGGGTGAGGGGGGGCAAAAGGGGAATTTTGTACTTTTATGTAGAGGTTTCAGAAAGTGATTCATTTTTTGTGTGTAATTTGACAATAATAATTAATCCATAATGGGAAAAGACAATTGAATTTCAGGGGGTTTGGTCAGTAAAAGATTTATATGGCATACTCCCTTCTTGAATTTGCAGAAAGACGAATTAACAGGCAAGGGGTTTACTATCCACTTAGGAAGATAAACCATAAACAAATGAAAAAAGTAATAACCAAGGCAGTATTTATTATGCACTCAGAATCCCATACTCAGATGTTAAAAATCTAAATTGCACTTGATGAACTGAGAACACATGAAGTTCTAACTGTTTGGAGTTGCTACAGGAAGAAGACCAAGAAGATCTGGTGGGAAGATAACCATTGTGACCTGTAGGTTTCTCAAAGGGAAATGTTCTGTGGTAAGAGGAATAGGAATTCAGCCAAGTATATGTCCTTCCACAGAAACAATGTAAATAAATGACATTTTACTGTTAAAAATGAAAACAAACAAAGTGAAAATATGAGACTTTCAAGAAAGTAAAAATTTGGGAAAACCCAGGATTGAAAAGGTAATAAAAGATGTTCTAAAGAATTTAAACATAAATTGCAGAAAGTGCGGTGGCTACTGAGACAAGTGCATTGGGGGAGCAGCTGGACACAGAGCAAAGGCAAACTGGGAGCTGGAGTTGCAAATTTGTCCGCTTGGCTTTCAGACACATGCCCAATCTTCCAAATTAGAATGGTTCAGTGAATAACTCGTTCACCATACTTCTGTTGAGCTGGGCACTGAAGCCTCAGAAGATGGCAGGGGAAGAAGGGAAACTAAAATTCCTTCCCTAGCCATTGGATCAAATGGTTCTCAACACCCACCACACACCTGGAGAAAATTTTCACAAATAGACACCCGCTCCCCGCTCCACTAAAATTCTGATTTAGGTACTTCTGAAAGGGGAGAAGAAACATTAACACAGTAACAAACACTTTACCAGTAATTCTCATCAGCAGTCAAAATTAAGACCTTATGTTGGCTTCAGAGAAGTAGAGAAATACACATTCAAAAAAGGGTTACTTTTGTGGAAAAAAGGCCTGTATTTGTACTACTTTGAATTATATGTCCTCTTTCTTATTCTTTTTTTTAAAATCTATATAATTATATTTATACTCATGTCTATATATAAATATATAGACATATATAAATTTTTTCAAGGACTTTGAAGAATGAAGTATATATCTGTGTGTATATATAAATATAAATATAAAGATACACTATCTATATAGATAGATTTTTTCTTTTTTATTATATTACTGTTGCACTGAGAGTACATTGTGACATTTACAAAAGTTCTTACAATATATCATAGTTGAATTCACCCCCTCCACTATCCTTCCTCTCCCCATTCCTGGAATAGTTTCAATATGTCTCATTTTTCTTAATAATTTTTATTAGGATATATTCATTATACAGGGGGGAATTCAAAGTGACAATTCCAATCAGACTTATATTGTACATTATTTACATTGTCCCCATCGTCCCTACCCCTCAGCTCCCACCCCAACCAAAACAATTGCAAGAGGTTTTCTAGTTTTGTTTCATATAAGTATATGAAGTCCATCAACCATATACCCTCACCTTCTCTCCTTCCCACAAGTCCCTCCCTCCGCCCCCCACTGCACACATTGTGCCTATTTGGCAGTCCTAGTTTTCATTGTTAATATTTAAGTTGATGTTCAAAGGGGATCCATTTTCATAGATGAGTGCTAATATTTCCATACTTTCAGCCTCCTTCACCCTTTCCTAATATCCTCCCCCTTCCCACTGGTACCGACTCCTAGACAGGGCCTGTTTCTTACCCTTTTCATTAAGGTTTTGGACTTTTAACACTTGGACTTTTAACACTTAACAAGGTACCTCAAATATAGTGGTTACCCATCGAGTGTTTTAAGTGTTTGTTAAATGAATTCTTCAAATCTGATATCAATGTGTGCAATGATTGATTTTAAGTGTCAATTTGACTGTTTAAAGGACACTCAAACAACTGGTGAAGCATTATTTCTCTCAATGAGACTGTTCCTATTCTGTTGTGAGGGAAGCCCAGGTGTTTTTGCTTTTGATGGAATGATTAGGCTGCCCCAGGCTTGACTGCGTGGGCATTTCCAGAGGAGATTGGCACGTGAGTTGGAAAGATCCACCTTCAAATGGGCAGACATCGGCCAATTGGCCTGCCACCTAGATGAAACAAAAAGGCAGGAGGACAAATTTTCTCTGTCATCTGACAAAGTGGCCATTCTTCCCCCTGCCTTTGAATGTCTGAATTCAGTGTTTCTGATCTTTAGGACTGACACCAGTGCCCCACCTAGCCCTGCTTCAACTCCCCAGCTCTTGAGCCTTCAGGTTCAGACTTCCCTGGTCCTAAAGCCTTCAGTCCTGCACGGAGTGAACAATGCTACAGTTTCCTGGTTCTCCAGCTTACAAGTGGCTTACTTTGTAACTTCTATTGTTGGACTTCTCAGCCTCTATAATCAAGTGAACCAATTCTCCTGATAAATCCTTTTCAAATATCTCTATATATGCTAACAGTTCTGTCTTTCTAGAGAAGTGACTAAAATAATGTGGAAAGCCATTGCTTTCAGTTTAAATTTGGGGAACCAGAAAGTTTGAAACTCATGAAAATTACTAGAGAATTAAAAGAAATTGCCCTCAGACTCTTGTGTTGAGGTGACGATAGCATTTCATGGGCATTGTGGATATCAGTTGACTCACTTCAAATAATAGACCTCTTTCTATCAAAATAGTGACAATTGCATCAATCATCTTACCCTATAGGCTCCTTATGGGGAAGTTGGGAAGCCACCCAAAACCCACCTGATGTCCATAATTTGTCTTAGGAAAGCTCTAAAAGAAGATGCTGATGAATGTACACATGCTTTCTGATTACTTTTCCTTAAGCATCACATTATAGTATATTAAAGTACCTTAGTAATTTTTGAAACAAGTACAATTTAAGCGCTACAATGAAATAAAAATAAACAAGGTCATAGTACCATCTTCCTTCTATTCCAAAACCTTCTACACCAACTATGATTCTCTTTATAGTGTCATAACCTTATGTCCTGGAAAATAACTAAATTGTCACTCTCCTTGCCTCTATGTGGAAAATCTAATGAGAAAACTCAATAATATTTTACATGTGGATGTAATTAGGCTTATGAGTCAGCACCCAATATGGGGAACATCATTTCATGTTATTCTGTAGTAAAATGAAAATGCTTTAAAGAGAATATGAACTTTTTTAAGAATGCCTGGTCATCTAAAGTGCTACTTTCTCCTATAATTTTTAGCTTAACTATTCCTAGTCATACTAAATTGAATTTGATTTATGGTTTTATATGGCATCTTTTAAGGATGACTTTTAGACATTTGTACCGAATCTGTCACAAGGAGAAAATCATTCAATTTGGGACAAATCAAAATTTACCCCAGAACAGTTTTCTTTCACTGTATTTGACATTAGGACATTTGTGTTGACGTGAATCACAGCATTCTTTATTTAAGGATTTGGGCTATTTGTTCCACCTTTATCATTTATCTCTAATTTTATATAATGATAAGAAAGTCTGACCTATAATTCCTAAGTTATAGACTTTTGGGCAGCCAATTACATGATGTATATTTTAAGCATTGGCAAAAAATGTAATTTCTCTTTTGGAAGGCCATATGGTTCTATATACATACCCCCAAAATATATACATGGATGCATCTAATTGAGCTGATGAATATATTATTATTTTGTTGTTTTTAATGGTCCAATTTTGTGTGTTTGTTTATAAGTGTAGTTATTCTTTATTAGGTTGAATAGGTCTCCTCCTCCACAACTTTCCTGCAGATAGCACATTATAATGAAAACATGTTTCAGGTCAAATTTTATCACAGTACAAATATTTATTAGCAGGGAGACTCACAGGAAAAATCAACCTTTTCTTTGAGCTCTGTGAATTTTAGTTCTACAACCCTTTAAGTACAATCTTAGATTCTTTGTCTAGGACATTCCCTCCAATGCAAAACTGATGATTATTTTAAGAAGGCTCAGGTAAGGTAGGCTTGGTGGTATACACCTATAATCCTAGCACTGAGGAAACTGAGGCAGGAAGATTCCAGGTTCAAGGCCAGCCTGGCCTATGTAGTGAGATCCTGTTTCAAAAACCAAAAGTAAAACAGAACAAAAAGTGTCAGGTAAATTTTTGATTGACTCAAGAAACACATCATTCAAGAGGCAGACATAGGTCCAGATGGAATTCTGGGCCTCAATGGCATTCTAGGCCTGAAGTGGTCCCTCCTAAGGTAGAAGACTGGTGGATTTATCAGCTTCTTATGCTACTCTCACACAGCAGTGGAGGTGAAAAAGCACAATATTGAAAGCCATCTTTCGACTTGCACACAGTTCATCATTGTGATACTAATTCTGTCACTGCTGCTGATTAACAAATTTAGTAATGAAGATCCAGATAGTGGTACTTGAAGAACAGGTGGTAGTTGGATCAGGAGTGTTGGCTTTTGATGAGAGTGACTCCATCTCTGGAGTGTGGCTGTGTGGTTAGGATCCCTCAAAGGTAAATTAACTGTCCATAGATATATAACCTACTCTTTCACAAACATATAATGCAGTCTGTGCTGAAGTGGTTTTAAGCAAATTATATCCAGTATGTCCACAGAGGGAAAGATTTTAGCAGGCTACATTTATCGTTTTTAGGGTATATCATTTCAGCGTCTACCTCATACTGTTCCTTCCATGGAGCTTTCTATTGGCAGAAGAGTCCCAAACCCACACTCATATCCAATGTAGTTTACCTGTTCTCTTTGCCCAACAGGGGTGAAAGATTATTCTACCATTGGTAACTTTTTCAACCTTAATTTGTCCTGTGCTATTGCAGAAGGAGCATCACTTGGTGTTCTGTCACCTCATGTGTCATGGGTTTTGTGTGCCACAATCATCCATAAACATGGAAAGAAGGATTTCTTTTTACAACCAACAACCCTGTCTGAAACTGGTCTGGAACAAGATATAAACTCCTTATTTTTCACCTGCAAGGAGGTCTTTAAAGGCCCTGAACTAAAAAAAGGATCAACTCACTACCAGTCATTGGCAGTTAGTCAGTCATTTGGACACAGAGATTCTTTTTGAAATCAGAGCAAGTGCTTATCCCCAAACTTGCCCAGTGACTCAAAACCTCCATACTACTGTTTTGTTTTTAAACAGACACCAACAGGCCACTTTTATTTTAAATGTAGCAGCTTTTGTCATCTTTAAAATATTTACTGAAAGCAATATGACAAAGGGGTGCAACGCAGGTAGGTACAGAAGCGGACTGCGAAAGCACCCAGTCTCATCACCTGTTTTCTCCCAATATTCTTTCTGAGATGTGTGGCTTTTCTCAGCATTATTTATCTGTGATCAGTTCTCATCATGACTGAGGATATTTCCTTTCTGCATACAATAAGGTGTGGATTGAGAGTCTTATAAAGTCATACCTAATTTAATGGCTTTCTTTTATGGGATCAAAACCAGTATCAACTTCAAAAAATATTCCATGAAAATAAAACATGGAACAAACTTGTAATGGTTTAGCTTACTTGTTTGCATTTTCAAATAGGATTACAATGTAAGCCTGCATTATGAATACCTCAAAATATTATATAAAAACAATCTACACTTGTAATCCAAGCAATTTTTGTTTATGTCAGAAAGCAGTAGTTTTCGAAAGAAATTGCTTTAAGTATACCTACATTTTCTTCCAATTTTTATTGTAGATGCAATGATACTCAAGAGTATGAGGGCATTGTTGTCTATTGCTATGTTCAACACAACAACTTTTAAAATTATTTACTTACTTACAATGCAGGAATAGATAATCCAAGTAGAGAATTAGAAAATACAGAAAAATCACAAAGAAGAATGTAAAACTATTGCATAATTATTAGCCTTTAGATATATTTCCTGATAAGTGTTTTCTGTGTATACTGGACATATGTTGGAGATATATTCTCCAATATATAATATACAGATGTAGTTAAGAATATATATCTTTACACATTTTCAGAGTTGCTTAATATTACAAGTACTATTTGACATATTTTTTCTCATACCCTACCCATTGACATTCTTCTATTTAGGGGTTATCCCTCCAAAACAGAGGCAGAAAATACAAAAATGCTTTTCAATTCTTCAACACAGGAATTGGAAAAGATGTGTAATCTGTTATAAGCTTTTTATCCTTTTCATACCCCTTCTCCAGATTAGATAATGATGTCAGGGACTGAGGGAGAGAAGGAGCATTTTATATTTTATTCTGAAGCAATGGCTTCTCAATACTCCTGCACCTAGCTGTGGTAGAAGGAATAGAGATGCTGACATGGGGGATTGACAATACTGTCCCCAAGGTACGTTTGGGATACCTGAACCTGGTTTTCTGACATGCCTTTTTATAAACAGAAAACTCATGGGTGTTTCTTGTGCTCCTATGCTGTCGGGACCATGGTGTAGTGATGGTTGCAATGGACATTAGGATAGAATGATGGACTGCTTGGTTGCTCCTAGAGGAAGTAGAAGAGCAGTTATTCTTCAATAGGATGAAATATTGATCATGGTTGTAACCTAAGGCAGAGAGAGCCCACTGGCTTCAGGGTGGTTTGGCACCCTGAGTGACTGAAAAGAGGAGGTAGGGTGGACACTCATGTCACCTCACTGTAGCTGACTGCGAGTTCAAATGGAACTCAGAAGCAACTGTTTGCCTCTGTAGCAGGAGGCAGCAAGAAAAGGGGTAGAAGTTGTGCAAAGGGATTCGACAAACCTCCAAAGACAATCATACCACAGGAAGAAAAGAGAGCGAGGCGTCCTTGAAGGACTGAATTTAAAACTCCACAGAGTTTTCTGAGAAAACAGAAACTGACTAAAGCTTACTTAATTGCAACTGCATTAAATATTCTGCATTAATCATAAGAGAGTTTTTGAGCCATAAATAAAGGAATGCAGAAATATTTAAAGATAAACCTAAATTCATACACAGAAATATATAGCCACATCAAGGTTTATGGACTATTACTATGAAATACATTACTATTCATGTCCTACATCTCATAACAAAAGCAAACTCTGTTGGGAAAGCAGAGAATAAAATTCTTTGAGCCCTTTCTTAGACACTGTAGGTAGAAGAAGACACTCTACCAATTATTTTTACCTAGTATAGGCTAACAAAAATCTCTGAATTGTTGCTTTGTGTTATTAAGAGTGTATATCCATTAAAACCTTCTTGTTTCAGGAAAACACTTAAGTGACATTTTTTCAAAGACAGTTTATCTGATGAAAGCAGGTGAGTTAGAGCAGTCTACAAAAGGAAGTCATGGAAAAGTTAAACTTTCCTATGATGTGCATCAGAAAATTGAAAAAGAAAATTAAGAGGTGAGGGGACAGAAAGGTGAAAGTGATCCTATTGTTCTACCCTTTCCACATCCTGGCCCTGAAAGCCACCAGTTAGAAGCCAGAGAGTTAGTGAAAAATTCCTGGCATAAAAATTTTTCCATTACTATTTTAATAGACTTTAGTTTTTAGAGCAGTTTAGATTCACAACAAATTAAGCAGTAGGTAGATACGTACCTTGCATTCACTATCCCACATATGCATGGCCTGTCCCTTCATCAACCCTTTAAAGTATATATTCATTATAATCAATGAACCTACATTAACATGTCATTATCACCCAGAATCCATAGTTTACACTAAGGTTCTCTTGTACACTTAATGACCTTGGACAGATATATGACATGTATCCACTATTATAATATTATACATAGCTATTTTCATGGCCCTAAAAATCTTCTGTCCTTCATCTATTCATCCTCTCTTCCCTTTAATCCCAGGCAATCATTGATCTTTTTAACATCGCCACAGTTTTGCCTTTTCTAGAATGTGATATAGTTTGAATCATACAGTATGTAGATTTTTTGTACTGGCTTCTTTTACTTAATAATATGCATTTAAGTTTCTGCCATATTTTTTCATGGCTTGATAGTTCATTTCTTTTTGTTGCTGTTTTTTCCTTTTTTTTGCAGTACTGAGGTTTGAACTCTGGGGCTACACGTTGAGCCACTCCACCAGCCTTTTTTGTTATGAGTTTTTTCAAGATAGGGTCTTGAGAACTATTGCCTAGTCTGGCTTCAAATCATGATCCTCCTGATCTCTGTCTGCTGAGTAGCTAGGATTACAGGTGTGAGCTACCAGCTCCTGGCTCAATAGTTCATTTCTTTTTAGCACAGAACAATATTCCACTGTCTGATGTACCATAGCTTATTTTTCTACTCATCGATAGAAAGATATCTTTGTTCCTCCCAAATTTTGACCGTTATGAAAAAACGTTTCATAAACATACACATTGGATGTTTTTGTGTGGACATAAGTTCTCAATTTTGGGAGTAAATGCCAAGGAATCTGATTGTTGGATTGTAAAGTAAAAGTATGATGAGTTTGTAAGAAACTGCTGAATTGTCTTCTAAAGTGGTTGTGCCATTTTGCATTCCCACCAGCAATGACTGAGATTTCACGTTGCTCCATATCTCACCAGCACTCGATGTTGCCAATGTTCTGGGTTTTGTGTAGTAATATGTGATTTTCTGATGGCATATGATAGGCGGCATCTTTTCATCTTACCTCAAAAGTTGTTGGTTATAAGCATGTCATAACTTAGAATAGGAAACAAGTGCCTTCCAAATGTGTTTTCCTCCCAGATAACAAGAGAGTGTTCTCTTGATTGCTTATATAAATTTACCTGAGAGGACTGACATTAAAGTGCCAAGTATCACAAATGTGAATAGACAGTTTAATGCTTTCAGTATCATTACATACTTGAATTTATGTTTTGGATTATATATTTATAAATGGTGCTATCAGCTACATAGAAGCAACAACTTTTGTGCAATGGATTATACCAAGCTTTTAAAGACTCTAGAGAAGACACTTAGAATGATGCTTCAGTGCAATAGTTAATATCCTTTAAAATGCTGCTAAAACAAACATGTTAGTTATAAATCTTGGAAGAAATCAACTAGGCAAACTGAATAGTAATAACAATAATAATGATAATAATAATAATAATAATAGATTTGCTATCCAAAGAAGCTAGTTTTCATGGTCTATTGATACTTTTAGGACTTCTGTTATTTTTTCTTTTTATTTGTAGGATAATTATATTCAGTCACCTAAGACAGCATTCTGCAAGTTTTTATTTTAATTTTTATTCCTTCCTTCTCTACCTATATTTGTTGGGACTCTTTGCAAGGGAGAAAAAAAAGTCCATGACTTTCTTAAGATAAATGCAGAGCAGTGGCAAGAAGTATACTGGAGTACCACTGGATTTACAGAGAGTCTGAACAACCTGGCACAACAGAAGAGTATAGCCTCAGGGGGTCAGAAGTATGCACTTCTGGCTTTTTTAGGACAGGGCCTTGGAGTGATCTAAGTTTGGTTGCTGCTGATCTTTGATGACAGCTCTGGGATCTCATGCTCCACCCCTGTGGCCTGGGGAGAGCACTGTGATTGACAGTACTACCAGAACCACAGAGCACTCCCCACTCATCTCCTTTCCAAGAACAGGCAACAGTGCCTGTACATCTGTAGAAGACTGAAATGACAAGAGAATGAATACATTTGCTATCATCTGTGATTCTTTGTTGAAAAATTTTGTTGGAAAGCAGTGACTGAGGTTTTAACACATAGCACTACATGACTTTCTATCTTTCTTTGTCTTGCTTTTCCTATTTTCTTACCATTACCACCCTGACCTTACCCTATACCTCAGGGTTTGCTTCTGAGAGAATTCAGTCTAATGGTCTCAGTCAAGCCCTCATTCCTGGCTCCTTATTTCTGTATTTTGTGATGATGAGTTCTCTGTAGGAGGACTTCTCAGCTTTCACCCTCCCACATCTTTGCAAATAGACCTAAGTCAGGTAACTTCATGTGGCCAATCATGGCTAGACTTTTGTGAACTTTATCCTTGGATAAAACAAGAGTACATTCATAGGACAGCTACAATTGAAGATGAAACACTGGCCAATAAAGTTCTTAAAATAAGTGTATACTAGATGAGCCAGTAGCCTAGAAGAGAAAAAGTGAAAAAATTTTTTTGGGGGGGGAAGTTTACCTCACTCAGATCCAGCTCAAAGATGCTTTTGATTTGCAGTGCATTCTTTAATATGAAGTAACACCAGTCACACTGAAATTTTCCTTAAGACAGAATTTTATTAATTTTAATTTAAAAAGTCTTTGGCTGTTCTTGCACTTTTGATGTTTTTATTATTTTCCACCAATTATTTCTAGATAAAATTGTCACTAAAAACATCTTACAAATTGGGATTATGTTTGAAAAACACAAAAGCACAGACTCTTGGTGCTCCTCACTACATCATCTCTGATCTCTACAGCTCTAGCTGCAGTAGACACTTCCTGTCGTCAGGAATCGTTCCATACCAGGACTCCACAGATACTTTTTCTTTTCTGCCTCATTGTTTTCTCTAGAGACTCCTCAGCATACAATTCAGCATGTCCTGGGCATTCAGAAAGGTAGTGCATCCCAAACTGTGGATTAATTCACAACAGACATTTGCTTAAATCTGACTGGTCAGAACTGAATGCCTTAGAAAAGATCTGCCTGCAAATCTAACTAAAGATCTGAATTAAACTTTTAGTTCTGGCTCGATCTGCAAGGAGATGTGAGGAGTCAAATATTTTTATCTGAGCTCACTGTTGCCCTGTACAAAATCAGAATCCTAATAATAAGGAAAAGGGAGAGAAACTGGTTAAAAGGGAGAAAAACTGGTTAAAAAATAAGAAACTTTAAAAAGAGAAGAACAAGAGAACATGATATTTGAATCATCATTAGAAATTCAGACTTCTGTGGATAGCTTTCTTTGACCAGCTCCCTGTCTCATTTGCTTCTATCCTTAACTTTATGCCCCAGCTTCTACCCCAGATTCTAGAAAGGAGAGACACAGAAAGAGGAAAATAAAAGTCATGTAAAATATTTTTCTAAAGATGCTTGACTAACCCCACCTAGTTGTATCTGCATTTGAATCTTGTTTGTTGTTTTGATCATTCAATAATAGTCATAGCTATAATTTCTTGAGTACATTATTCCTGTCCTGCCAGTGAAGAAATTAAGTTTTAAAATTGATCCATTTCTTGGAGACACAGAAATAAATAGTGAGTCTGGAATTTGAACTGACATCTGAACTATTTCAGGCTCTCCAGAAGTGCTCATGTGAAACACCTTGGGTTGCAGGTGCTGAGCTGGGAACTTTAGATTGCTTGAAAACTGTGACAAATATTGTGAGTGTCCTTTGCCAGAAGAACTTTCCTAGAAGTATCCTGTGGTTCTTGACCTGTGGCACTCCTATTAGTTTCACTATTTTAAAAATCCATGGTAGTTTTATATTTACCTCTGATATGATGGCAGAGGTGACAGAAATAACACATCTCTTTCCTTTTCATATGAATTCATCAGCTTTTTCTGGTAACACTGATAGTGACCAGAGCACGACTCAAAATTATACATTATCTAATTCAAAATGGAGAAGCAAAGTATTGTTATCTAACCAATGCAGTTTATCCTGTTGAAAAAAGAATTCTAAAATTTGAGACTCCTGGAAAAATAATTTTTAAAAATTATGGGCAATAAAAATTGGGAGACATTCTACCAATGAAACATGAAACCATGCTGATACTTGATTAATTCTCTCATTGGGATATAATAAAGCAATATAAGTAATTCAGGAACTGACATTCTCCTTTTCTGTCTTCCTTTTAATTGCTTTTCTTTTGCTCCAAGTTCTCTACAGTTCAACATATCTTTCACTTGATTTTTGGAGCCAGGGCCAGTCCACCTACAGCATAGCTTGAGGGTCAGCGGCTTTAACAGAATACAGCCAATGGCCAGCTTGTTCTTGCTCATGCCCTGTAGGCAAGGAGCATCTGCTAGATGGCTTTCCAAAATGATTTTCTTTAAAAAGAGGTCAACAATGTAGAAGGTAGTCATACTGATGTCTGGGAGCAATATGAACAACAGGTAGTAATGAGAGTGTTTTTCTTCCTTCCAGTTTAACAGTAGAAGTTGTCATCCAGCTGTGATCTGAACTGAGACTGTTTTGTTCCCACAGTAAAAAACCAAGTTGGAGGTGATTCCTGTATGTATACTGAAGGGGTGGAAGTGTCTCAAGGGATAACTTAATGTTGTATAAAGACCATAGTTTGGTTTTTGCCTTCCTTTTTAGGACTCATGTTTCAGATCCTAAATACCCACAACTATGCTGTTATCCTTTCGTAGACAGTAATTTAGAGAAAGTGCTTGGTATTTTCTGGTAGTTTAGTGGTAGGAGAGCAAGCAGAGAATCCAACACAAGTTAACAGAGATGGAGCTGATGCAAGCAGGGTATTAAAATGCCTATAGATTTCACATTTTTCACTTCTATTGGATGTGGAGCCTCAATTAAAGTGAAAAATATTGGAAGTCTAGAATTTTGAAGCTGAAAGGGTCTCCACAGATCTCCAAGTCCTCTTCTGTTACAATTAAAGTAGAGACCCTGAGAGAAAGAGTAAGGGACCCAAGACCACAGAGCTATTCAGTGGCTGGTCTAGTCTCTGTCTGATGTGGACCACAGTTCACAGGGTATAGAAGACAGGGAGAACAAATCCCTCCTTGGAGAAGGTACAAGGTGACCAAACATTGGGAAAATGATTTCTAAGAATCTAGAAATATCATTAAAGGTCATTTAATTCTGTCTCTGTCTTTTCCATTCCTATAAGTGTCAGTATTTTCTATAATTGTTCAAATGAACTTTTTTATTTTTGAGATAATTGTAGATTGATATGTTGTAAAAAAAAAATACAGAGACCCTATGTATCCTTTGGTTCATTCCCCCCAATGATATAATTTTGCAAAACTATAGTACAATATCACCACCAGGATATTGTACTAAAAGATAGGATAAAGAACACAGAAAGGATAAAGAACAGTTCCATCACACAAGAATCCTCCTGTTGTCTTTTACTACCTTCCCGTCACGTCTTTTCCAACTCCACCCCTCACCAACCCCATGGCAGACATGAATTGATAAATTTGTCTTGTCAAAACTGTTTCATTGGTAGAATGTCTCCCAATTTTTATTGCCCATAATTTTTAAAAATTATTTTTCCAGGAGTCTCAAATTTTAGAATTTGTTATCAATTGACTGGAAATAGAATCATAAAATTTATAAATGGATCATAAAACCCTAGTCTTATGGAATTCAGTTTTACTCAGCATAATTCCATCAAGATTCATCCAAGCTGTGTTATGAATAGTTTGTCCATTTTTATTGCTAAATAGTATACTCTGGTATTCATATACCAAATGTTATTTAGCTGTTCACCTATCAAAGGAAATCTGGATTGCTTCCACTTTCTGTTATAAATAAAGCTGCTACAAACATTTATGTACCTGTTTTGATATAATCATATCTTCATTTTTTGGATAAATGATCAAGAATGCAATTGTTGGATTAAATGGTAGATGCATATTTAATTTTGTAGGAAACTGTCAACCATTTTTCCAGAGTTTTTGTACCATTTTACATTCCCATCAGTAATGTTGCTCCACTTTCTCTGCATCTTCACAAATATTTGATGTTGTCATTACTTTTAATTTTAGTTATTCTGATAGGTATATGGTGGCATCTTGTGGTTTTAAATTGCTTTTCCCTAAGGCTAAGGATGTTGAACATATTTTCATGTGCTTATTTTCCATCTGTATATTTTTTGGGGGAGAAATGTCTATTCATATCTTTTGCCTATTTTTGTCATTGAATTTTTTGGTTGTTGATCTTTTTAACATTAACTTTTTTGTTGTCTTTTATTCTGGTGCTGGATGGGGATACAATGTGGCATTTACAGAGGTTCTTAAAATGTATCAACTACATGATACTTGAATTCCCCCCTTCTACTGCTCTCCTTTATCCCTCCTCCCCCAGTTCCAGGAATAGTTTCAACAGGTATTGTTTTTGCATTTACACTCATGTGTATACTTTTTGCACATTATTCACCATCCTACAGTCTTTCCCTGCAACCTCTTCCCTACCACTGGTGCCAACACCCCCTACCCACACCCCCACTCAGGACTTGTTCTGCCCTCACTCAGGACTTGTTCTGCCCTCCTATTCTTTGATATTATAGAAGAGAAAAGATAAAAAGGAAAACATGACATTTTTGCTTGTTTGAGACAAAGGTAGCTAAACAGTGAGTTTCTTTGTGATATTTCCATGTATATAGTTTTATAACCCCAACTGGTTTATTTCCCCTAATTTTCTTCCTTCTACCTAGTCCCTTCCTTATGGTGGTTTCAGCCAGTTTATATTTCTATATTTATTTTTCTACAGAGAATATGTCAACCATATTCAACTTCTTGTTTTCCTTCTTTTACCTTACCCTTTTGTGCATGAACTCCCCTTAGTGTGATCAGTGTTTCATAATATTGTATTTGTATTAGGTCTACAATCCACATATGAGAGAGAATATGCAACTTTTGGCCATCTGATCCTGGCTAATTTCATGTAAGATGATGTTCTCCAGTTCCATCAATTTACTTGTAAATACAAAATTTCATTACTCTTTGTGGCTGACTAAAATTCCATTGTATATTAATACATTTTCTTAATCCATTTGTCAGTAGTAGGGCATCTTGGCTGTTTCCATAGTTTAGCTATTGTAAATAATGCTGCAATAAACATGGGTGTGCATGTGTCTTTGTAATAACCTGAGTCACTTTATTTCAGGTATATCTCTAGGAGTGGTATGGCAGGATCATATGGCAGATCTATTTTTAGTTTTTAAGAAGCCTCCATATTGTTTTCTATAGTGGTTGTACTAGCTTACATTCCCACCAGCAGTGTATGAGGGTTCCTTTTTCCCTGCATCCTCACCAATATTTACTGTTGTTAGTGTTCTTGATGCTAACTATTCTAACAGGACAGAGGTGGAATCTTAATGTGGTTTTGATTTGTATTTCCTTTATGGCCAGGATGCTAAGAATTTTTTCATGTGTTTTTTAGTCATTTGTACTTCTTCCTTTGAAAAGGCTGTGCTCAATTCATTTTCCCTTTTCTTCATTGGGTCATTGATTTGGGGGGAGTTTAGTTTTTTGAGCTCCCTGTATATTCTGGTTATCAGTCCTTTATCTGATGTATAGCTGGCATAGATTTTCTCCCATTCTGTGGGCAGTCTCCTCAATTTACATACCATTTCTTTGGTTGTGCAGAAGTATTTTAATTTGATGTAGTCCCATTTGTTGGTTCTTTCTCTTAGTAGCTGAGCCACTTGAGTTCAACTGAGGAAGTCATTGCTTATGTCTATTGTTTCCAGTGAATTCCCTGCTCTTTCCTATACTACCTTCAAGGCTTCAGGTCTTAATAAGAAGGTCCTTGATCTGCCTTGAGTTGATATTTGTCCAGGGTGACAGCCATGGATCCAGTTTCAGTTTTCTTCATACAGATATCCAGCTTTCCCAGCAACATTTCTTGAAGAGGCTGTCTTTTCTCCATCATATGTTTTTGGTGCCTTTGTCAAAAATGTAGGTATAGCTGCATGGATTCATCTCTGGGTCCTCTGTTCTGTTCCACTGGTGTTCACATCTGTTTTTTTGCAAGTCCCATGCTGTTTTCATTGTTATGGTTCTGTAGTACAGTTTGAAGTTGGGTATTGTGATACCTCCAGCATTGCTCTTTTTGCTCAGTATTGCCTTGGCTATTTGTGGTCTATGGTGCTTCAAAATTAACTTTAGTGTTCCTTCCTTTTCTATTTCATGGAAAAGTTTAAGGACTGTTGGTATTAGTTCTTGTTTATAAGTCTGGTAGAATTCAGAGGAGAACCTGTCAGGTCCTGGGCTTTTCTTTTTTGGGAGACTCTTTATTGCTGCTTCAATTTCATTTTGTATTATAAATCTGTTTAGGTGGTTAATATCCTCTTGGTTCAGTTTTGGATGGTCATAAGTATCAAGAAATTTGTCCATTTCTTCTAGATTTTTCCAACTTATTTGAATACAGGTTCTCAAAGTAGTCCCTGATTGTTCCCTGGATTTCCTTGTTGTTTGCTGCTATCTCTCCTTTTCATTTCTGATTTTACTAATTTGGGTCTTTTCCCTCCTGATTTTAGTCAAATTTGCCAGGGGCTTGTCAATCTTGTTTATTTTTTCAAACAATCAGCTTTTTGTTTTATTATTTGTTTAGTTTTTTTTTTAATTTCTGTTTATTGATTTGGGCCTCTATTTTTATTATTTCTCTCTTTCTGCTTGCTTTGGGTCTAGCTTGTTGTTTTTCTAGGAGTTTGAGATGTAGCATTAGGTCTTTTATTTGAGATTTCTCTGTGCTTTTAATATATGCACTCATGGCTATAAACTTTCCTCTTAGGACTGCCTTTGCAGTTCCCCATAGGTTGTGTTTTCATTATCATTAAATTCTAGGAACTTTTTGATTTCCTCCTTTATTTCTTCTATGACTCACAGATCATTGAGCACTGTGTTGTTCAACCTCCTTTTGTTTGCATATTTTCTGCTGTTGCTTTTGTTGTTGAGTTCTAGTTTTACTGCATTATGATCAGATAGTATGCAGGGGGTTATTTCAATTTTCTTATATTTGTTGAGACTTGCTTTGTGTACTAAGATATGGTCTATTTTGAAGAAAGTTCCATGAGGTGCCCAGAAGAATGTATATTGTGCTGTTGTTGGATGAAATATTTTGTAGACATCAGTTAGGTCTATTTGATCTATGGTGTCATTTAGTTCTAGGATGTCTTTGTTGATTTTTTGTTTGGATAACTTATCTGTTGGTGATAGAGGGGTACTAAAGTCTCCCACTACCACTGTGTTGGAGTCTATATGTGATTTTAAGTTCTTTAATGTATATTTAATGAAGTTGGGTGCACTGACATTGGATGCATATAAGTTGATAATTGTTATTTCCTTTTAATGCATTTCCTCTTTTATTAGTATGAAGTGATCTTCTTTGTCTTGTTTGACTAATGTAAGTTTGAAGTCTAATTCCTCTGATATAAGTATTGCTATACCTGCCTGTTTTGGGAGGCCATTAGCTTGGTAAATCTTCTTCCAGCCTTTCACCTTAAGCCAGTGTTTATTTCTGTCAATAAGGTGAATCTTCTGTAAACAACAGATTGTTGGGTCCTCCTTTTTAATCCAGTTTGCCAAATGGTGTCTTTAGATGGGGGAGTTGAGTCCACAGACAGTCAGTGATAATATTGATAGGTATGTAGTGACTCCTGCCATTTAGTTGTTTTTGTTGTTTAGGGATTTGATTGTGTGTAGCCAAATCAATGCTACTCTCTGATTACTTGTTTTGTCTTCTCCTGTGGCTATACTTCCCATCCTCTTGTAGTTTTGTTTGCTTTCATCTTCTGTGTGTAGAATTCCTTGCAGAATGTTCTTTAGTGGTGACTTGGTGGTCATATATTGTTTTAGTTTCTGTTTATAGTGGAAGACTTATTCCTCCATCAATTTTGAATAATAGTTTTGCCGGGTACAGTATCTTAGGGCTGAAATTGTTTTCTTTCAGTGCTTGAAATACCTCACTACATACCCTTCTTGCTTTTAAGCTTTCTGTCAAGAAATCTGCTGTTACTTTGATGGTTTACCTTTATATGTTATTTGTTTTTTTCTCTCTTACAGGCTTAAATATTCTTTTCCTGTTCTCTGTGCTAGTTACCTAATGATAATATCATGGAAATGTTCTATTTTGTCAAGTCTGCTTGGTGTCCTAGAGGTTTCTTGTACCTGAATGGGCAACTTTTGCTCAAGATTTGGGAATTTTTCTGCTTTTATTTTGTTGACTATATTATGTATCCCTTTGGCTTGCATTTCTTCTCCTTCTTCAATACCTATGATTCTCAGGTTTTGTCTTTTGATGGAGTTGATGAGTTCTTGCACTTTCCTTCCACAGCTCTTGAGTTGTTTGACTAACAATTCTTCTGTTTTTTCTTTAGTATCTATTTTATCTTCCAGCCCTGAGATTCTGCCTTCCACTTGGTCTAGTCTGCTGGATGGCCTTCCACTCTATTTTTTATTTGACTAATGGGACTTTTAATTTCCAAGATTTCTGTTCGATTCTTTTTTCTGAATTTTCCATATCTTTGTTCAACTACTCTTTTATATCTTGCACTGTCTTCTTTATTTCATTGTCTCTTTTTTTATGGTCTCCTTTGTTTCACTTTGGTTTTTGTTGAAGCATTCTCCAAGTTCATTTAGTTGCTTCTATGTTTTCTTCAGTTTTTTATTTGTGGTATCTTGATATTTCTTGACTGTATCTTGTACTTTCTGGTTAACCATGTCTTGTAGCTTCTCCATGAGTTTCTCAGTGATCTCATCCATGATTTCTTCTTTGAGAGATTTTTTTTGTGGGTGTCACTGAACTCATAAGTGACATTTATCATTGTTTTCTTGGGGTCAGGAACTGGGTATTCATTTTCTTTATTTCCCACTAAATCCTCTACTGAATTGTTCTTTTGAGGAGTGTGGTTTCTTTGCCTTCTTCTCCCATCCTTCTAATTGGTGCTGTGCAACTATGTTCTTGATTGGCTAGCTGGCAGTTTTAATTTCCTATTTTCATTCCCTTGATTTAGCTTTTGTGTTGTGACTGGCTTAGTTGTTAGCTAGGTGGTTGTGCTATTTTTGTCCCTGGCCTGGAAATATAAATTAGTAATAACAAATTCACAGGTTCAATGCCAGATCAGTTGTTTACATATTATATAGAAAACCCCTTGGTGATAATATCTATAAACAGTGAGAGTTGACAGGTGGGGGGAATGGTTGTTGGGCAAAAGATAGAAACTTGGGCAATTGGTAAAAGTGGCTCAATTAAGGGGGGAGGATAAGGAAAGAGGTATGGGGGCTGCTGGGTTTTGGGGCCCTTCTGTGTGTTTGGGTATAATTCCACTCTTGTAGTGGAGGGTGCTTGTGTCAAGGATTGCAAAGAGCTGGGAGTGTGTACAATTAATAGAGGAGGCTAATCAATGGGTGGTAAATGTGTAGGAGGGAGGGGTAGTGTGGTAACAGGTTAGGGAAGGTGAGGAGGGGTAGGCAAAAACAGAAGAAAGTGAAAAATGAAGGGGCAGATAGAATAGTTGAGGGAGGAGAACAATGGATTATAGCAGAAGAAAAGGAGAGAAAGTAAAGGGAGTAAGAAAAAATAAATAAAGTAAAGTAGGGATAAGAAAATAGTAAAGTTAATAATACTAAAAAACAGAGTGGGGAAAAAAACCCAGCAACAACAACAAAAAAGTTCAGTCAGTTTAGCAAAAGTTTTGGACTTACTCCTTTGGTGGCCAATCTTGATATTGGTGCTTGGTATTTTGGGCTATGTGGGGAAGGGTGCTGCCCCTCTTGTTCGACAGCTTGGTGGGGAGATGGTTGAAGGGTTTTTTTCCTCTGCTTTCCTTGGTCTTATGGGCCATCTGTTACAGGCAGGAACTCTGAGGTGGTCTCAACAGATGGCTGGCTTGTGAGCAGTATATTTGGTTCCTTCTGTCCACAGGGCAGGTTGCATTTGGGACCTGTGGTAGCTCACTACATATTTGTGCAAGTTGGTCCATTCTGTTGTTGTTTTTGCCAGGTGGCAGTTGCATTGTCCTACCATTTTTGGTCTGCAGATGTATGTATGCAGGCAGCTTTGAAACTGGCCAGCAGGGAGAAATGGTGTGCTGCTTTTCTCAAGGCACTTTTTCCAGGTCAGGCACATCCTGTGAGCTTGTGCCATGCCAGATTTCCCTGGCTGTAGGTGCAATTAAAAGCTGTTTTGCTGTTTTCAGGGTCAGTCCTTGAATTTTATGTGTACCTAGAGCATTGGCAGTTACTATTTTTGCAAGAAATAATCAGAATTCTCAAAATGTAGCTCCCACATCTTGAAGTGGTTTCTGATATCACAGAGCTCAGGAATTCTGATACCCTATCTTATCTGCCATCATGATTTTGTTTTTGTTGTTTAAGGATTTGTGTGTGTGTGGTTAATTCTCTGCTTCTCTCTGAGTACTTGTCTGTTCTTCTTTTAAGGTTTAATATTTCTCATCCTCTCATGGTGGTGTTTGTTTTTGTCTTCTGTGTGTAGAATTCCTTTCAGAATCTTCTGTAGTGGTGGTTTGGTGTCATATATTGTTTTACTTTCTGTATATCATGGAAGACATTTAATTCTCCATCAACTTTGAATGATAACTTTGCTGTGTAGAGTATCATAGAACTGAAATTTTTTTCTTTCAGTGTTTGAAATACCTCACTCTATGCCCTTCTTGTTTTTAAGGTTTCTGTTGGGAAATCTGCTGTTATTTTGATGAGTTTAACTTTATATGTTATTTGATTTTTCTCTCTTACAGCCTTCAGCATTCTTTCTTTGTTCTCAGTGCTAGTTATTTTAATGATAATATGCCATGGAGAGGCTTTATTTTGGTCATCTCTGTTTGGTGTCCTGCAAGCTTCTTGTACTTGAATGGGAATCTGTTTCTTGAGATTTGGGAAATTTTCTGCTATTATTTTGTTGAATATATTACATATCCCTTTGGCTTTCACCTCTTCTTTTTCAATGCTCATGATTTTCAGGTTTGGTACTTTGATGGAATCACTGAGTTCTTGCATTTTTCTTTTGCAGCTTTTGACTCTTTTGTCTACTAGTGCTTTTGTTTTTTTCTTTAATATCTATTTTGTCTTTGAGCCCTGAGATACTTGGTCTAGTCTGCTGGGATGGTTTTCAACTTTATTTTTTGTTTTAAGGAACTTTTTATTTCCGGGATTTCTGTTTGATTCTTTTTTCTTAAGTTTTTCATATCTTTGTTCAACTCCTCTTTCATATCTTGTGCTGTCTTTTTTATTTTATATCTCTCTCTCTTTTTAAAAATAATCTCCTTACTTTCATTTGAAGTTTGTTGAAGTCCTCCCTGAGTTCATTTAGTTGTTTCTGTGTCATCTCAAGTGTTTTATTCGTGTTTTCTTTATATTCTTTGAGTTGTTTTTTTATGTTCTCTTTAAAACTATCTTGAAGCTCCTTCGTGATTATTTCTAGAAGCTCCTTTTGAGCTTCTCTTTGAGCATCTCTTTATGGACCTCATTGACCTCATTAGATATACTTATTATCATTCTCCTGGGATCAGCAACTGGGGTCATTTCTTTCATTTTCCATTAAGTCCTCTATTGATTGTCAGTCTTTTGAGGGGTTGAATTCCCCTGCCTTCTTCTCCTCATGTTTCTATTTTGTGCTATGCTGCTCTGTTATTGATTGGATACTTGGAGGTTTTAATAACGTATTATCTTTCCCTTGACTTAATTACTTTTCTGTGACTGGTCTAATCATTAGCTAGATTGATCTGCTATTTCTTTTCCCTAACCTGGAGGTATACATTAGCAATAATAAATTCACTTATTCAATGCCAGACCAGTTATTTACATGATGTATACAGTATCCCTTGGTGATATTATCTAGAAGCAATCAGAATTGGGGGAATAATGGTTGTTTGGAGAGAGATAGATACTTAGGTAATTAAAAAGATAAGGCTAGAGGAGGGGGCAGATGAGAGGTAGGTGATGGGGGAAGGGGTGTGAGGTGTGCAGACTATAGGGTAATAAGTCCCTAATGCATGTTAAGGTGTAGTTCAGTCATTGTGGGGGAGGGTGATATTGTCAGGGGTTGCTGAGGGATAGGAATGATAGAGTAACATGTAAAGTTGGTATAATTGGTATAATAGTCTATTCAGTGGATGGTGAGTGTTGAGGAGTTGGGGCTATGTGGGTGAAGGAAGGAAGAAGAGAAGAATGTATGGACATGAAAGGAAGGGAGAGAAGAAGAAAAGAGAAGAGAATTAAATGGGGGAGAGAAAGGAAAGTGGAGTATTAGAGGCTAATTGAATTGATGTTTAGACAGAATGGAAGAGGGAGGGAGGTAACAATAAAATGGAAGAAAAAAATGGAAAAAAATTTAAAAATATGTATATATATTATATATGCATATATATTATATGTATGTGTATATATATAATATCAGTATATATTATATATATAATATCAGTTCAATGAATGTTCTGGACTCTTTCCTCTGATTTACTTCAGGTGCTGGTATTTTTTACATGGGCTTTGATCATGCTGTATTATATGGCAATGGATGTTGCCCCTCCCTATCAGATAGCTTTAGAGGGATCAGCTCAGGGAGCTTCTGCCCTGGCTTTCCTTGGTGGGATGGGCCCACTGTTTTGGACAGGTTCTCAGAAGTGGTCCTGTGAGGAGCTGGTGTATGAACAATCTCCAGCCCCTTCCACTCACAGGGTAGGCCTGTGAGTTAGAACTGAGCTTTTCTCTTGGAAGACTGTCAGTTTGAGCTCACTCCTGGTTTCTCCAAGGTGGTGCAATATGTACTATTCATCAGAGTGTTGCTGAGTTGCTTCACCCCGACTTGGGCTAATTCAGCTCTGTGTTTTTCCCTTCCCCCTCCAGACAGAGGGGAAATATTCCCTCCATGTATTTGGCTACCAGTTTTGTGTGAGGGTGTAATCAGCCTCCCATCTGCGCTAGATTATGTGGTTCCCTGTAAAGCAGATGCTCTGGTGCTTATCTGGTGGGTTGCAGACTTACTCAGGTGGAAATGGGTCAGCTTCAGGGTAGTGCAGGCAGATGGCAGTCAGAGATTCTGTGTCAATGCCTATTATGGTGGGTTCATGTTGTCCCAGATGCTTACAGATTTCTTCCTGCAGTTTTTCTGAATTTCCCTTTACCAGTCAAAATGGGAAGAAAATAAGAGGAAAAGGAAAAGAAAAGGAAAAAAAAGCAGCTTCCCAGCTGGCAGACCAACAGACTGACCAGCTAGCTACTGTCTGTCCCAGCTCCTGGCTGTTATTTGCCATAAAAAACTAATTTAAGGGTTGGTCATTGAATATTATGTCTCCCCTATGTATTGGCAATATCTTAGTTGGCAAAACAAAAACAAAAACAAAAACAAAACAAAACAAAACCCAGGGTTATCTGATCCTTGTTACTATGAAAATCTGAAGTGTTTGTCCAGAATTGTTCAGGTCAAGGTCCCAGGGTCCATCAAGTATCTGCCATCTTGGTCTCTCCAGCTGTTGATTTTTGAAAAATATTTATGTATTCTAGATATTAGTTTGGGTTAGATACATGGTTAGCAAATATAGTCTGTACCTTATATAGTCTGTGAAAAAAACATTTTTTGTATATCCTCCTCACAGAGTCTTTTGCAGAGCAAGAGGTTTTAATTTTGGTAAGTTCCTAAGATCAATGTATCAATTTTCTTCTACAACAGTATGCTTTTGGAGTCATGTTGAAGACTCTTCTTAGTTTAGTTCTTTCTCCAAGATTTTCCTTTTTCAGGATAATTTTAGGTTTGTTTTTATTTTCTTGGTGGTAAAAGTTGGAACTATGGGCCTCACACTAACTGGGCAGGTGTACTACCACCTTGATCCAGGTTCCTAGCCCTTATGTTTGCATTTAAGACCAGGACCTATTGCAAGTTGACTTTGTATAAAAGGTAAAATTCAGGCTAAGATTTTCTCCTCTATAAATGTTCAGTTACATTAGCATCATTTGAAAATGATGCTTCAATTCCATGGAATTGCTTTCACACTTTTGTCAAAAATCAGTTGGACATATTTAAGTAGGTATATTTCTGTGTTCTATATGTCAGACCTCTGCTGACAAATTCAGGATTCCTATAGCAATATACTGTCTTGGGATCAGGTATGGTGATTTCTCTCACTTAATTCATTTTTGAAGCTTTTTGACTATTAGAGGGGCTGTGACGTCCATATAATTTTTAAATTTTTTTCTCTATAGGCATTGTACATTCTTCCTATTTTATTGTTGTGCTGGGGGTACATTGTAACATGTAAAAAGTTCTTACAATATATCATAGTTGAACTCACCTCCTCCATCATTCTCCTTTATTCCCCCTCAGTCCCCCCATTCCTGGAATAGTTTTGGCAGGTCTCACTTTTCCATTTATGTACATGTGCACTTAATATTTCCACTATATTCACAATCCTACACCCTCTCCCCACATCCTGGGCTGCCAGAGTGGCACAAGTGGTAGAGCACCTGCCTAACAAGTGTGAGACCCTGAATTTAAACCCCAGTCCCACTCTCCTCAAAAACACCCTATTTGCCAAATAAATTTTAGAATAAGCTTATCTAGATATCTACAGAAAATCCTGCTGGAATTTTGATGGGAATTGCATTAAAGCCCAGGAAAATAAACATCATTTACTATGTTGAGATTTTCAAACCATAAAGGTATCTAAATGTTCTTTGATTTAGATAGATTTGTAATTTTTAGTATACAAATCCTGTATATATTTTGTTAAATTTCTACTTACCCCAAGAGAGATTGTAAATGGAAGTATTTTTAATTTTGGCTTTCACCAAAAATTAGCATATAGAAGCTTCTTTTTGGTACATAAAAATGTTCATTTTGTGTGTTGATATTGTGTTTTTGAGAACTTATGACTCACCTATAAATTCTAGGAGTTTTGTTTGTTTTATTTTTTCCAGATTGCTTGAGATTTCCTACATAAAGAATCATGTCTGCTGTAAATAGGTACAGTTTTGTTTCTCCCTTTCCATTCTGTATGTCTGTGTATTTTCTTTTCTTGACATTATCAGTTGCTAGAACATCCACTATTATGTTGAAATAGAGCAAAGGCTGAGGTTGTAGCTCAGTGGCAGAGCACTTGCCTAGCATGAACTAGACCCTGAGTTTGGACACCAGCACTGGAAAAATTAGAAAATAGTGCAAAGGGACACACTTTCTTTGTTCCTAATTTTATAGGCAGAACACTTAGCTGTTCTCCATTAGATAATATATTGGCTGTAGTCTTTTTATAGTTGTTATTTATCAAGTTAAAGTGGTTGCAATTTATTTCTGAGAGTCTTTCTCATGAATGCATATTTAATTATATTGAGTTCATCTCTTATCTCAATTGATGAAATCATATGTTTCTTCTTTATCTGGTAGATATGATAATTTGCATAGATAGATTTTCAAAATGTTTAGCTTTGCATACTTGGAATAAATTCCCTGGGTAATGTTATGTAATTCTTCTTATACATGGCTAAATTTGACTTACTAAAATCTCATAGATGATTTTTGCTTCTGATTTCATGAGCGATATATTGGTTTATTAGTTTGGGGGGGGTTGTATTGTTTTGTTGGGTTTTGGTACTGAGGCATACTTGCCTTGCAAAATGAGTTGGGAAATATTATCTCTGCTTCTGTTTATTAGAAGACATAGTATAAAAGTCATGATAATACTTTAAATGTTTTATAAAGTTCTCCAGTGATGCCATCTGGACCTGGAGATTTCTTTCAAGGAGATTTTAAATTATAAATTTAATTTTCTTTAATGATTATTTGACTCTTCAGATTACATATTTTCATCTTGATTAAGTTTTGCTAATTTGTCATTTGCAAATTTTCCAACCTTTTCTAAGCTGTCAGATTTATGAACATCAAGTTCATAGCTTTTCTTTTAATGGCTGCAAGATCTGTAGTGATAGCTTTGTTTTATTCTTGATATCAGTTATTTATGTCCTCTCTTTATTTTCTTCAGCATCAATTTTATTGATTGTCTTAGAAATCAGATTTTTCCATTAATTTTTTTTTATTGTTTACCTGATTAGGGTTCATTTGTTTCTTATTATTTTCTTCCTTCTTCATGCTATGGACTTAATTTGCTTTACTCTCTAGTTCCTTGAGAAAGTAACATAAATTACTATCATTAGATCTTTCCTTTTTTCTAAGTTAGACATTTAGTATAAATTTCCTTCTCAACACTGCTTGAGGTACATCCTACATATTTTGATCTGTTGTGCTTTCATATTCATTCAACTTTATTCACATTTTTATTTTCTTTGAGATGATTACCTTAAGGTTTAGAAATGATTTAATATCCAAGAGTTTAGAGATTCTGTTATTGTCTTTTTATTACTGATTTCTGGTTAGTTTCCCTTTTGCCATAAAACATACTGTATGATTTCAATTATTTGAAACCTCTGGGGGTTGTTTCATGTCCTAGAATATGGTCTCTTTTTGAATTGAAAGAAATGTGTATTTTTTAGTTGTTAGGTGACATAGTCTTTTGATGAAATCCTATTGGTTTATTGTGTTGCTGACTTTCTGTTGCTCCATCTGTCAGGTGCTGAAAAGGGAAGAGTTGTAATTATGGATTTGTCCATTTCTCTTTTCAGTTGTCTAGTAGATTTTGATACCTGTACTTGGAGCCTCTGTTTTTTAGGGTGTAAACACATTTAGTATCATTATAAAATATCTTCCTAGATCAATCCTTTTATCAGTCTATAATGACTGTCTTTGCCTAAAGTAATTTTTCTTCCTCTGAAATTTGCTTTATCTGATGTTAGTAGAGCCTTTCTTGCTTCTTTGTTCATTTGTTTTGATTAGTTTTTGCATGGAGTATCATTTTCCATCCTTTTACTTTCAATCTAACATTGTCATTAAATTTGAAGTGAGTTTCTTATAAAGAATGTATAGTAGCTAGCTGGTAACTTTTTATTCCTTCTGTCAATCTCTGCCTTTCACTTGGTATATTAAGGCATTTCTAATTAAGGAAATTACTGATGAATTAGGGCTTAAGCCAGCCATTTTATTACTTTTTTCTGTTGATTCCCTCTGCTTCTCTTTTCTTGCCTTTGTATGGATTACTTGAACAATTTTAGAGTTTTATCTTGATAGGTTTCTAGTGTTAGCAGTGAGTGTACTATTCTGCAGAATTTCTTAGTGCTTTGCTTTGGGTATTACAATATACATGTATGATTTATCACAGTCTACTGGTATCAACATTTTATTACTTCAGGTAAAATATGGAAATATTACTGTCATTTAGGTTCCCTCCACACCTTTAGACATCTTTGAGTATTAGATGGTATTACAATTCTTGTTTCAATTATGACATGATTTAGAAAACACATGCAAATAAAAAAATGACTCTCACCATTTTTCATTTGTATATTCATTTACTTAAGAAATAAATTTCAGGGCCATGAAGTTTGGCTACTCTAGAAGATGTCATTCACATAAGTGATAATGTACTTCAGGGCTGGTGTACAACAAAATGGTGAGATTTGTTTATTGAGCACCTACAGTGTACTAAGTACTCTCCCTGAATATAGCAGTGAACAAAACCAAAAACTCCAAATGTGTCTTGAATTAATTGACCATTGCTTTCTAATGTCATATTCTGAACCTATTTGGTGATAATATTAAAAGCTATTAAAAGTGTATGTTCTAAAGTTAAATTACATCAATAAACTCAGTGTGACAATAGTATAGTATTATTCAGTTCCTTTAGCTACTACATGTAGGTTTCTAATTATCTTACATTTATTAAAAGCCATTCACTTATTTGTAGAGACCTAAAGATTGACCTGATAAAAATAAGTAAATAAACATGGCTGATCAGAACCAACAGAATATGTGACCTCTTCTCTCTGTTTATATTGCTGGAGCAGCCCAACAGCATTTTAAACATATTACCATTCATTATTTTTAACATGAAATTAAAACTAATTATTCATTTTAAAACAGAACCACAAGCAATCACAAATACACATTTACCTACCTATGTCTATGCACGATTAGGGTTCTTAAAAATTACCCATTGCACTAAAAATTGCACATATAAACCCTCTGTGATTGTGTCTCACAATAATTAATTGGTTTCCAGTTTAAACAAGACTCTCCTGCTGATTTATTTTATTAATTACATTTCCCTTAACAGCAACACAATTGAAACAAAATGGCATTAATTAGTCATTTCCACTGGGAATAGAATAGGAAAAAGGCTTGATTTGTAATTAGAAAAATGAGGTCTCTCTTTACCTGTGTCCTTGATCTAGGGTTTGTGGGAATATGTATCTTATACAATTTGAGGTATTATATTTAAGAAAAATAAAGCAAAACTAGACAAAGCATATATATTTATAATGAAAGAAATATCACAACAAAATGCAATTTTTAAAGCTGACAAATAGTATAAGGAACAACAATCAATAATGAAGCAAATAGCCCCAAAATGATATTAACTTCTCAATATTTTTCTATAAGGTCCCAATATTTCTAAAATTACCTTGTTTTGTGACAATGACTCTGTGATTTTTTTCAGAGAGAATAAAATATATTCCAATCTTTCCTTTATAGGATGATCAAAGCTTGCTTTAAAAGTATTCATAAATAAGATACATGGACATGTGACCCCCCTTACAGACATATGCACATTTTGTAGCATTGTTATAAGCTTGTACCTTACACATAATGGAACTCTGATCAGTTGTATTTTCTAAAAGTTCCATTGAAAATAAAGCAGAAAAAAATCTTGTACATTTATGCTACATCATTGTGTATACTCCTAATAGGAGACAGCTTCCATTTTGACTAGGTGACAAGGATCATCTTTACAGGAGTCACTTCTCTCTATCTGTTTCAGATCTCCGTTTTTCTTCCTATCCAAGACCTCTTGATGCTGTGGAATACGTGATCATCACCATGTGATCTAATACCACACTTCTATTACTTGATACCAGGAGAGGGGCAGAGTAGGAGTACTGCTGAAAGAAATAACATCTCTATAGTAGTAATTGTGACTCATGAATGTATCCCACCTCAGGTAAACTCAACCAGGTTTGTGATTCCATAGCTGGATTCCAAAAGTATTGATGACTATCTTGATGCCACATGCCATGAGGGGAAATAAGGATCAAAGATTAATCAGAGAGAAATGTATCTCAATCATAAGTAAATTCAGTCAACATAGCACAACTGCAAAATTTATAGAAACATAAGGTCACTTGACCATATCCCCACAGGACCTTCAAAATGCCTATGTGAATGTAGGGCCCCGAACTTCAGCTTCAGTAGTTTCTGAGTAAAACTCTCTTTTTCTCATGACTTCTCCAAGGGAAATGATGACATAAGACCTCATGAAAATCCATACGAATAGCTCCTGCTAAGTCGTTCTAAATTCTTTAGTGTATGAGCTCACCTTCTCCTTTTATGTGTCCCCTTTTGCAACCAATTACAGTGAATGAGATGCTTCCTAAGAATTCTGGTGATTTCTAGTGAAGAGGGGATGCTTTTTGTCTCCTGATAATTATCAATTCTGTTTTTTCTGACTTTTTTCCCTTTGTTGTTGTGTTGAGTGGGGGTACCTTGTGGCATTTACAAAGGTTCTTACAATGTATCAAATATATCATACTTGAATTCACCCCCTCCCTCAATTACTGGAATAGTTTCAGTGGGTATAGTTTTTGCATTTACATGCATTTGTATACATTTTTTGCACTGTATTCACCCTCCTACCCTCTTTCTCCAATACCTCCCCCCCTTCCACTGGTGCCTCCCCTAAAAGGCATGACCTGTTCCACTCTCTTATTCTCTGATTTTGTAGAAGAAAAAAGATAAAACATAAAAAGAAAAGCATGAGATTTTTGCTTATTTGAGATAAATGTAGCTACACTGGGAGTTTCCTTGAGATATTTCCATGTATATATGTATTATAATGCCAATTGGTTTATCTCCTGTAATTTTCTTCATTTTACCATAGTCCCTTTCTTATGGTGGTTTCAGCCAGTTTAGATTTCTATATTCATTCTTGTATAGAGAGTTTATCAACCATGTTCATCATCATCATAGTTTCCTTCTTTAACCCTACCCCTCTCATACATGACCTCCCCTTAGTGTGGTGAGTGTTTCATAACATTGCTGTATTCTTATTAGGTCTATATTCCACATGTGAGTGAGAACATGTGGCCTTTGGCCTTCTGAACCTAGCTAACTTCACTTATGATTATATTTTCTAGTTCCTTCCATTTACCTGCGAATGACAAAATTTCATTCTTCTTTGTGGCTGAACAAAGTTTCATTGCATATTAATACTACATTTTCTTTTTTTTTAAAATTATTTTATTATTCATATGTGCACACAAGGCTTGGGTCATTTCTCCCCCCTGCCCCCACCCCCTCCCTTACCACCCACTCCGCCCCCTCCCTCTCCCCCCAACCCCCTCAATACCCAGCACAAACTATTTTGCCCTTATTTCTAATTTTGTTGTAGAGAGAGTATAAGCAATAATAGGAAGGAACAAGGGTTTTTGCTGGTTGAGATAAGGATAGCTATACAGGGCATTGACTCACATTGATTTCCTGTGCGTGGGTGTTACCTTCTAGGTTAATTCTTTTTGATCTCACCTTTTCTCTAGTTCCTGGTCCCCTTTTCCTATTGGCCTCAGTTGCTTTTAAGGTATCTGCTTTAGTTTCTCTGTGTTAAGGGCAACAAATGCTAGCTAACTTTTTAGGTGTCTTACCTATCCTCACCCCTCCCTTGTGTGCTCTCGCTTTTATCATGTGCTCAAAGTCCAATCCCATTCTTGTGTTTGCCCTTGATCTAATGTTCACATATGAGGGAGAACATACGATTTTTGGTCTTTTTGGCCAGGCTAACCTCACTCAGAATGATGTTCTCCAATTCCATCCATTTACCAGTGAATGATAACATTTGGTTCTTCTTTATGGCTGCATAAAATTCCATTGTGTACAGATACCACATTTTCTTAATCCATTCGTCAGTGGTGGGGCATCTTGGCTGTTTCCATAACTTGGCTATTGTGAATAGTGCTGCAATAAACTTGGGTGTGCAGGTGCCTCTGGAGTAACCTGTGTCACAGTCTTTTAGGTATATCCTCAAGAGTGAATACCACATTTTCTTAATCCATTCATCAGTAGTTGGGCATCTTGGCTGTTTCCGTACCTTAGCTGTTGTGAATAGTGCTGCAATAAACATGGATGTGCAGGTGCCTTTGTAATAACCTGAGTCACTTTACTTCAGGTATATCCCTAGGAGTGGTATGGCTGGATCATATGGAAGATCTAGTTTGAGCCTCCATACTGTTTTCCATAGTGGTTGTACTAGCTTACGTTCCCACCAGCAGTGTATGAGAGTTACTTTTTCCCTGCATCCTCACCAATAATCACTGTTGTTTATGTTCTTGATGGTAACTATTCTAACAAGAGAGGGTAGAATCTTAATGTGGTTTTGGTTTGCATTTCCTTTATGGCCAGGATGCTAAGCATTTTTTCATGTGTCTTTTAGCCATTTGGACTTTTTCCTTTGAAAAGGCTCTGTTCAGTTCATTTGCCTATTTCTTCATTGGGTCATTTATTTTTGGGCAATTTGGTTTTTTTTAGTTCCCTGTATCTTTTGGTTATCAATCCTTTGTCTGATGTTTAGCTGGCAAAGATTTTCTCACATTCTGTGGGCAGCCTCTTTAATTTAGAGATCATTTCTTTTATTGTGCAGAAGCATTTTAATTTGATGTAGTCCCATTTGTTGGTTCTTTCTCTTAGTTGCTGAGCCACTTGAGTTCTACTGAGGAAGTCATTTCTTATGCCTATTGCTTCCTGTGTATTCCCTGCTCCTTCCTGTACTACCTTCAAGGTTTCAGGTCTTATCTGAACGTCCTTATTCCACTTTGCATTGATATTTGTCCAGGGTGACAGGCATGGGTCTAGTTTCAGTTTTCAGCATGCAGATATACTGTTTTCCCAGCAACATTTCTTGAAGAGGCTGTCTTTTCTCGATTGTATGTTTTTGGCACCTTTGACAAAAATTAGGTGGGAATAGCTGCATGGATTCATATCTGATTATCAATTCTTGCTTCAACTTTCTCTTAGCTTCTGTCAACGTGACACTGCTCTCTGGTCCACTTTTAGACAGAGCTCCTTTCCTCTTCAAAAACAAAAAAGTTCTCTAGTAATAGTTAATAGAAATAGGAACTTTCTTCTCTTGCAATGAAGAATAAATTGGTAAAGCATTATAGTGAGTAATTCTGAACTATCTCTTTATAAGGGCATGAATTTTACAAAGTTACAGATGACAAAGTGTTTTAGTCTGCTCAGCTGCTATCATAAAATACCATAGACTGGGTAGCATACACCACAGAAATTTATTCCTCACAGTTATGGAAGCTGAGAAGTCTAAGATTAAGGTGTTAGCTGATTTGGTTCCCGGTAAAGGCCCTCTTCCTGACTTTAAGACAGTTGCTGCTATGGTTTGTTTATTGAATGTCCCCAGTGCTCCATGAGTTGAAGGCTTTGTCTCTAGCCTATGGTGCTATTGGGAGGTGGAGTAGCACTTCAGAGAAGGAAGTTAGGTCATCAAGGTCATGCTCTTCAAGAGGCTATTGGGACCCTAGCCTCTCTTCCCTTCCTGGCTGCCATGAGGTAAGCAGTTTGCTCCATCACATGCTCTCCATCAAGATGTGCTACCTCGCCACAGACCCAAAGCAATAGAGCCAACTGGTCATGGACTGGAACTCTGAAATTGTGAGCCAAATTAATCCTTCACACTTTTGAAGTTTATTGTGTCAGATATTTGGTTATAGTAATATAAAGATAACAAACACAGTTGCCTTCTAGTTGTATATTCACATGGACGGAAGCACTGGTCCCTCTTCCTAACCTTAGGAAGGTACTAATCTTATCAAGGGTGCCTCACCCCTGTGACCTTATCTAACCCTAATTATCTCTCAAAGGCTCTTTCACTAAATACCATCACTATATTTTCCATTAGGGCCTCAACATATGAATGGGAAGGGGGCCCAATTCAGTCCATATCACAGGGTACTTTTTCATTTATGGGTAGAGGTAGCAGATCCTGGGCTTGCATCTTCTGCTACCAGAAAAGTTCATCATGACAACTCAGTGTAATCTGTGTTTCTGTTTCCAAATTCAGTTTCTGTTGGGTAAGTTCCCAACCCAAAATGATTCTAGTACCAGTTCTGCCACAAGCAATTATGTAGTGCTAGACATGTTGCTTGATTTATATGAGCTTCTGGTCCTTCGTTTTTAAAATGTGGCAGTTGGACTTAACTAGTGGTCATCAAAGTGGTGGTGTGTACAAAGACTTTGTAAGGAATATGTGGGCTTTGTATGTTTAAGGAAAAATTTGCTTATCCTCAACTTCCATTTGCTTAATTTTTCAGTTTTGTGTACATTGTACATTTCTACCCCCTGTTGCATAATTGGCTCTCTGGCTCTTTATTTAAAAATGAACTCTTCTATATTGAATCTTACTTTATTGTTTTATCCTGATGTATAAAGATAAACAAGACCCAAAAGAGTTACTTTGAAATATTGTTGTTTTTTTTTTGAGGGGGTATACCTCATTTATTGACATAAATTACAGAGTATATTGGGTTTGCTAGAGTTATAGTTGTCCTGATAATGGTGAAATGACATTAGAATTCGGTGTTTTGGTCTTTCTTGGGAGGTTCTGAAATCAGATCTATTGTATGATGTGGGCAGAGACTAAAACAGCAAACCTCTTTACTAATCCTACCTATGCCATCCCCTAATCACTGTCAGAGAAGGCAGGTTATGGCACTCTGGTGAGAATAAGTAAAGATGAACATTGACAAACCTATTAAATTTTAGAAATGAGTTTTTCATATATTTAAATGCAAATGGCTTTAGTTCATCTTTTCTTTATACTCATCTCTTATTTCATTAGCTGGAAAGAAAAGCAGCTTTGAACTGCTAAAGTGGTGTAAGTTAATGATTCTGTTCCTCTAATTGCAACTGTGATGCTTAATGGACTATTATATTTTTTCAGATTATGTTGGATGAAGCTACAGATACAAATTGTAGGTGATTTCTTTTAATCATACTGTGAGTTTTTCAACAAGGTACTTGAAACCAATTTTTATTAAACGCTATCATAAAATATTTACATCAATTAGAATCAATCCTCTTATGTTGCCTTATAAAATATTGAGTATTTTCTATTTCCTATTCACACAAAATATGGATAGAACTAATTAGCTTTTAGAAGTGGCTATCTTGCTTTTTCATTAAATATATAGTAACATTTTATCATTAGTATCTATAACTGAATGGAATCATTTCTGAATTATTTCCAATGGTTGAACTCATACATACACATTTATTAAAGGAAAACTATGCTTTCTGTCATACTCCTTGCTTTATAATTTATAGTTCCAGCTTCCTACTATGTGCATTATAATGAATGAAACAAAATTTAAGGATATTATTTTGAGGACTTTCTGCTTCTGGTCTAACACATAGGAACTTAAAGATTCTCACAAGGAAAAAACTCAACAAAAATAAAAGACAACCACTCTTCTCAGATCAGCAGAACACTAAGATCAAGGAAAAAATGCTGCCCAAAACTGGATGGACTTATGGAAACAGAGATTCACAGTGTACAGGGAGCAGAAGGCCAGGAGCATAAACTCAAGCTTGAAAGGGAGAAGGAGAGGGTGCTGGAGGGTGAAATGGTCAAAGTGTATTATAATATACGTGAAGATAGCACAATGAAACTCACTAAATACTGTTTGCAGATGCAGTAGGGAGGGAATTAAGAGAATATAATAGGGTGAATTTTATCAAAGTACATTCTACACATCTATAGAAATATCACAATGAAATCTCTTTGTATAATTAATGTAAGCTAATAAAAATTTTAAAAAATTCTTTAAATACAGGGAAGAAAATAGAGAGAAGAAAGAGCAACGGGGGGTGAATTTGATCAAGGTACATTATATGCATGTGTAGAAATATCACCGTGAAACCTCTGTACAATTAATATATGCTAATAAAAATATTTTAAATGGTTAAAAAAATAAAGTCTCCAAAGGGCCCAATCTTGTGAGAGTGCCACTGTTTTGTGAGTTTGGCTTCCAGGAACCCTACCAGGGTCTCACAGTAAAGATCTAGGAGGAGAAGGGAACTTGAACATTTAGTTAAACTAGATAAATGTTAAATGGTAGTTTCAAATGATTGAAATAATTTTAAAAGTTTAAAATTCTTTTAGGGAATAGAAAATAAGGAAATATTTTAAAAACATGGGGTGAGATAATTTTGAGACTTTTTTCCAACTCTAGACTTAGTGTTTCATCCAACATCTCTGACAAGGTCATATGAAGTTTTGGGCATGGCTGTTATAGGATCCTTTGTCTCAGAGAAGTTAAATAATTTACCAAGTCTATGCATGTGTTTCTTAGTGTAGTTTTAAGTGTTGTTGTGACAAGCTTTGATTTTTTTCTCATTTTACTTTCTGTATATTTCATAGGCATTTAGTTTGTGTTTAGCAGGGAGTTTACCTAAAACACGCTATGTTACATAAAACATTTGTTTTCTCTTTAGCATCCTTTCTTTTCATCTTGAAGTTTAGCATTTCTGTAACTCAGATCTACTGTTGATAAAATTCCCAATTTTGTTTAGCTGGGATAATCTTTATCTCTCCTCCACTTTTGAAATGCAGCTTTGCTAGAGATAGTGCTCTTGGTTGGTACTTTTTTTCCTTTCAGTACTTTGAATATGTTCCCCCATATCCTTCCAGTCTGCAAGTTTCTGTTGAAGAAACTGATGGTTCTTATGTGGATTCCCTTGTATATGACAAAGGAGAGGTAAGACTCAAAATCAGAAATGAAAGAGGAGACATTACAACTGATGTCACAGAAATACAAAGGCTCATATATGTTAACAACATGCTAACAAATTAGATAATCTAGAAGAAATGGATAAATTCCTAGACAACCTGCAGAGAGAGAATCATGAGGTAATAGAAAATCTGAACAGACCAAAAATGAGTAAGAAGATTGAGTCAGCAATTTAAAATCTCCCATCAAAGAAAAGTCTGGCACCTGGTGGCTTCACTAGTGAATTTTGACAAACATTTAAAGAGGAACCAACATCAGTCCTTCTCAAACTCTTCTAAAATTTTGATGAGAGAACACTTCCAAACTCATTTTACAGAACCAGCATTACCCTAACACCAACACCAGAGATAGATACTATGACCACGATAAGTTACTCTTCCCTGTTGTTCACAAAATTATTTTTCCCTGACTTTTGAGAATTTGATTCAAATGTGTTATGGTATGTTTTTTGTTTGATTGTTTTATTTTGTTTTGTGGTATGTGTGTGTGTATGTTCATTCTGTTTGGAGCATGGTGGGATTCTTGAACATTTGTAAATGTTTATTTCCATCCTCAGATTTGAGAATTTTTAATTATAATTTCTTTAAAAAGAATTTTTATTTTTCTTTCTTCCCTAATTAGTATTCCCATTATGTATATTGGTAGGTTTGGTGGAATCCCATAAACCCTTCAGCCTTTTTTTTCTTTTTTGTTCCTCTGACTGCATCATTTCAAATGACCTGTCTTCAAGTTTCTTAATTCCTTCTTTTACTTCATCTAGGTTGCTGTTGAACCCCACTAGTGAATTTTTCAGTGCATTATTGTATTCCTTGGCTCCAACATCCTTCTTTTAGTTCTTCTTTCACATTTTCTGTCTTTTTCTTAGAATTCTAATTTTGCTTGTGAACCATTTTTTTCTTAACTCATTGAGCATCTTTATAGTTAATTTTGAATTATTTGTCAGATAATTCATATACCTTTTTCTTCAGAATGGTGTTCTGGAGATTTATCTTGGTCTTTTGATTGAAGAAATTTTGCTTATAATTTTGAATTATTTTATGTCTGTTCATGTCTGTGTATTATTTTTAAAGTCATCATTCCTAGTCTTTATAAACTGGCTCTGTACAAAGAAAGGATTTCATTGATCGGCCTGGGTTGAGACTCTGGGGAGCTCTCACACCTTTTGTGGATACATTTTCTCTGGCACTGTGAGAGTAAATTACTCATTACAAGGTTTTACCTGTTTCATTTCTCAGAACCTGTAAACTCTTGCTCCCTTTGGTATCTGTCTGCTATATAGTGGTGCTTTGGAGCAGCAGCACTACATGTGACTTTCTTGTTTTCAACAAATACAAAGTATTTGTATCTAGTCAGTGTTCCAAGATAGATGAGACAAACCTAATCCTCAGGAAGCCCTCTTCTGCACAAGTCAAAATGTCGGATGCACACTTCACTATTCTCACTTTCCCCAGAAAGAAATGAGGATATGATATTTTCCTCCTGAATTGATGGCAGTTTGCTGGGGGAAAGGACTATGATGAGGTTATGTCTCAGATTTTCTACCAGCTGCAATGACTGATTCTGTCCTTGCCTGGGGTATAGGAGTCTTTTAATTTGTTTCTTTATCTGTCACAAAGGGAGGTGATCCATGTATTTTTTTTAATCATTGAGTTCATTGGGGGAGGGAGATCCAGGTTTCCTATTCTGAAATCTTGTGATAACCTTTCCTGGCTTTACTTCTTCTTTAAATATTTGTGTCCTATTTCATGTGGGAAATTCCTTAAGAGAATGAGTGCCTATGCGGATGGTGATCTGCATTTGTAACACTAGCGAGGAGATATTCAGATAGGATAGAGCTCTCAAGCCACACTATCTAGGCTACATCCTGTACCACTGGGTTGACCTTCATCTCCATAGTCTGCAAGAATGATTTGTTGAACATCTCATCCTGATACCCAGATTTGGAAATATTTACAGGAAGGAATGGGGAATTCCTTTGGGGGAATTGTATGAAATTCAAATTTAGTGTTCTTTAGATTAATATCTATTTTGCTATTGCTGTTCTATCATGTATCATTAGTTCTTAGGCTTAATAATATACCATTGTTGCAAATAATGTATACACAAGTATGCAAATGCAAAAATGATACCTGTTGAAACTTCCAGGAATCAAGGGAGGGGGAATGAAAGAGAGCAGTAGAAGGGGTGAATTCAAGTATGATACATTTGACACATTATAAGAACCTTTATAAATACTACAATGTACCCCCACCCAGCACAATATTAAAAAATAACATTTCTTTTACAATTTAAAAAAATTTGAATTGGTAATATTTGTACATACTTCTTGGGTACAGTACAATAATTTTATAATGTGCACAATGTGTATTGATGAAATCAGCTTAGTGATTCCCACTCCTCAGGCATTCATCATTTCTATGTTTTGGGAAACTTTAGACTATACTTTTCTGGTTATATTGAAATATGTAGTAAACTGTTATACAGTATAGTTACCCTACTGTAACATAAAACATTAGAATGAATTCCTCCTATCTAAATGTATTTTGCTCCCCCTTATCCTACCTCTCTCCCTCTTTAATTCTACCATTCCCCAATCTAATGACCATTATTCTACTCTCTTTTACATTTTTTATAAGATTCACACTTTTTGCTTCAACAAAGGATGAGAAGTTGTGCTCTTTGTCATTCTGTGCCTAACTTATTTCACTTAAAATAATGTCCTCCAATTTCACTCATACTGCCACAAAGGACAGAATTTCATTCTTTTTTATGGATGAATAATATTTCATGTGTGTATGTGACATATTTTCTTTATCCAATCATCTGCCATGTGCACATTAATTGCAAATAGTGCTGCAGTAAATGTGAGAGTAGAGACATCTCTTTAATATAATGACTTAATTTCCTTTGTACATATACCTCATAATGGATTGCTGGATAATATGATAATTCTACTTTTAGTTTTATGAAGAACTACCATACCATGTTTCATATTGACTGCACTAATTTACATTCCTACCAACAATATATATATGTTATTTTTCTCTACAGTTTTGATAGCATTTCATTTATTTATGTATTTATTTTTGACTTTTCAATACTACTCATGCCAACAGGGACAAGAATACCTCATTGTGGTCTTGATTTACATTTCCTGATCATAAATGATGTTAACAAAATCTATTTTTAAAACATATTGCAATGAATATCTTATCAGTAGCATATAAAAAACATTCTAGAGATAGTTAAATATCTCTCAGCAATGAAACAAGAGAAATCTTTGAAGTTGAGAGCAGTATTGGCATTATATTATAAAATCCTAGCTATTTTAAGTTGTAGTACTCATGTAATCTTGGGAAAACTTTCTCCGGTGAGCCCAATAATTTGATGAACTTCTGTATTCCATTTAGATGTTGAGAGGTGACACATGTTAAACTTCCATCTTGTATTTAGCCTCTATCCTTGGAAACATTGGATTGTCAGAGAAATACTCTGAACTGCAGTAGTAGCAGTACTTTATGGCTTGAATTTAACCACATTATAAGTAGGGGTTGCTTGCTTACACCCTTGTGACTGGTGTGACAACAGTCTCATTAGTAAGGCTACAAAATCTAGCTCATCCATCATTCTCTCCTTTATAATAGCCCTACTACCCTCTATTTTTACAAAATTCAAAATATTTTCATGGAATCATGATTCTCTCTATATTTGTTGAATTAATCCCTTAGAACTGATTCCCATCTCCATATTTCATTTCTAAAAATTCTTTTGGAGTTCATGGTAATCTTTTTCAGAATGGTAATGCATCTGGAACAGTGCTGTGCAGAGGGTGGCAGGCCCTATAAATGTCTGAAAAATGAAATTTTTCTCTTAATTTGAACACAGCCATGCTGGCTTACTTGTTCTCAGTTGAAGACAGAGAAGTCTTATCAACAAGTACACGCTCAGAATGCCACTCCTGGTCTTTTTCTCCAGAAAGCCACTTTTGGTTTTTTTCTTGACCAAAAATAACCATTATAGCTGGGCACTCGTGACTCACTCCTATAATCTTAATTACTTGGGAAGCTGAGATTGGGAGGATTGCGATTTGAGACTAGCAGGGGCAAATAGTTCACGAGACCCCCATCTCTAAAATTATCAGTGCAAAATGGACTAGAGGTGTGCCTCAAGTGGCAGAATGTCTGCTTTGCAAGCATGAAGCCCTGAATTCAAATCCCAGTCCCACCTCAAAAAAAAAAAGCCATTATAAGTCACATATTATTCTGTGTCATCTACAAAGCTAGAAATACAGTCTTCATTTAACATCCAGCAGCTGACACAGCTTGGGATATAATGTAAAATGAAACTTGTAGTGTGGAGGCTTCATTGCTTAAGTCACTCATGCATTCTACTAACCAAGTGGGATAATCTGGCAGGAAATCCAGTGGATAAGAAAAATTAACACTTGGAGAACTGTCCACAAATACCCATACTCTGTTAGTAACCCAACAATCAGTAAGAGCAGACTTTACTATAGGCTGCAAGAGTAAAACCAAGCTATTACAGTATCAATTACTATTGTTTTGCAGAGTTACACATGTATTTATTTCATATCCTCCTGAAAATCTCTTCCATTCTTCCCTTATTTCTCATGCCTGCAGCTATTACTATAAGAGAGTATTATGGTAATCAATCAATATCTAATTAAAAGCATGAGGCTTTTTTTTTTCATTATCTCCACTAGGTGACTGATTTCCTTCTGCCAGAGCAGCAGGCCTCTCTTTTAAAAGCTTCAGCAATGACTATCACTATGTGTGAAATCTAGACTGCATTTATTTGGTGATACATGAGCAAGTTGTCTATTTCCTGAATATCAGAGTGTGAAGAAGACGCTCTTTGATTTTCACTCATCAGGAGAATGCTATACTTAATCTCTTTGCTGAATGCTTGATGTCTTATGCCTCCTCAACACCAAACACACACCACATCACACACACACACACACACACACACACACACACACACACACACACACACACACAATTTGTTTTAACTCCTGACTTTGTGAGACATCACCCATTACTCATTTATGTATATTTGGTGTTTTGTTTTCCAGATGTTTTGAAGGAGCATGTTGCTGGAATGAGAAAGAGAATGTCCTCACATAGTGTGAAAAATTGCTGTCTTTTAGGCAAAGTTGCATTCTAATCATCAGTGGTAAAGAATATGTGATTTATAAGAAAAACTGAAAATGTCAAATAAAAGTTTGCCATTTAAAAATCTACACATTGCATTAAAAAAATCCTCTTCATTTAGCTTTTCAGCAGAATTCATAAGTAATAAATTCACCTCATTGGCCTTCGGTATTATCCTCTGTTGGACAAGCTTGTAATCAATCAGTGAAGAGAGCCCAGAAGTATCATAGTCAGAAAAATAAAAACTCTCACAAATAAAAGGGATGGATAATTTCCCTTTTAATAATAATTAATTAACTATAAATCAAAGCTTTTATGGTAATTGCAAGGAAGCTATTTTTCAGGCCTGGCTCTTTGCATAATGAAAGAAAAATATAAATCAGATATAAAGACAAGATTCTTCCTATCCTGTTTCTTAAAAGCTAGTGAATGTCTTTAACTTCGGGGAGATGTGGAGCTCAGTTAGTCTTGTGTTAATCAGGGACGTTTTCAAAGTCTAGTGGACACTGTGGCCCCTCTTTCAAGAAGAATGCATGACTATAGGGCCACTATATGACTAGCATGATATTCCATATGATTACTGCCTCTAGATTTGTGCAACGCTGACTGCACTATTATTTTCTATCCTAGTGCTCCAGCTTAGGAAATCCTGCCATGCTTATTCTCACTGTAATCTTTGGAAGAAATGAGCTGGAAGTCAAGTAAGCAAGGTTCTATTCTTACTGAGCTTGTATACCCACTGCATCTGTAGAAAGGAGTTCACTTAGAGCCTATGTAAATCAGTAGAGTGGTAATATTGCAGGCATCACTAAACCTAAGAGAAATTCAGTGGGTTCAGTCAGAATGTAACATTTAATTACAGAAGGAACAATGAGAGGCACATTCATTAAATAAATGCTATTGCTACAGATGACGAGTCCAAGCAAAATGTCTCTTGTGTCTTGATATAACTTCCCCACAGGGTCATGGGGAAGAAGCAAAGTACACAGAGAATGACCTTGGTTTTATTTATCCCCATTGCAGAAAGCAATAATTTATTTAAGGACCAGCTTTGTCAAAATGTTTTGGGGAAGCTAGAATTCTTTTAAAAGGGAACATGAGAATTGGAATTAAGCTGTAGGCCAGGTATATTCAGTCCAAAACAGAGGGATCTGTTTCTGTTTTTTTTTTTTCCTGCTTACCCTGCCTCATGCAGTAATAGTAGATTTTTTTCTTTGACCTTGAATTCAGAAAATGCCTTTTTCAATAATTCCTTGGGATGGAAAAATAGTTCTTGAAAGTAGGAACTCATTTGATAAATATTTCCAGTCAGTCAAATCTGTTGAGAAATATGTAACGCGTGCGCACACACACACACACACACACACACACACATGGAAAGAGAGAAAGAGAAAGAAAGTGAAAGCATAACATATACAGAAAGAAGGACCACGTTTTGGAAACCATGGGACAATTCAGAAAATGGAATGTACTAGAATAAATCCAATGCAGTGTTTATTGTCCCAGGTGTTTTCTGAGTTAAAGGTTAAACAAAAGAAAATCTGATATTACTGTATGAGGGAGTCTTGAACTAAATATGCCTGGGTCCCCTACTTGTAGTGACTCAGTGTCTGTTTCATTTTTATGGTATAATTATTTCATTATTATTTTTGCTTTTGTATATTCACAAAAAGACAAGGGTACATTCAAGTCTCCAACTCTATGTAATCAGTTATACAGAGAAGATATGGTTTCTTTATATTGTCTGTCTTAGTCTGTTTTATGCTATTATGATATAATATGTGAGACTGGATAGTTTTTAAATTGAATCTTATTTATTATACTTTATAGGCTGAGAAGCCCACATAGTAGCACAGTAAAATAACCCTCTTTAAAGTTATCAAACTCATCCACATTCTACTACATCTTCGTCATGGTGGGTTTCACAATAGGCCCATATCTCTCAAATCATCCCAAATGGTCCCACCCTCAAGCTGGGCAAATTTCTGTGTCCCATATCTATTACATAGAAACCATTAATGGAGCAGAAAAGACAAATATCATGGCCTCCTTTTTGTTTGACAGACGACATTGTACAACTTGATTTACTTTGATGTGACTTACAGATTAATTCCTAATGCCTATACAGTGAGCCAAGACGAGGGTTCTCACTGTACTCACATTTCGCTTAGTTCTGAGGACACATGACTAGTCATTTCTTCTTTTTATTGCCTTTTCCTGCTCATATCATCTTTTCCTAATTTCCTCAAACTCCTAGGAATAGAAAAAAGCAGGATTACTTCATCACAGTATTGCCTTTTATTACAAAGAAGCAAGTTGTAATGGCCTAGAAGTGAGAGGCGTATTTTCCCTAATAGGAAAAACTCTATTTAGGAAAATATTGATGCATTAAAAGAATTTATAAAGCAAATCTTTTCCTCTCTCCCTCCCTCCTTCCTGCCCCTCCTCCTTGTCTTCATCCCCCTCCTCCTCTGCTACCACCACCACTGTCTTTTCCTCCTTTACATCTTTCCCCAAGGCCATAAATTTTAGAGATATAAAGCTTCAAATTTCTTTTCCCAGGAAAGATGAAGATGCATGGCTTTGTCTTTACAAAGATATTATACCTGCCAATGAATAGGGTTGTCCATTTTACTGTGGGTATTTGCTTCTAATCTATGGATATAGCTCCATAAGCTTGTCCAAACTGCTCCTCTGTTTTGCTTACCATTCTTCTGTAAAGTAAGCACATGCAGGAGACTCACAAACTCAGATGATGTGTGAATAATTGGTTCTTTGCACTTTTGAAAGAATAATTTAATGAACTAATCAGTTTCCTTCAGTGGTAGCCTCTATTTGGTCATTCTATAATGCTGCATATTTTAGTTTTTTGGGTCAATGAACATCCTGTTGGCTACCTCTAAAATGAATCTGTCTATCATATTATATCCTTATTTCTTATCAGCATCCTAGGGGAAGAGCTACTTTTAACAAAGCTCCAGTTTGAGTGTTATATTTGCTCCTATTACTCAACTGCTGCTTTTCTTGAGTTTCAAGGGCTCTAAGAAGATTTCTTAAAATCTACAGCCATTTAATCCTGCAAGATTTCAGATATTTAAATGATAATTTCAGTGATTTAAAACTCGGAAGAACAAAAAATAGCTCTTGTCTTTTATTTGTTGCCTTCCATTACTTTGTTTAATTAAAAGTATTTTTAAAGTTTTTTTGCTTGAGATATACTGTGGTGAGACCGAAAAAAATCTTATTTTAAAGTGCATATCTTTTATTATATAAACAAAATGTTTTTTCTTAAATGTTTGTGGTTAAGTTTTTTTCCTTAAAGGTGAATTTTTCCATCAGTGATAAAGTTGACGAGAAGCAATGATATTGATATGTACTTTTAGACAGTAATTTGGGGTTCTGTCATATAGCAGTGACAGGAAATCCCATTTAAAGATGTAAGTGGAAAATGATACTTGACTGATGGATTTGGGGGGTAGACTGATTGGCACTGTAAGGATAAGACTATTTTGTTTCTTGATGGGAGATTAGTACAGAAATAGATGTGTGAGTCAAACCTCAGCACAGTAATAATTTCCTGACAAGCACTCTTTCCAAACCTAAAGAGTACATTAAGCTTAAATCCAAGAATCCATTACACTTTAAATAGTCTCCTCAACTTTTCTATAAATTAAGGAAAAAAGAATTTTCACTTTTAAGTAGAGACCACAATAATTCCACAATAATTGTTGTGTATACAGCATATTACCAATTCTAGACCATGACAAAAGTTAAATTATAAGGTAAGCCCATTGATTGGCTCATGGTAGAGTGCTGTGTGATTGAACAATGCACCAAGCTGTGCATTAGCTTCCAAGTGTTTGATACTGAGTGCTATTGCAATTTGAAAGAATTCCTAGCACAAATAAAAAGAGATGTACATCTGTCCCTTCAATGACTCAGGGAACCAGGACCATCTCTGATACATTACATGTGTTCCCAACTTTGAATATTTTTTCTAGGTCTTAAAGAAAAAACTTTGTTTGACTAGCTGACACCCAACTATATATATATATATGTCTCTTCTCTTACTGTATGGATAGGAGATACTGTAAACACAATAAATGTAGAACAATGCTTTGGGCACTTTCATATCTGACTTAATCCTTAAAATCTCTCAGAAACCTTTGTTTCTAAGCAGCTTTTTGAGAATCTTCTATGTGCCTACTTTAATAATGAGTCCTGTTAACACTTGCCAGACCTACTTTCAATAATTTCTTTATGAGTTTTACATGGTCCTTCTCTGCACAACACAGCAAATAATTCAAATGAAACATCTTGCAGTCAAGGGTAAATGCAGTGCTTAATGATATCAGTTCTTAATTTGGGTTTTCTTACAACATAACATTCAGACCTACAAATGAAACAATTTTTACTCTTGCAGACAGTTCTGTGCTTACTATAAGTTGAACTGATACAAATACATTTAGATTCCTGTAGATATAATTTTAAGAGGAATCTTCCCATTCTTGGCTGAAGGTATACCATCTGTTTTGTGTAAAAATGAACATGGATCATACGTAAGAGAAAAAGAGATCCAGACTCTATACAGTAAGAGACAGGAGGTCAGGGAGTGCCTTACCAAACCCAAGAGAGGAGGTCAGTGGCTAGGACTTGGAACATTATCCCAGAAGCTAGGAGGAGTGAGCAGAAGGAGGGTATGGGCAAGACAGGCAGAATGAGACTATTGAAAGTGGTTGAAAGGGCATGCAGTTGGCAGTCTAGATTCAGCCATAGGAAAGGGCCTTTGGCCCAAGATTCCTGGTGCTAAAAGAATGGTCATGATTAAAGTAGCAAAGTAATAAAGGGGGCAATAATCATAATAGCTAATTATTATTGAAACCTACTAAGTGCTAGGCACATAGGCTGTATAGTCATGTTCTCTGAGGGCTTTAATGGTACTTGCATGTCCTCCTCTGTGATGATTCTTGTATGCTTCCATATGGGCCTAATGACCAGGTTTTCCTTCCCCCTCCAATTTCAAGGTTCTTTCTACCCTCTCTCATTTGAATAACCATAGGACCTTCTCATTCCCATCCCCATAAGCTTAGACTTACCTGTTTCTGAGAGGGACAACTAAGAATCTTTATTTTGATTGAGTCAGGGAATTCTTCCAATCTTGGTTTTCACTTTGGAATGACCAGGAAGAAGAAAATCATCAGCATTTTTGGTACAGTGAGATACAGATGGAGTAGGGAGGTAAATATACTATGAAAAGAAAAAGATTAAAAGTTTAATATATAACCCAGGTCTGTCTCCTGCAACTGAGATGTGAGTTCCATCAGAACAGACACCTTCTCTCCCAAGCTAATACTCTAGCACAGGCAACCAATAAATATTTGTTGAATAAATAAATGAGGTATGTGAAAATTTGAATGGGTAAAGGGGTGAAAATGCTGGTTCTTTTGGTGGTCATTTGTTGCAGACTGCCCTATCTTCCTGGGCTACATTCATGTACATTTTTGAGGGGTGTGGGCATGGCTCAATGTAAAACATTTGGCTAGCAAGTATGAGGCCCTGAGTTCAAACCTCAGAACCACCATAAAAAAGTCATGTACATTTTTTTGCTCAAAGTCATAGGAATAGAAGCCTATAAGAGCTCTCTAATTTATATCAAACTTTGCATAACAGAACTTGCTAGGCTTATCCAAAGATGGGAAGGATGAAGGTAAGCTTTGTGAAATACAAGGCTTCCTGTAATTTAAACTCCATTTGCTTAAACATGTCCCCCCTTTCAAGCAGAAGCCAAAGAATGTCCTTTGTATTGAATTGAGACAAATTTTTGGAAAATTAGTTCTACAGTTGTTCTTATTTTATTTTTTAAGAACGTATTAAGATCAGCAGCAAATATTAAGATCTTTGGACTATATCTTGTGTGCTTTGTTTATAAAATTAGAGCACAGATTTCATATCCAGACAGTGGAGTTGGGAATTCCAGCTCCTTGACTGGCCAACTTACCAGATGTTGGCAAGATGAGTAATATAAGTGTCCATTACTGTTCCTGGAAGAGAAAAAGAAGCCCTTAGCTTACAGTTCAGCAAAAGCATGCTTGTTAAAGTGACTGAGGCATTAGCAGACATATAATAAGGGAGGCAGAAGATAAAGGACCTTAATAAGGATTTTATGCCAGTGCTAGACAAGGTGTTTTTATTTTATCTTTTAAATATACACTATCTTGCTTAATTTTCACACTTTCTATTTATTAAAAAAACAAGAGCCAAGGCAAAGCAAAACAATCTTATATCAAGTACATGTGTTAAGTTTCCTCTGCAGGAAATGAGAATTAGATTTTAAGTGTGGATTTCTCAGATTCAAAACTTGATTTTGTTTGAATGGTTTAAGTACAGAATTACTTACAGAGAGAAACTCGAAGTTGAGAGAATGTTCAGCTATAGGGTTCTATGCTAAAAATGTTATAGTGGCTATAGAACACTTTATTTGTTTTCCCAAAATAAGTAGATTATCTCTCTGGAGAAAAGACTAATTTTCCTCATAGGATATTGTAAAAATCATATTAATTTTTCACTGAAGCAGATAAAGTCCTAAAATATGGACTTAAAAATTCATTCAGGTATTTTCTAGACGTATGAATATGGAACACTGAAAGCTGTCCAAGTCATTCCAAGAAGGGGAATGGGAGAAGAGGGAGATTAGTGGAGGGAATGAACTAAACCAGGGTATAACATATGTATATATGGAAGTGTCACAATAAAACCCCCATGTATAGCTATCAGATACTAATAAAAACATTTTAAAAATAAAAAATACAATTTTAGCTTTAAAGAAAAATTTAAAATTAGAATGAGTGCTGATTGGGGGGGTCTAGAATTCATATTCATGAATAAGGACAGGAATAAGGTAAAAGGAAAGAAGGAACCAGTTTTCAGTGATTAGTGGGCATATGCCAGAAGACAAGATCCCTTGACCTTCCCCATGAAGTTCCCCATGAACCTTCTGTGAACTTCTCCTCTTCATTGTGTCTTCTTCATTTCACTTTACTCACAAGGGAGGCTTAGAGGTGTGCTGTGTTCCGATGTGTAGGAATATATGTGTGCATCAGGAGATGTTTTTACTGTTTTGTGTGTCTGTCTTTATTAATATCATTAACTTCTTTCTCAACTTATTTCACTTTGTTTTGCATAGTACTCTTTTTTTTTTGAAACAGGGTCTTTGTACCCCAGGTCATCCTTGAACTCACGATTCCCTTGCCATAGCCTCCCAGTTGCTTTGGTAACAGCTGTGCCTCACTATACCCATTATGTATTCTTTTCTTTGACTACAATATAGACTTGAAGTCTTTTTATCTACACCTGACAAAGTTATCTACTCTTGTTTCTTAGCCTATGAAAATGACATTTTTCTTTAAAGGGTTAACATACATTGCTTTATGTTAATTTTTTCTTCATTTCATATTTTAATCCATTTTTCATCACTGTAACAAAATACTTGAAGCTAGGCACCAGCAGTTCATGCTTGTAACCCTAGCTACTTGGGAGGCTGAGATTCAGAGGATCATGATTCAAGGCCAACCCAGGCAAAAACTTCATGAGACCCCATCTCAACCAATATCTGGATGCAGTGGTGTATACTTGTCATCCTAAATAATGTGGGAGACTGATATTGGAAGGCCGGCAGTACCAGGCCAGCCTGAACAAAAAAAAAAAAAGAAAAAGAAAAAATTTGAAAGATGCTATCTTAATAGAAAAAAACTTGGTGTGGTGGTACGTACCTGTTATCCCACCTATGCCAGGAAGCCTAAAATAGAAGGATTGTGTTCCAGGCTGACTTGAGCAAAAAGCAAGACCCTATCTCTAGAATAACCAGAAGAAAAAGGGTTGGAAGTGTGGCTCAAGCAGAGAGCGCTTGCCTAGCAAACACAAAGCCCTGAATTCAAATTCTGGTAGTGTCAAAAAAATATACTTGAGGTTAGGTAACTTTATAAAGAAAAGAGAATCTTTTTGGCTTATAGTTCTAGTCTTCAAAGGTTGAAGGCTGACATCTGGTGATGAACTTCTTGCTCCAAGGTAGGACAGGGACTCACATGGCAACAGACAGAGAGTGTGTGCACGTCTTTCCCTCCTTTTCATTTTTTTTCATGGTACTTGAGTTTGAATTCAGCACCTCATGCTTGCTAGGAATGCACTCTATCACTTGAGGCACATCTACAGCCCTTTTTCCACCAGTATTTAGTCTTGGGATCTTTACTCTGATGATCTTATCTAATCCCAAGCATTTCAAAAGGGCCCCAACTCTTAACACCATAGTGGGATTAAGTTTCCATCTTCTTAAAACCTCACAAAGGAATTAAATTTCAACACGCAAAGCCTTGGGGCATACACTGGAACCATATCTAAACCATAACATAAGGGTTCTCATGTTTTTTTAAATTTGCACACAAAACCTGTCTTGTTTTCTTCCACTCCTTAGATTCTGATGGGGGATGGGGAAACAAGAACAACTTCATAATTAAGGGACGTAAAGGAAAGAAATCCAAACCAAGGTCAGCCCAAATGTTTGAGTCTTAAGATTCTTAGTGATTTTGAGTCTATTGAGTAGATTGTTGAGTCAAAGCTGCTCGTCCTGGCTATGATTTAGAATCATTTTGCACAAAATCTGGAACACTGGGTCTACTGGAGATATTGATTTAAAAGGATAGGAATGGTTACCTTACCTTATTGTTCAGTTTTCTCCTACTGGTGTTAAGAACCTGCTTGTTTTTAAAACTGTGAGACTCCAAGGCTGAGTGCTGTAAATTGTTGAATAGACTTTACCATGTCATATCTTGGATCAATTTAGGGCAGTTTGATATTGTTCAAACTTGTATAGAATTAGGGTTGTAGCGGAATGTTATAATTAGCAGGATAAACTAAAGGTTTCTGCAAATCTATAAAAATGGCTTACATGATTTTCAGGCTATAATGCTGATAATATGAGCACTAATCCATGTGAATGATATTTGAGGGAAAATAGTTCTGTCATAAAGTTGGAGAAAGAAACTAATGTTCATTGGCTGGCTGCTTTGTGCTATGTATGGTATTAGGTGCTCATTTTGGCGTCTCATTTACTTTCCATCTGAATTCCATGGAAAAGCTATTAATATTACTATTTTGTAGATGAGAAAATGGAAGCTCAGATAAATTGAATAACTTCTCAGAGCACATAGTCAATAAATGGTAGAGCAGGACTTTGACTCACATCTGTCTGGTTCTGAAGCTCATGATATGTTATACTAAGCTTTCTCTGTTTCCCAGCACTTTATATAGAATAATTGTTTGGTGCTATAGGAACTTTCTGTGAAAATTTATCATTCTGATGATCTATTCTTATCTTATTTGTGAAAGCTATAGTCATAACTGTCAGGCTGAATTTCATTGACATTAGTTGCTATAGATATATTTTGCATGCTGAATGTTGTCTTTGGCCCACCTCTGATTTCAGCTGCAGCTGTGGTGGACAGTTCCTGAGCTCTCTGTCAGCATCCTATACATGCTTTGCTCTCTGCTTTTCTGCCACAGGGCTTTCTCCAAAGCTGCAGGACCTTGCTAAGTTTGAGTGCAGCATCAACTTGAATATGTCAGGGAGTTATCCTTACAGGCAATTCTCAACAAGTGGAGGACAAACATCAGAGATAAATGTCCCAGTATCCTGACTGTTAGAGGGACAATGCTAAGGTGCTTCCACGTGCTTCCTTTAAGTCTCCAATGTGACAGAATGCTAGTTGTCGTCAGTGATATATCTGATGATGGCTTCTCCTCCATCCCTGTCACAATCTCTATCCTTCACTCTGTTTCCTGAGATTTAGGATCTTTTCCAATTTTAATGGCATTGGCATATATTTTTATTTCTTTGAGTAACAGACTGTCCTGAATTGATAAACATCAGATCCTATTTGAGAGACAGAGAGGAAAGACAGACAACAATGTAATATGGACTGAGGAAAAGAGTCTATATTCCTTCCCACCAGTCCCATTGGTTACAAGCAGATGTATCAATAGCAAGGAAGGGACAACAAGATGCATTGACTTGGAGTCTGAAGACAAGGACAGCACTGAAATGTTTTCTAAGTACCTGAGAGAAACCATCATCCTGAGAACACTCCCAAAATATTTGAGGGAGGGAAATTCTGTAAGTGCCTGGACTACCTATTTACTGGGAAGTATTGGGTTACTTTGAAATGTGCGCACTGATACAGCTGTGACTTCATGTTTTCTTTTGCTCATGTAGTTCTCAATATCTTATTCTATTCAACTTATTAGCTACATAATTAGCATGCATTGGGACATTATAGCAAAATGTGGAGTGTATCAGTAGAAAATTTCAACCAGAAAACCACTGGATGAATTTGGCTTTGTTGCCTAATCTACAGCATAAGGAAAAATATCAACTTTACACACTTTTGTTTGGAAATGAAGCTAGTGAGAAATAATTAATCAATGATGACATGACAGGAAAGAATTCTTGATAAAAATTTGGAGTACCCATGCTTCATTTCTCAGAGACCATGAATTGGTCATAGGATCCAGTGTTAGGAAAAAAATCAAGTGAAACCCTTGATCAACTGCAGTTGTGCATTGACCATAAGATATTTGCAAATATTGTTTGACTGATTTCACATAGAAACTTTTGAAGAGAGTGTGGAATCAAATACAGGTTTGACTGGTATTACTACAGGCAGTTGTGGGTCACTAATACTGTTACAGTTTGGATGAGATTTGAGAGTATCCCTAAAATGTTTGTGTGCAGGAAGCATGGTCTCTAGTATGTAGATGTTGAAAAGTGGTAGAACCTTTTAGGAGTGAGCTTCATGGAAGGTACTTAGGTCATTGGAGGTACCACCCCTGGGGGAGGTTAGTGTACTCTCATGGGAACCTGGCCAGAGTGGATGTTATGAAAAGAATGGTACTGGCTCCAGAATCCCTCTGGTTTCCTTTATAAATTACACAACCTCAGGTATTTTGTTATACAACAAAACAGATTAAGACAACTATAAACTTGAGTTTGGTTAAAATACTTTATCTAGAGCCTATGTTTAGATAAGGACTAGAAATTTCTGATTGTAATCTGAAATGGCTCTTACATTGGTGAACTTCTACATAGTCTTTGATATTAATCCATCTTCCATGCACATGCACACAATCAGGTTTATATAAAAAAGGAGCATTTTTATAAAGGCACATTGGAAAAAAGTCACATTGAATTGAGTTTTAAATCATCAAACATAGGCTTTTAAATTTCAGGATTAAAATCTTTCTAAATGAAGTCTACATGGACCGTTATGGCTTCCAACTATATGTATATATACACATATATTTATATTTATATGACATACATATAAATGTGCATATACACCTAGATATTCTTTCCTTTTTGCTGATACAAAGATATTTTATTGCTCTTTGCTTCGTATATCACAATTATTTTTCCTCCACACAAAATTATATCACCTATTATATAAAGCTCATCTCAAAGTGATTTAGAAAATAAAATAAGCAATGAGAAGCACTGAGAATAATTAGAGAAAATGTGTTTAGCATATGGGTAAATGAAAGCATTCAGTCACAGGGACTCTCATGAAGAAAGGAAATTAAGAGACATAAGTAAAAAGAGATTTTGTTCTTGAGTTTTGAAGAGAAATCAAGAGAGAGGAATTTAAGTGTTTTCATATAGATTGTAGAAATTTAGATAAGAACTAGAGTGATTCTACAGAGATGCTAAGTACATCAGAATATAAATAGTACATTAAATACATTGAGCCAAGAACAGGGAGGGGCATATGGAATTTATTATTTTTCCCTCATTTCCATATTTCAAAAAACAATTGAACAACTATTCATTTAAATAAAAAAAATACCTTAAAAAAGAGCAGAGAGTGAGTATGATGGGGAAACTACCATCAAATGGTACTCATAGTATGTCAATGATATTCAAAGTCAGATGAGATCACCTGGAAACTCATATACCCGGAAATAAAAAAAGAGATCCCAGACCTGAAGCTAAGGAATTTCAGAACACTGAAAGACAAGGATGCAGCAAAGAAGTGAGAAGGAGAGAACAAACAAAAGTGAAAGCCAAGTGTGGAACTCATTCTCATTTAATACTGCTTGAGATGAAATAAAATGAGAACCAAGAATAGACCATACATAGATTTGGTGATGTTGTCATATGGGTTAGCTAGTATGAGAGAAGACAGTAGAGTTTTTCACAGAATTGCAGAAGTGAAGATACAAAGAGTCAAATCTTTTCTGCCATTTCGCTATAAAAAGGAATAGAAATACAGAGTATGGTCAGAGAGGATACTTTTTAAGATAGAAGTTTTATAGCTCAATTATTTAGTGAATGATGATGATCCATTACAGAAGAAAATTTTACAGTCCTAAAAAGAGCTAACATGTACCTTTTAGAGGGTTCCATCATAAAACTTGACCAGCGCTCCCTCTGATGGCCAGCAGATGAACAAATCCCAGCTTCCCCTCCCAGTTCACCTACCCTCCACAATGCCCTTTTCATGCTCACACATGTGTAATTATCCAGACAAGTATGTAGGCACTAGAAAGATGAGGTGACAACTGCAGTAGTCCATGTATCACAGAATTGCAGAAAAGTATATTCTAAAGATTTAGAAACATAACAGAGAAAGGCAATAGAAATCAAGTGGGATAACTTCTCCATGGTTCTCAATGTGAGAGTCCCAGGTCAGTGTCATTATTATCACCTAGGGATATATTAGAAATAAAAGTTGTCAGGCCCCACCTAATCAGAACCCCTGGGGGTACTGACCAATTTGTGTTCAACAAACTCTTGGAATGATTCTGATGTCCTTTCAAGTTTGGGAACCATCCAGTTATTTAAGAGACACTAAGTGTTGTCCATACATTGACAACACTTAGTCTCATTCAGTTTCACAGTTTTCATCTTTTTGAGCCTGTTTTCTGGTGGCTCAATGAAAATTTTTGATTAACCAGCTTTAAACCCACTGTCCTCAAGTTTATATTTTATACCATACTCACTACAAGAGAAAAAATCGTTTTTGCTTTTGTAGTAAATTTTTTCTATAAAATAATTGTCATTTTCTGTATTTTTTTGCTTTCCTGATTCTAGGTCTGGGGCAGAGAAAATACAAACTATAATTGAAAATGTTTGTGTCAGGAAGCAAGAAACTACTCAAAGTCTAATGTGATTGTATGAAAAGGACACAACACTGTAGGAGACAGCACTGGCTAAACTTAAGACAATAGCATCAGAAAGAATAATAACATATAAGATGAGAGAGAAAATAAAGATTAGGAGAGAAAACTCTTTTTAATAGAGAATACCAACTAGTAATAGTAAAAGAAGGAATAGAATCATAATATTATAATTTTCCCAACAATAATAATACAGCAAGAGTCATTAATAACTTTCCAAACAACTAGGTCGGCAGTTGTTGGGAGAGAGGACATTCAGAGATTCTCAAATTATCATCACACAGAATGCTTAATAGTTACAAAATATTAACAAGTTTCTTTACAAAGAAGAGATCTGGGGACACCACCTTGTATGATCACATTAGTACTTGGAAATGTGCCATTTCTGATGTAGTCTACTTTCTTAAACATATATTTTACTGAATGATTGCAGTATATTCTTTGAGACTTTGGGATCTAATAGGGAACACAGAAACAGTGAGAGCCTTTCTGAGAAAGCAGTATTTCAAAGCAGAGAGCTAGTGGAGACTTCCTTGCAAAGACTGTTGGCAGAGGGGTTCTGAGCAAGGTAGACCAGTTAGATGTGAGAGTGCATGCAAAGATCCTGAACACAGGAGGGCGCATGACTTTGGAGGAACTGAAAGAACACTGATGTACCTAAAAGATACATGTATTATTTTTCCATCACCTCAGACTTTGCAACTTAAACACAAATTTATAATCTTCCAGTTTTGTAAGTCAAAAGTTCAGTATAGGTTTCACCAGCTTAAAATTAGGTTGCCAAAGGAACATTCTTTTCTGGAACCACTAAAGGAGAATCTGTTTCCTGCTCATTTGGATTGTTGGCAGAATTCCCTTCCTTGCAGTTGTGGGACTGAGATCCCCCTTTTCATTCTTAGTGTTGGCCAAGGACTGTTCCTAGTTCTAAGTACCATACCATCCTGGATCGTGAGCCTCAACCTCTGCTTTCAGAGCCAGCAACAGCAGTGGAATGCTTCTCAAGTCATATCTCTCAGTCAAGAAAGGTTCTCCAAGTTTAAGGATTCATATGATTACAGTGCGTCCATCAATTCAATACAGAGTTATCTCCCCATCTGAATCTTTATAACTTCATCTATAATACCATAACATGATCACAGGTTGGGCATCTTTGGGGGCCACCATTCTGCCTGCCACAAGAGAAGATGAGGAAAATAGCTCAGGATGAAATATTTTCATTTCCTTCATAGTTTCCAGAAAAATTTCTCTTTTAAATTAAGAAACCTTTTGTGACTCACTATTACCTAAAGAATTAAATCCAACACACTTGCTTGGCATGTAGATTTTCCATGCTATAGGAAAGCTAGCAGTCATCCACCTACTTTCTAGCCAGTTTGAACTACTTATTTCAATTCTCTAGGAAAATTAAGATTTCTTGTCCTCACTCCTGTTTCTAGTGTCTTTTCTCTCTAGAATCTCTGTCTCTTGATATTTTATCTATCCTTTGAGGCTCATCTCCTCTCTACCTGTACTACATTCACCCTAGCACATGAGAACACACATTCTTCTAAACCTTAACAGTTTTCTGTGACACATGACATCCTGACTTGCATCACAGAGTGCTTTTCTTATTCTTTCTGTTTCATAACAGGTTTCATAAGGGCAGGGACTACAGCTGGGATGGGCGCACTGGTTGCTTTTTTTTTTTTAAATCTCCTTTCTGACTGGCTGGTAGTAATGCCATAAAAAAGCTAAATATTTTTAATATCATCCCTGCAATGACTCCTTCTTATTTACTTTTGTATTATTTGAATAGTGCATAATTATGTCTTCACCCAGCCCTATAAACAGCAAAGTGAATGAATTAATTATCTTTATAAATTGTATTATATTGGCTTCCTGCTTGTCAAGATTTTTGTAGGGAGAGACAAGATGGTTACCAGAACACAGCCACAGACCTTCTGACCTCCATGATCCAGGGACTTTGACAAGAAGCTGGAGACTTGCTTGAATGAGGTAAAACACCAGTGAGAGCTGAAACATCAGCACTCTGAACCCCTAGCTCCTGGGAGGCCTCTCCACCCCAGCATATACTAAAAGAATAGCAGGTGCTGCATGCCAAGCCCCATAGGCCAGCGGAGCCACTGCTGTATATGCCATGAGATCTCCAATCCTATGGCCCCGCTCTTATGCCCCACCAGGGCTGTGCTACCCCAAACTCCCACCCCTCAGGCCCACAGGATCTCCATGGGATGAGCCCTTAAGGCCAGGGATCCACAGACATTTATGATCTCTCCACCCCTAGGCCTGCACAGCCCTGTAGGAGCTCCATCTCACGGGGCAGCGCTCCCAAGCCCTGCATGATCTCTGCTTTGCTGGCCAGGCTCCCAAGGCCTGCACAGCCCTGCAGGAGCTCTGTTTCACTGGGCTGTGCTCCCCAGCCCTGCACAATCTCTGCTTTGCTGGCCACGCCCCCAAAGCCTACACAGCACTGTACAATATTCACTCTGCAAGGCTGTGGCCCTAAGGCCTGATCTCTGTTCTGCTCTACTGCACCCCCCCAAGCCTGTCAAGCCAGAGATTCATAGACATGCAGGATCTCCACTCCACCAGCCTGTGCCCTTCAGGCATGCCAAGCCCATGCTCCAAGCCCACTACTTCACTTCAGCTAAAGGCCTCCACTGGAAGGCCTGTGGGATGCCACCCACCATCCACTTGCCACAGGAAGGCTCCAAACCTACCTAAGAGACACACACAGACAGGTCTGAATGCTAAAGAACTAGCATCAGAACAACTAAGGCTGCAATTCTACTGCTCCAGAACTGGTGATTTTTTTTAATTTAATTTTTAATTTTTATTTTTCTCTCTTCTTTAAGGGATTTGCTGCCTGGTTTACTGTTTGATCATCCACCATCTCTACCATTTTTTTTCTCTTTTCCTCTCTAATCTATTCCTTTTGTCTTTCCATCTCTCTCTTTTTTTATCCTTCTGTCTTGGTTTTGTTAGTATAAATAATGCTACCCAGCTAACACTAAATTACACATAGTTCAGGGATAGAAACATTACCTTCTGGAAATATGGGAAGAAGAAAAAAGGAAGGAAACTATTCCCCTCCAAAAAATAAAGTACTGCAGGATTTAGAGCGAAATGAAGAAAATGGATACCCAGACCCAGACTCCAACAAAACAAAGATAAACCATATCAAGGAACCCAATGAAGCCCACAAGAACAACATGAAAGAAGAAATCCTACAAGTAATTAATGAGAATTTCATAGAGATGTTACTAGACATGGTCAACCAAAATGTACAGGAGTCACTCAAGAAATTCCAAGAGGACAAAAATAAAGAATATGAGAAAACACAAAAACTTTGAACAAATAACTGTAATCATAGAAGTCCTAAATAAATGCCAAACTGAAACTGAGATCACCATAAAGAGAGAGATAGATGAATTAAGGTCAAAAATTGGCAATATTAAAGAGGAAGTAACCCAAGATATGGAAAACCTCAGAAAAAAGAATGAAACAGAAATACAAAACAAAATGGAAGGCCGATCCAGCAGAATAGAACAAACAGAACACAGAATCTCAGAACTTGAAGATGAAATGGCAATTAAAAGAAAAACTGAAGAACTATTAGTTAAACAACTCAAGACCTGTGAAAAAAAATGCAAGAACTCACTTGACTCCATCAAAAGACCAAACCTGAGAATCGTGGGCATTGAAGAAGAGAAGAGGTCCAAGCAAAAGGAATGCATAAGATAGTCAACAAAATAATAACAGAAAACTCCCCAAATCTAGAGAAAACTATGCCAATTGAGGTACAGGAAGCCTCCAGAACACCAAATAGACCTGACCAAAATATAACTACCCCACAACATATTGTCATTAAAACAACAAGTACAGAGACTAGAGAAAGAATATTCAAGGCTATAAGAAAGAAAAAACAAATAACATACAAAGGCAAACCCATCAAAATCACAGCAGACTTCTCAACAGAAACATTAAAAGCAAGAAGAGCATGAAGTGAAGTCTTCCAAGCACTGAATGAAAATAACTTCAACCTTACAATACTCTACCCAGCAAAACTATCATTTGAAATTGATGGAACAATAAAAGTCTTCCATGATAAGCAGAAACTATGACCACCAAGCCACCACTACAAAAAATTCTCCAAGGAATTCTGCACACAGAAAATGAAAGCAAACAAAACCATGAAAGGGCAGGCAAAACCAAACCACAGGAGAAGAAAAGGCAAGAAAACAGAGTAACACTGATTCAGCTGCACACAGTCAAACCCTTAATCAACAAAGACAACTACATAACAAGGATCACCACATACTTATCAATACTAACACTGAATGTTAATGAACTAAATTCCCCCAGCAAAAGACACTAATTGGCAAATGGGATTAAAAAGGAAGACCCAACAATCTGCTGCCTACAGGAAACCCAACTCATTGACAGAAATAAGCACTGGCTGAGAGTGAAAGGCTGGAAGAAGATTTGCCAAGCCAATGGTCCCCCAAAACAGGCAGAGGTAGCAATACTTATCTCAGACAAAGTAGACTTCAAACCTACTTTGATTAAATGAGATAAAGAAGGACACTCCATAATAACAAAAGGGGAAATACACCAAAAGGAAATAACAATTATCAACCTATATGCACCCAACATCAATGCATCCAATTTCACCAATCATACTCTGAAGGGCCTAAAAGCATATATAGACCCCAATATATAGTGGGAGACTTTAATACCCACCTATCACCAATAGCTAGGTCATACAAGCTAAAAATCAATAAAGAAATCCTAGAACTAAATAACACCATAGATCAAATGGACCTAGCTGATGTCTACAGAACATTTCATCCAACTTCTGCACAATACACATTCTTCTCAGCAGTCTATGGAACCTTCTCCAAAACTGATCATATCTTAGGGCACAAAGCAAGCCTCAACAAATATAAGAAAACACAAATATTCCCATGCATTCTGTCTGACCACTATGCATTAAAACTAGAAATCAACAACAAAAACAGCAGTAAAAAACACATAAATAATTGGAAGCTGAACAACACATCACTCAACAATGAATGGGTCACTAATGAAATAAAAGAGGAAATTAAAAGGTTCTTGGAAGTTAGCAAAAATGAAAACATGACCTACCGGAACCTATGGGACATAGCAAAGGCTGTCCTAAGAGGAAAGTTTATAGCCATGAATGCATATATCAAAAGGACATAAAGATCTCAAATCACTACAGCTGAAACTCCTAGAAAAACAAGAACAAACAAACCCCAAAACAAGCAGAAAGAAAGAAATAATTACGAAAAGGGCTAAAATCAATGGAATAGAAACAAACAAACAAACAAAAAAATCATACAAAGAATCAATGAAACAAAAAGCTGGTTCTTTGAAAAAATAAATAAGATTGACAGACCCCTGGCAAACCTAACTGAAATGAGGAGAGAAAAAACCCAAATCAATAAAATCAGAAATTCAAAAGGAGAGATAACAGCAAACACCACAGAAATCCAGGAAATCATCAGAGACTACTTTGAGAGCCTATACTCTAATAAATTTGAAAATCTTGATGAAATGGACAGATTTCTAGACAGTTATAATCACCCAAAATGGAACCAAGAGGATATTAATCACCTGAATAGATCTAAAACACAAAAAGAAATTGAAGCTGCCCTCAAGAGCCTCCCAAAAAAGAAAAGTCCAGAACCTGATGGACTCACTGCTGAATTCTATCAGACTTATTTAAAGAAGAACTAATACCAACCCTCCTTAAACTGTTCCATGAAATAGAACAGGAAGGAACACTGCCTAACTCATTTTATGAAGCCAATATTACTCTCATCCCAAAACTGAACAAAGATACCTCCAAAAGGAGAACTACAGGCCAATTTCCCTAATGAACATCAATGCAAAAATGCTCAATAAAATAATGGCAAACTGAATCCAACAACACATCAGAAAGATCATTCACCACAACCAAGTTGGCTTCATCCCAGGGATGCAGGGGTGGTTCAACATATGCAAATCTATAAATGTAATGCAGCACATCAATAGAAGCAAAGACAAAAACCACTTGATCATCTCAATAGATGCAGAAAAAGCCTTCAACAAGATCCAATATCACTTCATGATAAAAGCTCTAAGAAAACTAGGAATAGAAGGAATGTACCTCAACATTGTAAAGGCTATATATGACAAACCTATAGCCAACATCATACTTAATGGTGAAAAGCTGAAACCATTCCCCCTAAAATCAGGAATGAGACAAGGGTGCCCACTATCCCCACTCCTATTCAACATAGTACTAGACTTTCTAACCAGAGCAATTAGGCAAGACAATATGATCCTATACCTTAAAGACCCAAAAAACCCTACCCAAAAACTCTTAGACACCAAAAACAACTACAGTAAGGTAGCAGGATACAAAATCAACCTACAAAAATCATTAGCTTTTCTATACACCAACAATGAACAAACTGAGAAGGAACACATGGAAACAATTCCTTTCACAATAGCCTCAAAAAACAAAAAAATCAAATACCTAGGAGTAAACTTAACAAAGGATGTGAATGACCTCTACAAGGAGAATTGCAAACTCCTGAAGAAAGAGATCGAGGAAGACTATAGAAGATAGAAAGACTTCCCATGCTAATGGATCAGTAGAATCAACATAGTAAAAATGGCTATACTACTGAAAGAAATCTACATGTTTAATGCAATTCCCATCAAAATCCCAATGACTTTCATCACAGAGATTGAAAAATCTACCCTAAAGTTCATTTGGAAACACAAGAGACCATGAATAGCCAAGGCAATACTCAGCAAAAAGAGCAAGGCTGGAAGTATCACAATACCTGACTTCAAACTATATTACAAAGCAATAGCAATAAAAACAGCATGGTACTGGCATACAAACAGACATGAAGACCAGTGAAACAGAATAGAGGACCCAGATATGAACGCACACAACTACATCCACCTCATTTTTGACAAAGATGCCAAAAATATATGGTGGAGAAAAGACAGCCTCTTCAACAAATGTTGCTGGGAAAAGTGATTACCCATCTGCAAGAAACTGAAACTAGATCCATGTTTATCACCCTATACTAGTATCAACTCAAAATGGATCAAGGACCTAAATATCAGACCTGAAACTCTGAAGTTACTACAGGAAGGAGCAGGAAACACTCTGGAACAAATAGGTATAGGCAAAGACTTCCTCAATAGAACCTCTGCATCCCAGCAACTAAGGGAAAGGATGAATAAATGGGACTTCATAAAATTAAAAAGCTTCTGCATAACAAAAGAAATGGTCTCTAAACTTAAAAGACCACCCACAGAGTGAGAGAAAATATTTGCCAGCTATACATCAGACAAGAGACTGATAACCAGAATATACAGGGAACTTAAGAAACTAAACTCTCCTAAAATCAATGAACCAATTAAGAAATGGGCAACAGAACTAAACAGAACTTTTTCAAAAGAAGAAATTCAAATGGCCAAAAACACATGAAAAAATGCTCACCATCTCTGGCCATAAAGAAAATGCAAATCAAAACTGCACTAAGATTCCACCTCACCCCTGTTAGAATAGCCATCATTCAAAACACCACCAACAACAAGTGTTGGCAAGGATGTGGGAAAAAAGGAACCCCAATCCACTGCTGGTGGGAATGCAAGCTGGTGCGACCACTCTGGAAAAAAATTTGGAGACTTCTTAAAAATCTAACCATAGACCTGCCATATGATCCAGCAATACCAAAGGAATGCAATACAGGTTGCTCCAGAAGCACCTGCACACCCATGTTTATTACAGTGCTATTCACAATAGCCAAGTAATGGAAACACTCAAGATGCCCCACTACTGATGAATGGATGAAGAAAATGTGGTACTTGTACACAATGGAATTCTACTCAGCCATGAAGAAAAATGAAATCTTATCATTTGCAGGTAAATGGATGGAACTGGAGAACATCATTCTAAGTGAGGTCAGCCAGGCTCAAAAGACCAAAAATCATGTTCTCCCTCATATGTGGACTTTAAATCTAGGGCAAATGTAGCAATGTTGTTGGACTTGTGTCACAAGAAAAGGGGAGAGCACATTCGGGAGATATAGGAATAGGTAGAAAACCCAAAACATGAAAGCGGTTGATGTCCCCCCTCCAGAGGAACTAATACAGAAACCTTAAAACAACAGGTTATCATGAGCAGGGGATCAGGAATCAATGTAAAGATCAGTTAGCGTTGAATCAACATGGGTCGTAACACATGGGTACATGAGAGCAATAGTAGGAATCTTTCTGTATAACTATCCTTAACTCAACTAGCAAAAACACTTTGTCTTTCTTATTATGTTTATGTCTTTTCATCAACAAAATCAGTCACAAGGGCAGAACAGGACCTGCCTGAAACTGAGAAGGGGAGGAGGGAAGGGTCTGGGAGGGGGGCAGGGTGTAGAAATGACCCATGACCCAAACAATGTATGCACATATAAATAAATGAACAAGAACAAAAAAGATTTTTATAAATTTTGACCCTGACATATAACACATTAGCTATTAATTCCAGGTATTTTTTTCTTATGTAATTTTCATTGGATTTCAAATATATAACTTTTATTTCTATTTTACATGAATATTACACCATATGTTACACTGAATATATTCCTTCTTTTTTTTGTTTTCTTTGTCCAAAATAGGAAAACACAACATACTCAAAATAAAAAAGCAAATAAAAACAGATTTTGTTTTCATACACATATGTGTTTTAACATTATGCCAGGTTTACTCTTGATACCAAATTTCCTAACACTGAAATGTTTGTTACACTTCTCTTCTGGCATTTTTGTATCCTAAAAATTGATATATATGTGCTTTGAAACTCTCAACAGAGATCTCTCCACTTTACATGATGCCTTTCCCTTTCATTCTTCTTCCTTCTTTTTATTCTTATTTGTTTTACATTTCTTTTAGTTTAGAAATTTGAAAATCACACACTAAAATAAAGGAAACTAGAACCATTCTTTATAATCCAACCACATAGACTAAATTATTATAAGCATTTGAACTATTTCTCACCTTTTTTGTTCATAGTTTTCAAGTAACACATAATGTATGAATATTTCTTGCCTTTTTTTCTTCCAAAGAAATAAATTTGCATATTAATGATAAAACCATTTTTCCTTTTAATTTCAGTACTAAATTCCTTTTTAGTTTGAATTTTGTGGTTCTTCTATTGACAGATTAAGATAGGGAGAGGCGCAAGATGGTGGATTATTGACATCTCTATAGCCCAGTGGCAACTAACTATCCTGAAAAAGGAAGATCAGAGGATCCCAAAAGGCACCCATAGGGTTCTATGACTAGGGAGAAGCAAAGCCCTCTCTGAATCTGCACATAGAGAAGCAACAAACCACAGGAAGAATAGGAAGAACACCTTGCAGCTCAACCTTTCTTATCCTCTGCCCCTGATGTTTCCAAGCAGCTTCAGGCTCCATTACTCAGCATGCTCAGTGGTAAGTCCTGCTTCCCAGAACACACAGGAACTTGAAGCTCTGTACTCCCCCACCCACTACATGATCTGCTGCCTTCACCCTGAAACACCAGGGAAACTGGTGCCCCTGTGTAAGCAGAACCCATAGCTTGTACTGCTCTATGGCTAACAGAAAATACAAGCCAGCAGGCTTGATTCTTCTGAGCTGGCAGCAGCACCATTGGACTGTGCTCCTGGAAGACCAAGCTGGCAATCAGGCCCCAGAACTTCAGCTATCTGCAGGCTTGGCTCCCTGGAGCAGCTGCTGTGGTTCCTGGGAGCCCATGTCCCAATGCAAGTAGACCCCAGGGTCTCTGCTGTCTTCTAGGCAACAAATGATTCAAACCTGCTGGCTTTACTTCCCCATGGATACCCTCAACTTGCTACTCAGTGCCAGGAGCCCATTACCACATGCCTAAATGAGCCCAGGCTTCAGGCTTTGCTATTCTGCTGGTGCCAGAAGGCTTCCCTCCCCACAGAGCATAGAGGACTAGCCTCCCTGCTGTCTCTGACAGCAAGAGAGCCCTTGCTCCTCCACCAAAGAGCAAGAATGCCAGATTCCCCACTGAGAGGAGGAAAGCTGAAACCTGCTACTCTTCAGGCAGCACCAGAAGTCCTGTTTCCCCATGGTCACACTGCTCCTCCCTGCAGGTGAGCCACATCTCTCCTGTCCAAGAGCTGGAATCCCAGCTCCTCCACTGAGTGGCAACCTGCTACTCTGCTGGTGCTACCAGGCCTGTCCCCTCAGAGTGCACAGAGACCCAGGACTCCCCACTGTGACTGAAGGCAGGCCCCCACCCCCATCAAAGAGTGGGAACTACAACCTCCTTGCTGAGGGAAGAAAAGAGGTAATCTGCAACACAACAAGAACCCTGCAAGGGGCAACATATCCAGCATACCCCTCTCTGAGGAATACTGCTGGAGCTTCAGGAGAAAAAACTCAAAACCCCAATTACAGGGGCACATGGAATTTAAACTAACCAAAAACAACTCCAGATGCATAAATCTCAATGCAGAATGAAACAGCAAGACAACTGATCTCCATCAAAATCCAATTCCAACACTAAGAATTTAAACACCTGTACAGAGGAAGGGCTATCAAATAATAAATTCCAAAAAAAAAAGTAAAAATGATTAATGACTTCAAAGAAGAAACAAAAAGGTTAGTATTTGATCTCAAAGAGGACATGAATAAGCAATTAAATGAGCTCAAAGAGAATACAAAAACACAGATGAATGAAATTAAGGCTATCCAAGATATGAAAGAGGAAATCAATAAACATGGAAACCCTGAAAAAAAAGTCAATCCAAAATAAACAATTCAATATCCCAAATAAATATCTCAATCAAAACCTTGCCTAACAGAGTAGAACAAGTTAAAAATAGAGTATCAGGAATGGAAGACAAAGTAGAGGAATTAGACCAAACAGTAAAAGACCATGAAAGAATGCTAAGAAAATATTAATGGAACAGCAGATTTCTCAACTCAAACTCTAAATGCAAAAAGGTCATGGAAAGACATAATTCAGGCCCTAAAACAAAGCAACTTAAATCTAGACTAGTTTATCCAGCAACTTCAGAGCTACTCCACACATTTGACCAAATAGACATGGTTGATATCTACAGAGTATTTCACCCAACAACTAGGCAATACACATTCTTTTCTACAGCTCATGAAACTTTCTCCAGAATAGATCACATTTTAGGACACAAAGAAAGTCTCAACAAGTCAAGAAAATTGAACTAACACCCTTCATCATATCAGATCACAGTGGAACAAAACTAGACCTCAATAACAAAAGAAACCCCAGAAAATATTCAAACACATGGAGACTGAACAACACATTGACTGCAGGAGGGCCCTTCAGGAAATAGAAAGGGAAGAAACACTACCAAAATCATTCTATGAAGCCAGCATTACACTCATTCCAAAACCCAATAAAGATGTAACCAGAAAAGAGAATTGTAGACTAATATCTTTAATTAATGTAGATGCAAAGATTCTCAATAAAATACTGGCAAACAGAATTCAACAACACATCAAAAAGATCATGTACCATGACCAACTCAGTTTCATTCCAGAGATACAAGGATGGTTCAACATATGTAAATCCATAAATGTAATACATCATATAAACAGAAGCAAGGACAAAAACCATATGATCCTCTCAATAGATGCAGAAAAAGCCTTTGACAAAATCCAGCACCCTTTCACGAAAAGCTCAAGACAGTAAGACTACTATTGTCTTGAAGAACAAACCTAGAGCCAACATCATACTAAATGGAGCATCTGAAACTGTTCCTCTTAAAGTCAGGAACAAGCCAGGGCTGTCTGCTTTCTCCACTCCTGTTCAATATAGTTTTTGAATTCCTAGCCAAAGCAATAAAACAAGAGAAGGAAATAAAACGGATTTGAATAGGGAAGGAAGAAGTCAACCTATTTACAGATGACATGAAGTGGTAGAGCTCCTGCTTTGCAAACATGAAGCCATGAGTTCAAATCCTAGTCCCACCTCCACCCACCAAAAGGCCTACAAAAACCCACAATTTCATGGGGCTTAAGAGACCCCAAAAACTTTACCAAAAAACTATTAGAAATCATAAACTCTTTCAGCAAAGTAGCAGGATACAAAATTAACATACAGAAATCAGTAGCTTTTCTATATACCAATAACACACAGACTGAGAAAGAAATCAGGGAAACAGTCCCATATACAATAGCCTCAAAAACAATAAAGTACCTTGGGATAAATTTAATGAAAGAAACCAAAGACCTTTTTAATTAAAACTATAAACCACTGAAGTGAGAAATCAAAGAAGACATCAGAAGATGGAAAGACCTCCCATGCTCCTGAATCAGTAGAATCAACATTGTGAAAATTGCAATCTACATGTTCAATGCAATTCCTATCTAAATTCCAATGACATTCTGCATGGAACTACAAAAAGGAATCATGAAATACATATGGAAACACAAAATACCTCCAATAGCCAAAGCAATTCTGAGCAAAAAGTCCAATGCTAGAGGCATCACAATACCCAACTTCAATCTATATACTACAGATCCATAACAATAAAAACAGCATGATATTGGCACAAGAACAGATAGGAAGACCAATGGATCAGAATAGAAGATCCAGACATAAACCTATGCATCTAACTGAGCTTCATCAAAGGAGTCCAAAACACACAATGGAGAAAATACAGCTTCTTCAACAAATGTTGCTGGGAAAACTGGATATCCATATGTAGAAGACTGAAACTAGATCCCTGTCTGTCACCCTGTACCAAAATCAACTCAAAATGGATGAAAGACCTTAATATAAGACCTGAAACTTTGAAAGAACTCTAAGAAGCAGTAGGAAATACATTGAAACAGATAGGTATAGGGAACGACTTCCTACACAGAACTCAAAAGGCTCAGCATCTAAGAGAAACAAGGAACAAATGGGACTGTATCAAACTAAAGAGCTTCATCTGTACAGCAAAGGAAACAGTCACCAGACTCAAGAGACAACCCACAGAATGGGAGAAATACTTTGTCAGCTACTCATCTGATAAGGGACTAATATCCAGAATCTACAGGGAACTCAAAAAACTCAGCTCCCAAAAAATCAACATCCCAATGAACAAATTGGCACATGAATTAAACAGGGAATTCTCAAAGGAAGAAGTACAAATGTCCAGTAAATACATGAAGAAGTGTTCAACTTTCCTGGTTATAAAAGAGATGCAAATCAAAACAACACTTAGATTTCATCTCACCCCAGTTAAAATGACCATAATCAAAGGTAATAACAACAACAAATGCTGATGAGGATGTGGCAAAACAGGAACCCTTATACACTACTGGTGGGAATGCAAATTAGTACAGCCACTGTGGAAATCACTATGAAGATTCCTGAAAAACTAGATAGAATTGCCATATGATCCAGTGATACTACTCCTGGGCATCTACCCAAAAAAATGTTAAATAGGATACAGTAGAGATACTTGTGCATTGATGTTCATTGCAGCACTATTCACAATAGCCAAGCTCTGGAAACAACCCAGATGCCCTACAATTGATGCATGGATCAATAAATTGTGGTATACATACACAATGGAGTATGTGGTTTGAAGGTAAATGAATATAATTGGAGGACATCATGTTAAGTGAAGTTAGCCACTTAACACAAACACAAAAGCCACATGTTTTCTCTCATATGTGGAAGATAGATCCAAAGATAAACAAATGCAAAAACAAGCATGATCATATAACAAACTCAGAAGTAGAACATGTTTGTAACAGTGGAACTGCTCTATGGAACTCGGGGAAAGAGAGAAAAGAAAAGAGAATGATAGAGTATCAGCAGTATCACATACCATCTTATGGTATGTGATACTGAAAGGTGTTGAAAAATGGAAGGAGGGGTAAAGGTGTAAGGGGGAGTATTTGAAGGGATTGAACAGACTAATGTAAAGCACACCCACAGTGGGCATACATTGAGACACCCCTTTGAACATCAACTTAAACATAAATAACAAACAACAGGACTGTAAACTAGGCATACTGTGTGCAGGGAGGGTGAAAGAAGGAGATTAAGGTGACAGTATATGGTTCATGGACTTCATATACCTATATGAAACAGAACTAAAAAACCTCTTGAATTGCTTTGGATGACATGGGGAGGAGGCTAAGAGGGAGAGACAATTGGGAAAATGTTAATCATGTACAATATAAGTCTGATTGGAACTGTCACTTTGAATTCCTCCCCCACTGTATAATGAGTATGTCTTAATAAAAAATTTATAATAAATAAATAAAAAGATTAAGATATATATTATTACCTTGAAAATTATATCACTTTTTCATTATCAAGTTTATATGTAAATGGTGTCACAATTTAACCACTCTGAAACTTTTTAAACTTTTTTTTAGATTTATATTGCAACAAGCATTAATCCTTTAAGAAAAACAATATTCTGTCTTATTTCATTTATTCAATACCCTAGAGGTGGAAATTTATTTTTATTATTATAAATACTACCGTAAAAGATTTAGGTCTATATAACTTGTAAACATGAGCTAATGTTGCTTTAGAAGGGCGGCATGATGCATAAACTGAAACAAGAGCTTGGCAGTCAGAATTCTGCAGTCACGTACTTATTCTCTGTGCCTTAATTTGTTCAACTGTAAAATGAAAACAACAGTAGCTTCTCCATCATATACTTGTTGTGGGAATCAGATGAACTCATATAAGAAAAGAACTTAGAACTGTGCCTTTATTACATAAGCACTCTGGGTCTCAGAACTATTTTTGTTGTAGAGCTGAGTTGACAAAGGCACGTATCCAGGTGTCATCAATAGGCCAAATTGCTCCTGGGAAGAGCTGTGCAAATACATATAATTCCATCTCCTCAGTATTTGATATTGCCAAATATTTTATTTTTTGCTTAGAAGGATAAAAATAAATAAAATTTCTTTATTGTTCTCATTGAAAGTTTTCTGTTTACTTGTGAAGTTGATTACCTTTAAAAGTGTTTATTGACCATTACATTTCATCTTCTCTGACTTGACTGTATTTTTAGCTTGTTTTTCTGCTGAATTGTCTTTCTTTTTTTTTTTTTTGCATCTGCTTTTTTTTTATTATTATTCATATGTGCATACAAGGCTTGGGTCATTTCTCCCCTCTGCCCCCACCCCCTCACTTACCACCCGTTCCACCCCCTCCCCTCCCCCCTACCCCCTCAATACCCAGCAGAAACTATTTTGCCCTTATTTCTAATTTTGTTGTAGAGAGAGTATAAGCCATAATAGGAAGGAACAAGGGTTTTTGCTGGTTGAGATGAGGATAGCTGTACAGGGAGTTGACTCACATTAATTTCCTGTGCGTGTGTGTTACCTTCTAGGTTAATTCATTTTGATCTCACCTTTTCTCTAGTTCCTGGTCCCCTTCTCCTATTGGCCTCAGTTGCTTTTAAGGTATCTGCTTTAGTTTCTCTGCATTAAGGGCAACAAATGCTAACTAATTTTTTAGGTGTCTTATCTATCCTCATCCCTCCCTTGTGTGCTCTCGCTTTTATCATGTGCTCAAAGTCCAATCCCATTGTTGTGATTGCCCTTGATCTAATGTCCACATATGAGGGAGAACATACGATTTCTGGTCTTTTGGGCCAGGCTAACCTCACTCAGAACGATGTTCTCCAATTCCATCCATTTACCAGCGAATGATAACATTTCATTCTTCTTTATGGCTGCATAAAATTCCATTGTGTACAGATACCACATTTTCTTAATCCATTCGTCAGTGGTGGGGCATCTTGGCTGTTTCCATAACTTGGCTATTGTGAATGGTGCTGCAATAAACATGGGTGTGCAGGTACATCTGGAGTAACCTGTGTCAGTCTTTTGGGTATATCCCCAAGAGTGGTATTGATGGATCAAATGGTAGATCAATGTCTAGCTTTTTAAGTAGCCTCCAAATTTTTTTCCAGAGTGGTTGTACTAGTTTACATTCCCACCAACAGTGTAGGAGGGTTCCTTTTTCCCCTCATCCTCACCAACACCTGTTGTTGGTGATGCTGCTAATGATGGCTGTTCTAACAGGAGTGAGGTAGAATCTTAGTGTGGTTTTAATTTGCATTTCCTTTATTGCTAGAGATGGTGAGCATTTTTTCATGTGTCTTTTGGCCATTTGAATTTCTTCTTTTGAGAACGTTCTGTTTAGTTCACTTGCCCATTTCTTTATTGGTTCATTAGTTTTGGGAGAATTTAGTTTTGTAAGTTCCCTATATATTCTGGTTATCAGTCCTTTGATGTATAGCTGGCAAATATTTTCTCCCACTCTGTCGGTATTCTCTTCAGTTTAGAGACCATTTCTTTTGATGAACAGAAGCTTTTTAGTTTTATGAGGTCCCATTTATCTATGCTATCTCTTAGTTGCTGTGCTGCTGGGGTTTCGTTGAGAAAGTTCTTACCTATACCTACTAACTCCAGAGTATTTCCTACTCTTTCCTGTATCAACTTTAGAGTTTGTGGTCTGATATTAAGATCCTTGATCCATTTTGAGTTAATCTTGGTATAGGGTGATATACATGGATCTAGTTTCAGTTTTTTGCAGACTGCTAACCAGTTTTCCCAGCAGTTTTTGTTGAAGGGGCTGCTATTTCTCCATCATATATTTTTAGCTCCTTTGTCAAAAACAAGTTGGTTATAGTTTTGTGGCTTCATATCTGGGTCCTCTATTCTGTTCCACTGGTCTTCATGTCTGTTTTTGTGCCAGTACCATGCTGTTTTTATTGTTATTGCTTTGTAATATAGTTTGAAGTCAGGTACTGTGATACCTCCTGCATTGCTCTTTTGACTGAGTATTGCCTTGGCTATTCGTGGCTTCCTGTGTTTCCATATAAATTTCACGATAGATTTTTCGATCTCTTTAATGAATGTCATTGGAATTTTGATGGGAATTGCATTAAACATGTAGATTACTTTTGGGAGTATTGACATTTTTACTATGTTGATTCTACCAATCCATGAGCATGGGAGATCGCTCCACTTTCTATAGTCTTCCTCAATCTCTTTCTTCAGAAGTGTATAGTTTTCCTTGTAGAGGTCTTTCACATCTTTTGTTAGGTTTACACCTAGGTATTTGATTTTTTTTTGAGGCTATTGTAAATGGAATTGTTTTCATACATTCTTTCTCGGTTTGCTCATTGTTAGTGTATAGAAATGCTAATGATTTTTCTGTTTTGATTTTATATCCTGCTGCCTTGCTATAGCTATTGATGATGTCTAGAAGCTTCTGAGTAGAGTTTTTTGGGTCTTTAAGGTATAGGATCATGTCGTCTGCAAATAGGGATATTTTGACAGTTTCTTTACCTATTTGTATTCCTTTTATTCCTTCTTCTTGCCTAATTGCTCTGGCTAGGAATTCCAGTACTATGTTGAATAGGAGTGGAGATAGTGGGCATCCTTGTCTGGTTCCTGATTTTAGAGGGAATGGTTTCAGTTTTTCTCCATTAAGTATAATGCTGGCTGTAGGTTTGTCATATATAGCTTTTATAATGTTGACGTACTTTCCTTCTATTCTTAGTTTTCTTAGAGCTTTTATCATGAAATGGTGTTGGATCTTATCAAACACTTTTTCTGCATCTATTGAGATGATCAAGTGGTTTTTGTCTTTGCTTCTGTTAAAGTGGTTTATTACGTTTATTGATTTTCGTATGTTGAACCACCCCTGCATCCCTGGGATGAAGCCTACTTGGTCGTGGTGAATAATCTTTTTGATGTGTTGTTGAATTTGGTTTGCCATTATTTTGTTGAGGATTTTTGGTTCAATGTTTATTAAGGAGATTGGCCTATAGTTCTCCTTTTTGGAGGTGTCTTTGCCTGGTTTTGGGATAAGTGTAATACTGGCTTCATAAAATGTGTTTGGCAGTTTTCCTTCCCTTTCTATTTCGTGGAACAGTTTAAGGAGGGTTGGTATCAGTTCTTCTTTAAAGGTCTGATAGAATTCAGCAGAGAATCCATCAGGTCCTGGACTTTTCTTTTTGGGGAGACTCTTGATTGCTGCTTCGATTTCATTTTGTGTTATAGATCTATTCAGGTGATTAATTTCCTCTTGGTTCAGTTTTGGATGATCAAAAGTATCTAGAAATCTGTCCATTTCTTTAAGATTTTCAAATTTATTTGAATATAGGTTCTCAAAGTAGTCTCTGATGATTTCCTGGACTTTCATGGTGTTTGTTGTTATCTCCCCTTTTGCATTCCTGATTCTACTAATTTGGGTTTTTTCTCTCCTCATTTAAGTCAGGTTTGCCAGGGGTCTATCGATCTTGTTTATTTTTTCAAAGAACCAACTTTTTGTTTCATTAATTCTTTGTATGGTTTTTTTGGTTTCTATTTCATTGATTTCAGCTCTTATTTTTATTATTTCTCTTCTTCTATTTGTTTTGGGATTTGCTTGTTCTTGTTTTTCTAGGAGTTTGAGATGTATCATTAGGTCATTAATTTGGGATCTTTCAGTCTTTTTAATGTATGTACTCATGGCTATAAACTTTCCTCTCAGGACTGCCTTAGCTGTGTCCCATAGGTTCTGGTAGGTTGTGTTTTCATTTTCATTGACTTCCAGGAACTTTTTAATTTCCTCTTTTATTTCATCGATAATCCATGCTTCATTAAGTAATGAGTTATTTAGTTTCCAGCTGTTTGCATGTTTTTTGTCTTTACTTTTGTTGTTGAGTTCTACTTTTACTGCATTGTGATCAGATAGTATGCATGGTATAATTTCTATTTTCTTATATTTGCTGAGACTTGCTTTGTGCCCTAGGATATGATCTATTTTGAAGAAGGCTCCATGGGGTGCTGAGAAGAATGTAATTGTGTAAAAGTTGGATGAAATGTTCTGTAGATACCAACTAAGTCCATTTGATCTATTGCATATTTTAGATCTTGGATTTCTTTATTGATTTTTTGTTTGGATGACCTATCTATTGATGATAATGGGGTGTTAAAGTCTCCCACAACCACTGTGTTGGTGTTTATATATGCTTTTAGGTCTTTCAGGGTATGTTTGATGAAATTGGGTGTGTTGCCATTGGGTGCATACAGGTTGATAATTATTATTTCCTTTTGGTCTATTTCCCCTTTTATTAGTATGGAATGTCCATCTTTATCTCATTTGATCAATGTAGGTTTGAAGTCTACTTTGTGAGAGATAAGTATTGCTACTCCTGCCTGTTTTCAGGGGCCATTGGCTTGGTAAATCTTCTTCCAACCTTTCATCCTTAGCCTATGCTTATTTCTGTCAGTGAGATGGGTCTCCTGACAAATTGTTGGATTTGTCAGGAACAAATTGTTGGATCTTCCATTTTAATACATTTCATCAAGCAGTGCCTTTTGATGGGTGAATTAAGTCCATTAACATTAAGTGTTAGTACTGATAGGTATGTGGTGATTCCTGTCATTTAGTTGTCTTAGTTGTCTGAAGGTTTGATTGTGTGTACCTAAGTTGAGGTTACTCTCTACTATCTTGCTTTTTCTTTTCCTGTAGTTTGGTCCTGCCTGTCTTTTCATGGTTAAGTTGGGTTTTACTTTCTGTGTGCAGAATCCCTTGAAGAATCCTTTGTAGTGGTGGTTTTGTGGTCACATATTGTTTTAGTTTCTGCTTATCATGGAAGACTTTTATTGCTCCATCTATTTTGAATGATAGTTTTGCTCGGTAGAGTATCCTGGGGTTGAAGTTATTTTCATTCAGTGCCCGGAAGATCTCACCCCATGCTCTTCTTGCTTTTAATGTTTCTGTTGAGAAGTCTGCTGTGATTTTGATGGGTTTACCTTTGTATGTTACTTGTTTTTTTCTCTCTTACAGCCTTCAATATTCTTTCCTTAGTTTCTGAACTTGTTGTTTTAATGATGATATGTCGTGGAGTAGTTCTATTTTGATCTGGTCTGTTTGGTGTCCTGGAGGCCTCTTGCATCTGTATGGGAATATCTTTCTCTTGATTTGGGAAATTTTCCGTTATTATTATGTTAAATATATTATGCATTCCCTTCGCTTGCACCTCTTCTCCTTCTTCGATGCCCATGATTCTCAAGTTTGGTCTTTTGATGGAGTCAGTGAGTTCTTGCATTTTCTTTTCACAGGTCTTGAGTTGTTTAATTAATAGTTCTTCAGTTTTTCCTTTAATTACCATTTCATCTTCAAGTTCTGAGAGTCTGTCTTCTGTTTGTTCCATTCTGCTGGATTGGCCTTCCGTTTTGTTTTGCAGTTCTGTTTCTTTCTTTTTTCTGAGGTTTTCCATATCCTGGGTGGTTTCCTCTTTAATGTTGTCTATTTTTGTCCTGAATTCATTTATCCGTTTATTCATCATGTTCTCTTTTTCACTTTGGTGTTTGTACAGTGCTTCTATGGTTTCCTTTATTTCTTCTTTTGCTTTTTCAAATTCTCTATTTTTGTTGTCTTGGAATTTCTTGAGTGTCTCCTGTACATTTTGGTTGACCCTATCCAGTATCACCTGTATAAAATTCTCATGAGTACCTGTAGTATGTCTTCTTTTAAATTATTCTTGTGGGCTTCATTGGGTCCTTTAGCATAGTTTATCTTCATTTTGTTGGAGTCTGGATCTGAGTACCTGTTTTCTTCATTCCCCTCTGGTTCCTGTACCAATTTTTTGCTGTGGGGAAATTGGTTTCCCTGTTTTTTCTGTCTTCCCGTCATTGTCTTTGGTGTTGTTACTGCCCCTGTACTGCGTGCAATTAAGTATTTTCTAGCTTGTAATAATAACAATGGTAATATTTAGAATGGAAGGGTGAGCTGAGATGGAAAGTAAGAAGTTAAAGAAATGGGAAAAACAAATACACAGACTGGAGGGAGAAAACAGAACAAGGTATCAGACAAGAAGGTTTCAAAGGTATAAACAGGGAGCTTTAGTGTACTAATTGACAGTAAGCTGAACAGACATTAGAGAGACAGAGAGAGTATTGAAAATAAAAAATAAAAAAATAAAGGTAAGAATAAAAATAAAAAATAAGTAAATGAAAGAAAAATCTATTCATAAAAATGTATTAAAATAAAATGAAAAAATAGAAAATTAAAAAAAAACAAAAAACCTCCAAATTTAAATGCAATCTAGTTTCAGTCTTAATAATTTGGGTGTCCGTCTCAGTCTCCAATCCTGGAGATGGTGCCTCAGATGTTGTTCTGTAGTTGTCTCATCAAAGGGGACACATAAAGTAGAACAAAACTACACACACATGCACAAAGAAAACCCCACTATGTGTCCCAAGTTCAAATGCAATACAGTTTCAGTAAGTTTTTCAGCTTGCAGGTGTAATTCAGTTGTTCTCTCATCAAAGGTAAGGAGACAAAGAAAAAAAAAAAGAGTCTGGAGTCAGTTCTGAGAATGGTATCTGCAACTGTGGCTTGCCTGCCTGCTGCTGTCAGCCTGCTGTTGCTGGAGGCGTTATTTATGCAGATCTCAGGGGTGAGCTTAGCACTCACCTGGCCCTGCAGGCTTTGTTTGCTCAGATTTCTCCTGTGCGTGGGCCTCTGCTACAAGCTTTCCTCTTTCCAAGCACTGGGAAAGCTGACACTGCACCCATGTTCTCAGGCCTGTGTGTTTATTTACAGTTCATGTGGGAGGTGGGTCTTCCCCCCTCTCCTGTGCAGTTCTCCTCCCTCTGCCACTCTCACAAGCTTTCCCACTCCTGGTTGCTGGGCGCACACCCCCGCTCCCGCCAGAGGCTCTCCAGCCCACCTGGCTTGTTTATTTACAGTCCCGGGAAGGATTCCCTTCTCCCAATCTTCGGCGTTCAGTGCACCCCACCCTCTTTCCTGCATGTCTTATTTGTTTTTATTGCTTATTACTCAGTTTCTCTTTTTTCCCTGGGTGGAGGTCAGTCTGTCCAGGGGGCTATGCTGCTCTGGCCCAGGCTTGTCTGTGGGAGTACTGCAGTACTGCAAAGCTCACCTGGTCCATGTCTTCCCAAGCCGTCAGGGCACGCGTGACTGGCGGCCCGGGGGCTCTCCTGGTTTCTCCGTTTAATGTGAAGTGGAGATTCTCTGCACCAGTTGGAGGTGTGGAGGGGTCAAAGTTATGCCTCTTCTCAATTATTATGCCTGCAAAATGTGTCTCCAGCGTCTCTCCAAGATTTCACTATAGGAGGCTTGCTCTCTGCTTCCTCCCTCTAGCCGCCATCTTGGAATCTCCTTCTGAGTTGTCTTTCTGTCATTGTTAGTAGTCATTCTTTGTGTGTTCTGTATTCTAAATGCTAACCACTTGTATATGTTACAAATGTGAAAAGAATCACCATCCTTATGTTAATAAAATCCATCCCATTCATGTACATAATACATCTCCCATTTCTAAGGTATTATTTCCTTCAAGGAAGCTATGTAGAATCTTTTCATGAAGATCTTCTTCCCCTTTTTTCTTTTTACTGTTTTCTTTGTTTCTGTCTTAATAAGAACAATTTTTAATATTTCCTTGCATTATGTTCAGGGAAAATGTTCTGTATTTTTTGAAATGGGTCAAGGCTTCTTTTGCAAGATCAATTTTTATAAATATTCCATGTGGAAAATCATGTGTATTTCATGTCATTTAGTTGTAGAGCTCTCAATACATGTATTTACAATATGAAGCTTGTACTATTCAATCCTTCCATATGCTTAATGGTTTTGTGTAGTTGATTTATGAGTATCTGAGAGATACATTAGAATTTCTTATTTTGTGCATTTTGTCAAGTTTTTGAAAATGCTCTCCTTTGCTGTTTTATTGGAGTTTTTTGTATAGTTAATTTTTCATTTATTATAACTTCTTTATTTTTTGAATTTTTTTAACATCTGCCCTTTTTTGGCAATACTGAGTTTTGAACTCAGGACCTCGCACTTACTAAGCAAGCTCTCCACCACTTGGTCCATGCCCCAGTCCTTTTGCTTTTACTTTGTTTTTCAGATAAGATCTTCCACTTTTACCCTTACTGGATTCAAAATATGATCCTCCCACTTCTACCCCCCACATAGCTAAATTACAGGCAAGTGCCACTACACCCACCTTGTTCATTGACATAGAACTTTTTACCTTAGACTGACCTCAAACTGTGATCTCCTATTTCTACCTCTCATGTATCTGGGATTATATGCATGAGCCACTATACCCAGCCAAAATCTCTATCTCAAAGTTTGATTCTACCTTCTATTCTGTTCTTTCCCTATTAGAAACTTGATGGTATCTTGGCCATTCCTGCTCCCACTCCATTTCCATTAATTTCACTAACCCAAACAAATTTTGCTCTTTAGCACTGTGTCCATGTCAGTGATTCTCTCTATTGTTTATCTACCTTCAGACATGTGAATTATTAATGAGTCAAGCATATATTTAATAATATGCTCTGTTTTGTCAGTTACACTTTACTTCAGACATCTACAAACTACATGGAGGAAACATGTGTTTGGTATAATGGTGAGAAGAAAGAGAAAAATAAAAAATTTTCCTAGACTATAAGCACTCCCCTACTAAAGTGTAAGCTATAAGATTTCAACTATAAAGTGATCATCTGGACTTTAGAAGCTGCCTGTTCTTCTAAGCCATACATAAGTGGTTTTCCCAATGTTTTCAATGGAGAATCATGATGCCTCTTCTCCTCTGTGTTACCACTTTTCCCTTAGCACCTACTCTTCTGCATATTATTCTTTCATTTTTCCATAAATTTTCCAGAGATTGGAAATGATGAATTCATTTAAAAACTCTTATTTTTCAGAGTCCATAACTAAATACATTTTTCCTCATTCAATTCTCTCTGTTTTGCTTAAACGTCCATATTTTTATGTGACCAAAGTCTAGAATATTACATTTGCCTCTTCAGTACCAACAAAATAAATAGCTGTTTATTTCTAATCCCTCTTTGTTTTGAGGGAGAGTCTGAGCCCAAAGAATGTAGATAACATAAGAGAAAAGGGCAATTACACTCATTTCAAATTTTGCCTGTGCTATTCAGACTTTCAACTTCATACAGAGAAAGTCAAAGACTTTATAGAGACATGTAAAGATCTTCTGACTTTGTCAATTAACTTCACATAAATTAGATGCAGTGAATAGTAATTATCAACTTTGATGAATCTGGGCAGTGTTTCTGTATTACATAAAAGAAGCTTAGAAGACAGAGTTCTCTATGTTTGTTTAAGTTAGGTTAAGTCTGGCATTTTCAAGCAAAATGACTGATTTCTTCTTACAAGAGATAGGGGGATAATCTAAATCTATAGGATTTCCTCCATGAACTGATTTCATGAATTCTCTTCTGATTCTATACAATGCAATTAAGAATTCACATGGTAACTATTAGTTTGTGAGAACTGCCATATCATAAACTGGGTGACTTAAATATCAGAAATTTTCTCACAGTTCTAGAAAGTAAAGTTCAGCAGAGTCAGTTTCTTCTGAGCCTTCTCTCTCAGATGCTGTCTTCTCATTATGTCTTCATAAGGTCCCTCCTCTTTTTACACATCCCTGGTATCTCTCTGTGTAAGCATTTCCTCTTCTTTTCAGACACCAGTCAGACTGGATAATCTGACAGCCTTGTTTTAGCTTAATCATTTCTGTGAAGACCCTGTCTCCAAATGGATCTGAGAAACTAGAAGTCAGGAGTTCAACAAATGAATTTTGGAGGAGCAGAATTTATCCCCTTGTAGTGACTTAAAATGGTAGCAAAATGTCCCCACAAGGAACTAATGAGAAATATAGAAGAGAAGTCCTAGTGCTATGTCCAGTGAATCTCATTAAGTCTTCCAAACATGTGTGGGCAGGACCAACAGGATTCTCACACAGCCTTAGGTCTGCACACATACTCTGACCCTCTCATGCTCCAGCTCTCAAGTGTTCCCTGCTTTGACACTAACTTCTTCACTCTTGTCATTCTCTAACTTTGCATTTGGGGTCCACTTTCCATTGGAAACCAGGTTTATCTCTATAGCTACTGTTTCTCAGATACTTTTACCCTGGTCTTTTCTTTTGCTTAGCCTCTTAGAGCTCCAGCCCTCCTGGGTCTGATGATTTATTATTTCCCTATTGCTCACCATGGCCTTGAATTTCTGCTTTCAACCTAGTCCTTTCCAGCAATGTATCCTTATGCTTCTCCTTACAACACTGTATAGAGTTCAACTCATTCCTTCAAAGTACATTCTTTCTCTCATCATCCTCCTTTGTAGAATGAAGGTAGCAACGTTCTAGCTGACTGAGAGGTGAGGAAATCTACCAGTTATTCTTACATGAAGAAGAAAGAATAAAACCGTGATGTATAATGGAACTTTACTGATGTATTTAACTTTTGTATGTCTGTTTTTAAAGAATTTTTGTCTATTTAAGGAGTTCTAGGATAGAAAGTTCTTAAGTCAGCCTTGTCATTCAGCAAGCCAGCTAAAGACACCAAGAGAAGGAGCCAAGTCTATGTGATTACGTGACTGTTGTCTTTGTTTTATTCATACTACTGTTTAAGATACAGAGCTCTCTGTCCCTAAGGCAATGAGAAGCCATAAATATAGTTTGCCTTTTATGTTTCTGAAATCTCTACTTCAAAAGGAAAAATTACCACTTATTGAAGAAAAGATGAAGCATCAATATTGCCAATTAAAAAAAAAAAAAAAAACCCTAATACCTGCAATACTGATCTGTTGACTGGGGAAATGTGATAGAGCAAAAGGACATAATATGGGATGTTTATGTCATGTACATATGTGTATTAGTCTTTGTGTACAAGTGTGTACATCCCATGACATCATGGTCAGATTTCAGATTAAATGATCTATCCCTTAACACTTGTGGTATTTAAATTTTCTAGTAATAGATATTTTTCCATATATAAGAAAATGAGAGAAATTATAAGACATATTTTGGGGAACACAGATAACAATCTTGAAATTAAAAACAACCACTGGGGGCTAAATGTGGAACTTAAACCATTAAAATAGTTATAAATAGATCTCATGGCTAAAACCACATCCAACATGAAAAGGCAAATTGTAAATATTCTTATATGCATCAAAGTTTGGTGTGTGAGAAAATCTAAAAAACTGGGTTTTATCTCACCTTTTTTTTTTTTTAATTTTTATTTTATTCATATGTGCATACAATATTTGGCTTATTTCTCCCTCCTTCCCCCACCCCCTCCCTCTCCCCCCTTACCTCTCAATACCCAGCAGAAACTATTTTACCTTTATCTCTAATTTTGTTGAAGAGAGAGTATAAGCAATAATAAGAAGGACCAAGGGTTTTTGCTAGTTGAGATGAGGATAGCTATACAGGGAGTTGACTTGAATTGATTTCCTGTGCATGTGTGTTACCTTCTAAGTTAATTCTTCTTGAACTAACCTTTTCTCTAGTTCCTGGTCCCCTTCTCCTATTGGCCTCAGTTGCTTTAAAGTATCTGCTTTAGTTTCTTTGCATTGAGGGCAACAAATGCTATCTAGTTTTTTAGGTGTCTTACCTATTCTCATACCTTCCTAGTGTGCTCTCGCTTTATCATGTGATCAAAGTCCAATCCCCTTGTTGTGTTTGCCCCTGATCTAATGTCCACATATGAGGGAGAACATATGATTTTTGGTCTTTTGGGCCAGGCTAACCTCACTCAGAATGATAACATTTTGTTCTTCTTCATGGCTGCATAAAATTCCATTGTGTATAAATACCACATTTTCTTAATCCAAGATGGATTAAGAAAATGGGGCATCTTGGCTGTTTCCATAACTTGCTATTGTGAATAGTGCTGCAATAAACATGGGTGTGCAGGTGCCTCAGGAGTAACCTGTGTCACATTCTTTTGGGTATATCCCCAAGAGTGGTATTGCTGGATCATATGGTAGATCAATGTTTAGCTTTTTAAGTAGCCTCCAAATAGTTTTCCAGAGTGGTTGTACTAGTTTACATTCCCACCAGCAGTATAAGAGGGTTCTTTTTTCCCCTCATCCTCACCAACACCTGTTGTTGGTGGTGTTGCTGATGATGGCTATTCTAACAGGGGTGAGGTGGAATCTTAATGTGGTTTTAATTTGCATTTCCTTTATTGCTCGAGATGGTGAGCATTTTTTCATGTGTTTTTTGGCCATTTGAATTTCTTCTTTTGAGAAAGTTCTGTTTAGTTCACTTGTCCATTTCTTTATTGGTTCATTAATTTTGGGAGAATTTAGTTTTTTAAGTTCCCTATAAATTCTGGTTATCAGTCCTTTGTCTGATGTGTAGCTGGCAAATATTTTCTCCTACTCCGTACCTCACCTTTTTGAAGAAAGATGAAATAAAAGATACTCAGAGCATTTAATATCTTCTCAGTAAGACAAAATGAAAACTGTATGCCTTCCATCTGGAACATGCATGTTGATTCTCATGAACTACTGAAAGTGCCTACTCAAATGGAATTCTCATTTCTTTCACTTTAATGACAAGAGGATCTTAGTCATTTTGAAGTTGAACTCAAATAATATGGACTTGAGATTTTGGTCATAAAATTCTAAATAAAGTTCTCCTCACATACTACATATGCCACAGTTTTTGATAGTTGGCAGTAGTTACTAGCATTGATTCACAGTAAGATATTGATAGAAGAAAAATAAAGGTGATGAAGGTAAATTGTAAAGAAGTATTTTTATTAGATTAATTACTTGTCCTTGAAGTGATATTGGCTCATTAGTATTTCAAATAAACTTTCTCTTTAAAAATTTTTTTTTAAAAAAACATATCAGACCTTATTTCTACCTGTAGAAGTCTATCTCCTTCAGTGAGAAAAAGATTTCCTTTATCCCAGGGTCTGTTTAATAAAGAAACAAGCTTCAAAGCCTGTAGGTTTATTGAATGAAGGTAGAAGAGCTCTTTGGAAGTAGCATTTAAGCTGTGGGAGAGCTAGTGTGTCCTCCATGTTCTCCTGCTCTGTAGTGTATGGGACAAAGACATTTCTAGAAACCTGTGGTAACTGCTGGGTCCTGGGAAGCAAAAGGAAGAAGAGGAGCAAAAATTCAGCTAGGTCATTGTTTCCTGAAGCAGAGTGTACATAGTAATAATCATGTTGAGATGAATGTCTTTAGAGGACACACAGACAAATGGTTTTACATTAATAGCTATATATTTATATTAATATCTATTCATAAGTAAATATATCAGTTAATATATATTTAATGAAAACCTCAAACCTTTTTCTCAAGAGAAAGCTAAAGAAATAAAAAACTTTTCAGACAAGTTGCTTTACGCATAATCTCTAGTAACTGAAGCAATCCAATACTTGTTTACTGATGGACGAAGAAAAAGCTGTGGTATATCCATCCAATGAACTATTACTCATAATAAAAAAGAATGAGCTATTGATATATATATAATATGGATGAATGTCAAGGCCATTCACTAGGTAAGAGAAGCTAAGAAAGAAATGCTACATACTGTGATTCAGTTTAAATGACACTAGGAAAGGCAAAGCATTTGAAAGGATATCAGATTAGTGGTTGCCAGAAGTTGGTAGTAGAGGAGGAATAGGGGTTGACCACAAAGTAACACGGGCAAAGTTTTGGGGATTATAGAAATTCTATATCTTAGTTATAGTAGTTATGTAAAGTGTACATTTTTCAAATGTATAGAATTATATCCCTAAGAACAAGAGGCTGGAACAGGTTCTGCTGGGAAGCAGGAGGTGGTGGGGGAGGTGGCCCCAATAATGTATATACATGTAAGTAAATGTAAAAACAATAAAATAAAATAAAGAATTCTATCCCTAAAAGATGAAAATTCTATATATAAACAGACCTCAAAAAACTATTTAAAGATAAATATATTTAAGACAAACCATAAATTCAGGTTCATGGGTAAGATTCTACTCAGAGCTCTGGATCTTTGACTGTGATAACTGACAGTGTGTTCTGCCTTCTCAGTGGTTTTGACATTGGAGCAATTGAACCCTATTTTTCTCTACCAGGGATTTGACGAGCCCTTTCTGTCTGGGTAGCCTTGAACACCAAGTCTAAAGGGTCTCTGAAGAGCCCTCACAAATGCAAACAATGCAATATGTGGGAAGAAAGTGATTTAAAGAGTGAAAGAAAAAAAATCAACTTTTTTTTTTCTCTTCTGCCCCCAAACCCCCTGACATTGGGCCAGTCCATAACCTTTGCAAGACACAGTTAAATAATACAAAGATTATCTTCCCCATATAGTCAAAAAGGAAGTGTTAAAAATTATATGCAAGTTCAGCTTAATTTCCAAAACTCCAAGCTTACTGCAGAGGGAAAGATTTTGTTTCTTGATCATCTTGGTGCTGCTTCAGAGGGGAAGGGGTGAATCTGGCCTTGCTATCCTTTCCTCAGCTGTTGACTGGTCTCCTCTGTTCTATCCCATGAAAGTCTGCCTTTGACTTCTCTCTGAAGTTTGGCACATGTTGTGGAGAATGGAGGAGAGGAATGGGAAGGATAAGTTGTATCTAACAGGCACAAGTAAAATCACAGTGCTCTGTGGTTTGGCAGATTCCCAGGGAGAGGTGTATTCATCTAGAGGCATTTTCAACTGTTTCCCTAAAGTTCTCTCACAAAGCTAGATGGAACTGCAGATTCCTCAATAAGGGCAAGGTCTATCCTTTAGCTTTCCTCCAGTGCTGAACTCCAGATTGTGCTTCTAATAGCACATCTTCCATCTCATCCTATTCATCCCGCCCATGGAGGCTAAGGGAAAAAAAAATGACCTCTTGTCCCATTTGGCTCAACCTATTTATTTCATTGAAAAGGATGAGGACTAAAGATACATGGACTAGTTCCAAAATATCTTATGTCTTAGGTAGTACCTTATTCTGAGATGTAAGTACTATACATCTATTGCTTGATTCTTTCATTAAAATGTGATGCTTTTTATCAGTGTCTCAGCTGAAAATGAGACAGATGAATCCTGTTTTTACTCAAACAAATGGAATGTAGATATATCAGAAGTCATGGAAATGGAGTACAAAGACCAAAGATTGAGAAATAATTAGGTTGAGAAGAAAGAGGAAACTTTAGAGGAAGCCTTTAGGGTACCAAGAATTTGTTTCCACATCATTCAGTGGAAAGATTTGGAAGTAGGCCAGTAATGAATTACAGAATGGCAAGTTGTAATTCAAGAGAAGATGGGCAGAACAGTGAGGGGCTGAGAGACAAAGAGAAATCCAGTGGCCTGACTGATCTGTTGTGTAGAGCATCTTTTGAAAGAGGGGAATGCACTCTTGTGATGACGAGGAGAGAACAATAGAGTATAATGAACTTACATCTTGACACAGGAACACCCAGGTTTGTCTAATCCTACGGGTAATATTTGATAAAAGGAAATTCTTGCATTCTCTTCTTGTGACAGAGGAGATAATGGAAGGAGGTAAATTCTTACAAAAAGAATTAGGTCAAAATGATTTTCTGAACAAAGAGATGTTTTGAAGACTAGAAATTTTAGAAAATGATTTATAAGTTTTGCTGTAAGTCCAAACTGTTTTCTGAAACAAAATAAATCAGTGCAAGATTGCCTTGAGAGAAGTGATAGTTTATTGCTCAAGCATCTTTAAGTTGGACTGAGCTGAATTAATGTGTCACCATCTTGATGAGAAGAGGAATAGACCAATCTAAAATGTCTCTTCTACTACTAATTGCTAGGTTAGCATGCGTTTGCTTACATTTTCTTGTATTTTCTAACAATTTTGAAAATCTCCAGTAGTGGAAAAATATTTTATGAGGAGATTGAAACTAATTACAGTGTGTTTTTTTTTTTTTGCTAGAATATATAATCAATTTCATTTTCTTTCCCAAGTAAAACATTCACTGCAGTTTCAGCCTTTGAAAGACAACTTGATTATCTGTTCCACAGAGCAAGTCAGGAGATATCATTCTCAGTCCTCAATCATAACTTCCTATTATGAAATGTTTATGCCCTAATCATTTTCCTACTGAACAAGGATCTGATTAGCACCTAACATTGAATGTGTGTTTCTTGAGAAACCACCTGAATAAGCAGCATGTAATGTCATTGGAAGTAAATTGCTGTACTTAGCACCTTTGCTTTCAATTTTTCTTTTCTAGAGCTACATAATATCCTAAACATTTTAAACAAAGTATATTGTTCCACACTTTAAACCAACATCATAAATGCTCTTTGAAGGCAGGTTAAATAACTTTCCACATGCAGTTATTATCATGGTATTCTTTATAAAAAGGGGGGGTACTAAAATGATAAATTAAAATGTTCATTCCTGTCTCTGAAAAGTCACCTTAAATTAACTTACCCTAACAAGAACAACAAAAATCCCACAACCAACAACCTGACTTTTGTACATATTAACATCTTTTTGAAAAAATATGACTAAAGAAACATTGACCTGAATATAGAATATTGATTAGTAGAAGTTGGTGGATAAAGGAAGGCTGAATTTGATCAGTGTACACTGTAGGCATGTATTAAAATAATGCACTGAACTCCACTAATATGTATAATAAATTATACACATTAAAAATTAATATTTCCTCACTAAATTAAAGTCAATATAGATGACTTACATTTTCCCTGGCCTCTTTAGTCTAGGTGTACTTAGGTAATAGTAACAGTAGTAAAATCACAAATCCCTGGGTCTGGTCTCAACCAGCAAAATTCCTGGAATATCAGTCCTAAGATTACTTACTTCTGGTGTTTCCAGAGATCACCAATATCTCTGTGGGAAAAAATTGTACTGTTTGAGAACCACTGCACTTTTACTACAAGTGAATCTCCCCTTCTTCCATAGCTCCAGCTCTGACTGCACAAAGGCAATTCCACTTTCTCCCCTTTTCCTTTCAGGTCTTCTCACTTGAACTTATTTATGTGGTGGTCACCATTCTTTTTGATTCCTTAAATATTTCATCACCTCTGTAAGCAATCCCTTCATTAAAGTCCCTTCAGTGAATCCTTTCAGCATATGCTACCTGTTTTCTTCTGAGAACTCACTGTTCCAGAAGTTCTATGTAAATGGAATCGTTTCAGGGTCACCACTGGATCCCCAGGGGTTAGCACAGCACCTGTTATATGAATGGATGGATGTTCAATTACTGCTGACTTCATGCTGGTTTCTCCCTCATTAGTACATAACAGGTTCTGATTAGATGAGTTTTCCAAGAAGTCAGATTTTTCTGGGAGCTGATCTGATTACTGAGGGTCAGAATGAAAGGGAGCCTCCCTCATGCCCAAGTCCACAGCCAGGTGGATCTCCAGAGGTTGGGCCATCCTTTTAAAAGTCTGTCACCTTTCCTATTGTTCCAGGAACTGCTCTGGGCACTTGAGAGAATTGCTTAGGTATTTGAATCAACACATGGTAAAAGAAAGTTTGCACAACACATCATTTTTAAAAAGTAATTTTCTGAACATTTCACTAAGTTTTGCTAATAAGCATCATGATGAACCATTTTCAAGAGGACTTTGTGTGTCTTGCCAGTTAAGATATACTAAAGCCATAGATTGATTGTATTTTTTTCTATGAAGTACTGTTAATGAGGGGATCAAGAGAGATTTGTCAATTGATGTCCCCAATATGTCAAACAAGTAAGGAAATCAGAGTTTATTCAACCTAAACCCACATCCCAGTTGACTCTTCTATGTGGAAGAATCACATTGTTAATGTTAATCAGTGCACCTGACTCCTGAAAAAGGAGCTTGAAAATTTTTGCATAAGTTATCCCAACTGGACTCCATTTGCCATGGAAGTCTCCCCTCACGTGCAGCCTTGGGATAAGGTCATATATCACCTTCTAGATTATAGATGTATTGAAGCAGTTACCCCAAGCCAATCATTTTTCAAATGGAAGTTTCATTCTCTACTTTATAATATTGGAAGTTCTGTACTTATTCTAGGACCAAGCCCAACCCCAATTAACAATCCCCACCCTGATCTCACACAAGAAAATCACATCCATAGTGCATGCAAGATCCAAGGAGTTCTTCTCTTTAATCAGAAGACATTCCATGTTTTCTTCCACCCTGGCTAGTATTCTGCTGAAAATGCTGTGCTCAACCTTTTCAGTAACATTTCTGTCACTGGATTCCAGGGAATATATGCCAAGGCCTTCCAGAGAGAAGGCTAAGAGGAAGTATCTTGCATTCAAAATATAATCCTCTCATCTATGTTGGTAGAATTTCCTGGACAGATGGTTCATTCACAAGATATTTATGTTCCACTCTCATGTCCCAACTTGCCACATCAAGAGGCCTCTTTGATCTTTGTGGGGTTTCTCCTCACCACCCTGCTATATATCTCATGTGAGTCACTTGTATTTCTTATCTTCCATATGAGCTATCACTGCATGCTTGCTGCCCCTTGCGAGAAACCACAGCAACACTGCCAACTTCAGTCTAGTCTTTCCCTGGTCATAAAAAGCTGCTGTAACGTGAGCTCCATAGGGCTTCTCTCTGTTCCGCCTCATCAAGTAGAACAGACGGACAGCACAGGGCCTGAGAGTGCTAGCTGGCAACTCATTTGGGGAACATATCCTTGACGTCTGAGCTATGAATTTAAAAATTAAAGAAAGTAAAAAATTATGTTCATTAATTATCTTTGGTCATAGGTTCTCTAAAATTTACAGAGAAAATAAAAGAAGGAAATTAAAGAACTTAACTGAAAATGATCAAGTTCTACAACGAACAATTGAGTTTTATTTTAAGCAGTTTTGGCTCCAAGACAGGATGACAAAACCACCCTTCCAGTGCCAGAACACTTCTCCACATATCTAAACTTAATTCTTTGCAATAAGATTGGAATTTACCCCTCTATGTAGCATAAAAAGTAAGCCTGGAATTGTCAGAATACAAATCGGGTGCAAAGCTCATTTATAGAAAATCACTGCCAACCTCTCCATTTTTAGTGCAAAGCTTTGCAAACTGGATAATGAGTTGAGCTTCAGCATCCCCAGGATTTACGGAAAGTGAGACTCCTTAATGGACTAAATAGTACTAACTCCCTCTAATCCCCAGAGTTTACTTCTCTGCATGTAAGTATTGCTCTTTGTAGTGACCCTGCCTAATAAAAACTCAAAGACGAAGGTTAAATTGCTAAGAAGAACACAAAAAATGTGTCCCTAGAGAAAGAGGCAATTTAATTTTAGTCTTTCATCAGTGAAAACAGTAATATTTCAAAGGAGGAACTTCTCACAACTCAGAAATAAATGTAAAAATAGACCCTAATTTTAAAAGGTGATGCGAATTATTAATTGCATTGCTAACATTCTCTTCTTCTACAAAGTGTTCCTATGTCAAACACCACCCCCACAGTAAAAGTAACTGCTAGTAGCAGCCTGTGAGGTCACACAGCAGCCCTCCTGAGCTGCAAAATAGGCTCTTGGTTATAGTGAACAAGATAAGCCATCTCTTCCTACCCAAATGGGAATGTCAGGAATCTTCAGAGCCCTCTATCAATAATGCTTTGATTTCTGAGCACTGTGCTGGGAACTCATTATTGATTGAGCCTCTCACCTGCTTATCTGAGGACAGGTGTGATTGTCATGTTTAATATCCTGTAAAAGGAAATGCCCCAGCCAAGAATCACATTGGGAAAAACCTCTGGCTCACTTGGAATTAAGATAGTCCTACAGGAAAACCAGCACTTGAACCTCAGGACAAGGCAGATGTTTTGTGGTTTTTATTCCCCTTCAGTTGTACTTTCTTGGAATTATTTAATAGAGAATCAGGAAACTCAATGCATTCAGTCAAAGTTACATCTCTTAAGTAGAAGACTGCAAGGCAGCTGGTATTGATAACACCATTGTTGTTGTCCAAATATGACTGGAAATGTATGCACAAGGAAATAATTCATAATACTCCCTTTGTTAGTAGCCCCAGGTTATCTGTCCTTCTCTGAAACTTATGTAGATTTCACAAGTATTGAGAATTCTCACTCCCAGAACTTTGAAGTTATTGGGTTTTGTTGCTATGAGTAAGATTCTAACAAGTGAGTAGACACAAATGGCAACTGTGAGCCAGTGAAGAGGTTGGGAGAGGAGGGCCTGAAGCCCATTTCTCAGGGTTTAATCTTACTGTACTGCTCCATAACTTCCTGTGTGATTTTTTAAAAATCTCTTTAAAGCTCTATTTTTAACTTGTAATATGGAGAAAATAATGCTTCCAATCTTATAGAATTACTGTGTAGATTAATTTTTTTCTCCAAAGATACATGTATCCCAAAATCTTAGCAAATAGCACCCATCCACTAAGTTGTTCGGGTTAGAAGCCAGAAAATCACCCTTGATCGTTCATTACTTTGTTTATGCTCACTAGCTACTTGTAAGCAAGACAATCAGTTCCATCTCCATAACAAGTTGAACATCTCATGGCTCTTTTGTCTTAACCAATGGTCACGCATTTGACCTCTGGAGCTTTCCTACTTCTGCCCTGTCCAGGACCTGCTCACTCTGACCTGGGCTATACAGGTGCCACATGTCTCCCTGTTTCTACTCATGCCCCCTCTAAGCTAGTCACCATAAAACAGCCTTAGAGCAAGTTTGGCAATGGAAATCATATCACTATCCTCCTTAGACTCTCAGTGACTCCCAGATACTGAAAATACACGTCAAGTCACTTGCTGCAACCCTCACCTTCTCTGAACTTCATCTTGCTCACATCAGCCTCCCCTCTGTCCCTCAGCCTGAGGGGGTCATTCCCTTCATCATTCCCTCTGCCTTGAACTTTGGCCCCTCAGAAGTTTCATGCCACTGCATAATTCAGATTGTGACTCAAATATCTTGCAAGAGAAGCCTTCTTGACTATACCATTTAAAGTAGAGCTTCATGATTTCACTGCTTTATTTGCGTCATGGTATTTACCAGAACCTAAATCTGTCAGCTTACTTGCTCCACTATCCATTATCTGCTACATCAGTAGAAGCTAGTGCTCCATCAGAGTAGTAACCAAATCAGTATCCTTTGAGCACCCAGATCAGTTAAACAGCATTCTTTGAGCATACAAATCAGTGTCTAGACCTCTCAATAAGTATTTCTTGAGTGAGTGAATGAAAAATGGTTGGTATACAAAAAGTACTTAACAAATGTGCATTACTTTAAAGAGGATTGAAAACAAATACTTCTTTGTCCTTGTCAGTTGTGTGTGTTGGAAAATTTAAAATTGATTTTGTGGATTTTTTTAAACAATAATGTTCCTGGTTTGGGGGAAGAGAGAAGAATGAGGAAACCCACTAAAAGAGGTGGAGCCTTTGCAGAAGGCCCCAAAGGCTCCAGGGTCACTATTTTGCAAAGAACATTTTAGTGGGAACTGTCACTTGAGAAACAGGGCTTGGGTGGGGGCAGCATGCAACAGTCTTGGAAGGGATTGGACCAGAAGTCCGGGCAGGGTTGGTCTGAATTTTAGAGGCAATAACCAGCAGTCATCATTTATATTTGTTCATCTGGATGCATGATTCATTGATGTGCATCTGTCTTCTTGGCTACAGCTCAAGACTTTCTCTAATCTTTGGCAGCTTGAAACACTTAAATGCCTTTGGAGCTGTATACCACCCTTTTCTCTTGAATCCTAGAAGGAGGAAACACAGGGAAATTTTGCTTCGTTGTTTATCAGGCAAGCTCATGTCAGCCTTGCTCCCAACCACACTTCATCTACAACGATCAGCTAAGGGCCCTTCAGCACTACAAGCCCCTGGGGAAACAAGTTTTCTCTCCTGAACTTCATTTCCCAGTAAGGGGATCCCAGATCCCACTCTTGGATGCTGCAAGCCTTGTGCACCTTCATGGACTGTTATTAGCCCTGGTCTGCTTGGATAGATGTCCAAGATCTTGAAGTCATCGTGTTTAGTGGTGCTTGTGTCTCATCACTCCATGGAAAGCCTGGAATATCACTGGAATTCAATAATAGTTGCCCTTTGGGGAGCATCTCTTATGCCAGACACTATATGCTTTTTTTGTACCCTCACAAATCTTCCAAACTACACTCTAAGCTGTTTTCCACATATCTATTTACGTCCAAAGGTTCCAGCCCTGCTCCTTCTTTCCTGGCTTTGCTAACTTTTGCTCCAATTCTGGGACAGAAGGGTGTTTGCCATTCCCTCCCAATTAGCCTTCAAATCCTTACTTGGAGACTCCGGAAATTTGATCTTCTTTAAAATACAGTGAAGTGAGAATCATTAACCAATTTTTCCATAAATAATGAATAAATTTTCATTTTCAGATTAATCAAAAACAATTCATTTACTTTATAGCCTTGATTCACTTATTACTATTTCAAAATAACTTTTGTTGCAGAGATTAAAGACAAGAAAATTAAACTTCTTATAACTACAATTATCATTTTAGTTTACATCCTTGCAGATTTTTTTCCATGCATCTACAATGGAGATTTAATATCTCTGTGGTATGTTAAGTTATAATGAAATATAATTATATTTTATATTCTTCCATGTAAATTTTTCAAAAGAAGTTACACAGGCGCACAAGTAAAAGAAAAAGTAAGAGAAAGAATTAAACCTTTATCTTCTGCTTTCAAGACCTCTCATCTTTCCACTATGTCATGATATAAGGAGGAAAAGCTGGCAGGAGGAAAATTTCTCCAGTGACATATGGAATTTCATATTTGTGAGCAGGTGTCTTACATTCTTGTCTATCACCTGGTAGGTTTTTTACTCTAAGAGAAATTCTTTTTATCTCCAAAATCATTGCATATCACTTTCTAAATTTATTTGAGCCCCAAAGGACAAAATAGGATAGAGAGGTTACTGCCTTGTGAAGAAATAGGGAGTAGATGATGCAACTTGACTTTTTGCATGAGACTTTAAAATCTTGGTACTTTGATTTGCCAACAGTGTGATATTGCACGAATCACCTTCCTTTTCTGAGCCTATCTTGAAGTACCTATCTTGAAGATGGTTTGTAAAAAGATATCTGGTAGAGTACCAGACACATAGAAGAACTTCAGTGAAAAGCAGCTATAGTTTCTATTACTTTTGTTTAATGTGACTTATTTCAAATTAAGATAAAAAGCAAATCCAGTGTTAAATGTGGTATTCAGTGTGGGCCAACTAGTCAAGCAATTCTGAATTCTAGATATGATCAAGTTGAATACATTGGATGTCAAGAAAACCCACACCAACTTACCCACTTTCTTCAGTGTATGACACATTCTTATTCTTATCGAAGTTAGCCATGGGGAATATTATTCCTTAGAGACAGGGTTTTAACCAAGTTTTCTTGATGAGCAAAGCTGTTATTTGCATTAAATTAAACTCAGTGGTTATGCATAAACAGAGAAGTTATTTGAGTGAACAAATGAAACAGAGAAATGAACCCTGTTAATTATTTTACCCAGCAACTTTTCCTGATTGGTCCCTTTGCATGATTGCTATTTACATACATTGTACAAAACATGTCTCTGTATATAGTTGGAAAGCTAGCAATCTAGCCAGTAGTTCTATCTCAATGTAACCTTGCTGAAAATGACTCTCTCCCTCTACCTTCCTTTTTCCCTCCCTCCCTCTCTCTTTTGTCCATCGATAAGTCTCCCCTTCAGACTTCTACCTCCGCCACACCCTTCCCTTCCTGTTAAATAAAAGCTCTTATGATTATATTGGGCTCACACAAATTAATATCAGAATAACTCAGGATAACCTCCCCATCTCAAAACCCTTACCTCAATTACATTTGTAAAGTTCCTTTTGTCATATAAGGTGGCATTTTACAAGTTCTGGTATTAAGATGCAAACACTTTTAGAGGGCTAGTATTCTGTCTACCATGCCAACTACACAAGTATAATCGTACTGACAAGTTTTGTGTTGTATTAAAATTAAATTGTATTGACATAACTGGAAGTAAATAAATTCCTTTTTTAGGACTTTAGCATTGTTTACGAGATAAAGTTTTAGTTGCATAAATTTTTTTCTATTATTTTTTGCATAAAAAGAGTTGCATGACCCTGGACAAGTCAGACTTCTCAGAGGCTTGGATTCCTCATTTGTAAGATGAAGAAATTGAAGTGTCAGGTCTCTAAAGTCCATTCAAATAGAATCTTATCTATAACTTTTTTTATTGTTTTACTTAACATTCAGAATTATATTTTAAAAGCAAGTAGAAATTCTGGCTTTCCACCCAGAGCAGCAAAAGCCAGACTTTGTTTTTGATTTGGTTTTGTTCTGTTTTATGTGCCTAAAGCCTAACAGAGTTTGTCATTTGGGACTAAAAAACAACAGGATAACTCAGTTTTACCCTTAGACTCTCAAAAATAATTGCTACCACCTTTGTAACTGCTCTAATAAATAACAAATCTCTGGAGCTTTTTTTCACAGGAAATAATGTTATACTTGTCACTTATAGAGGTAATAAGAGATAGTATATTGCATAAATTCTAAGGGTATGAATCATCCAAAATGTTTTATTGCTTCCCAGTTCTCTGTAATGTCATATTCATCAAAAACATTGTTTTTAGTGAATATTCAGTATCTTATACTTCCTGGAAATTAGTTCAAATGAAATGCTAAGAGAAACTTTTTAGAATATAGGGGTTTTTATTTTGTTTTGTTTTTATTGGGCAAGAAGCTCAGATGGAGGAAAATCTATTTGAGGCATTTGCTGTTTGAAATCTCGAAGCTGTTAATCTAAAACTGGTAAGTAAACATCAGAATTCATTGCATACACTAAAGTTATGGAGTTTCTTGGTTTTATTGTGTACTAGTCTCAATGTAACTATATTTGAAGTATATCTAACATACTCTAATAAAATTATGTACAAGAAATCTGGTGATGAATTTAAAGAAGCACCCCCAAGCACTGGCTAGAATGAAGACATTGCTACTTTATTGTCCCTTCTGTCACATTTATATTATTACTTATTTGAAGCCATGGGCCTTTAACTTCTTTCTAAGAAAAGTAACTGCTCACTTAAAGTTTGCAACTTAAACAATAAAACTGTGGCACTTCTCGCTCCCCCCACCTCACTCTCCTACTCTGGTTGTCTTGTTGTTTGCTTTATCTTCTGTGGAGAGATGGGGAGAGAGAAGGGAAATGTAAGAGCAGGTGGCTGGATAATGGATGCTTAGGAAATCATTGAACATTTCCCCTGGAGCAGTGTTTCATTATAAATTATTACCTTATATTGCTGTAACATTTAAATATCATTACTATTCACTGCAACTGACTTTCTTATCAGGTTCTGATCTGATCACATGTTTAACAAATAGTTATTGAATGCCTACTTGGTGTCAAGTACTGTGCCAAGCTCTAGAGATACATGCCAGGTACAGCCCCATTCTCAGAGTTCTTATGTGCTAGGGACAAAGAGATACTAATCCTGGAGCCTCACAATTGCATTATCATGGTAAAACAGATGATAATCCAAGACAACAGCTAAAGAAATAAGATTTTTAGACTATATTAATTTATGTCAGTAAATGAACATCTTTTATAAATATCAGTTGTTGTGAAGATATCCATGTGACATACTGAAAGTTTCTCTAAATTGTCTAATTGTAAAGAGAATTTGGCATAACAGGGAGAATTCAACAGTTTTACAAGCAGCAAAGGAAAATAATGATTAGTCAAGTGACCTTTGCCTAAGATTTCCACTCCATTAAGTAGTAAAATGTGGTACATAATAATTAACATCCTGAAATTGAAACTTCTAAGAGGTATCAAGTATAATAAAATAGGAAGTGTTAAATGCTGCCAGACAATTTATTGTAAATACAGGAAAATTATAGAGTTTTCTCATTTTCCTATTTATAGTATATAAAGTGTTTATATCTGTTACCATAGAGAAAGAATAAGTAATGAGGGAGGGGGGTTGTTGATGTGATTAAAGCACCATATATACATATCTGAAATACCAAGGCAAAACTCTCTTGAATATACATTTAAAAAATGGACAGAAAGGCAAAATGGGTCCTTTCCAGGGGTGCATACCAGTGAGAGGACAGAGGGTATATGGAAAGAGTGAGGAGGGTGAATTTATTTTGTATTCATACATTAAAATAAAATAATGAATCTGTTGAAATTGTTCTTAGAAGGGAGGGGGGATAAGGAAGAAAGATGGAGGGGGTGAATCTAATTAAGATAAATTGTAAACACATAAGTAAATGCCATAATGTTCCCCCTACTATTATACATTAAGAAAGATTTAAAACAAAAAGAAGTCATTGTCAAATCATTTTGGGAAGCATAGTAAGTTGTATTTATTGGGAATACTTCTCTTTCTTTTTATATGTCTTGAGATTAAAAGAACAAATGAGTTGTTAATTAGAAAATGTCAAAGTTAGACATACAAGATACTGATAAGACTTCCTTTTCTTGATCGAAAAAAATTGTATCTGTGTCAAACCCAAATTAAATTATTAGGACTTTTCACATATCCCTCCAAAAACCTTTAGAGTAGGAGGAGTATTATTACTATGAAGTCATTCTTATTGCATTGTTAGCTTCCTAGATATTTAAGGACAAATTTTTCTTTGACCACAAATTCCCAACCTCTCCCTTCCAACTGTTAGCAACATGTGTCATTCCTTGATTAATAGTAACTTCCATTGAGGGAAAAAGAGGAAAAGGAGAAAGGCCTAGAAATTTTACTAAGGTTTCTCAAGAAAGTATTCAAAGCCTCCAGATCCTAAGTAAGTAATTATCACATCTTCTTTCTATAAACTGTCCTCTTTCAAAGCTTGTCTCAGATTCCACTTCCTTACAAGAACCATTTTCTTACCACCCAATAACTGGTTGTCCTGTCTTCTGAGGTAATGTGTCATTCACTATTTATGTCTCTTTTATTAGCAAACAATTTTGTTGCTTGTACTCTACTTTTTAAAAAATAGTAATTATAAACAATGGAAAAGGCAAACACCCATGATCTAAAATATAAGTCCACTAAAGTCAAGAGCTGTCTCTTAAATATCTCATCTAAAAGCACACAGCCCTGAATGTAGTAAGTGTGCAAAGATGTTTGTGTTTCTTAATTAGAAAGTGAGAAGAAGGAGGTAGTTGAAAGAAGAGAGAGGAAAAAAGAAGAAAATATAGAGAAAATAGAAAATAAAAAAGAGCAAGGAAGAAGATGATATCTAGACAGACAGATGTATAACCCAGAGGCTAGCTTAGGCCTCTAGCATGCTTCAAATGTGGACTGTAGTATGTCATCTTCTCTCAGTTTGCTTTTTTTCCTATATCTATAAATGGTGGTAGTGATATTTTCTATATCATAGTGTTCCTGTTAAGATTAAATAAGTCTTTAAATCATGGTGCCCAGTCCAGTGCATTCAATAAAGAGATTTTTTAAATGGCTATAACTTGGTTCTTTAAAAATAAACTCTAGTTAATTATATGAGCTACAAAAAGAGTTCATTTCTTAAGTAATTCAGGAAAAGATTTACTAAAAAATGTACAGGATCAAAAAGAAGTTGATGAACAATAGAGAAGTCTAAGGTAAAATATTAAACCATTACCTTAAGTAGAGAGACAATGTGTTTAAACATAGGGAGAAGAATATTGGCCCATTACAATGGTTAGTTAATTACTATTACTATCATTGTTAAGTGGGTGGGAATTAGAGCTGGAATAAAGACATTGCATATGGGGTCACTTTAGTCATTTCCTGTTACTAGGAGAACATAGAAAGTTTGGGCACAGAATAGTTATTAATACCACAGAGATACATTGTCATTAAGTAAATTTCTGGATGGCTTGTGAAAGAGCACATCTAGACACCCTTGCAGGGAAGAGGGACAGGTGGGAAGGAAGAGAATTGCACCTAAAGCTCAGTGTTAGTCAAGATCTCAGTAAGAAGCAGATGGCACCATGGAATTAGGAAGATGAGAGAAGGGATTATTTATAAAGGAGTTATTTTCAAGGTGTGGACAGGAGCGCCTGGGCTAGAGACAGGGGAGTTATTATCATCAACTCTGAGTTTGAAGGATCTGGGAAAGAACAGGAAGGAACAAAGCAACCACATAGAGAAAGCCACTTTGAGAGGAGCAGTTATCTACATTTGAGGAGACAGCCAGGGAGGTGAGAAGAGAGTACCCTGACCTCACGCTTCTCTTTCCAAACTATTGCTCAGGCTCCCCAAATAGTTGAACACCTTGGAAACCAGTGATGACAGGAAATCTACTGATGTGTTCCATATTGTTCAGATAGACTTTCTAGTTCAAAGAGCAGGACAGAAAAGAGAAGGAGGAGGATGATGAGAAAAATCCAACACATGGTGCCAAGGATTGATTCTTCACTTCATCATACATACATTTATTAAATTTGCAAACATGTCTACCCTGGTTTTACCTCTTCTGCCTCTGTGAAAATAAAAGAAAAATTATCATTAAAATAACATTGAAAGACCTTTTCAACATGGAGTCAGGAGGCCTTCAAAGGAATAGAACTTTAAGCGACCACAGCTGCTTCCCAGAATTGAGGACTTTGGTTACCTTCTGACTGCAGGTACCTAGAGCAGATAACTACATTGTACCCAGAGACTCATGATTCAGCACAAGTGTCATCAGACTTCATCTTCTATCAGCCACATAGCCTCTGTCACACAGCATCTGTTCTGAACTTCAAAAGAAGTTCTCCTACAAAATAATTTTTACTACCTTATTAATACTATTTGCTCAATATAAACTCTCTTTTCCTGCCTTCACTAGAACATTGATTCAGAAATACTGAAGTTTGTATTTTTTAAATTAAAATTACTATAACTCCCAATAAAATTCTCTTTTAGTCTTGCAGTTTCTGAGTTGCCTTGATCCTGGCAAAAGACAACTAAATAAGTGATCCTTGTCTCATCTGTCCCCAACTAAACTGTGCTCTACAGCAACTCCAGGTTAAGTTTCCTCGCTTCTACTCAGTTTCTATAACTCATCACTTGAGATCCTTCCCTTGACCCTCCTACACTGAATGACTTCTCCTTCCTGGGAGCCCCTACATACACATTTAATAGAAGAAAAGGGGGTACAAAAAAGGCTCTGGAGTTAGCTTATCAGATTTTGAAACCTATCTCTAGCCACTTCCTGGCTATGTGACCTTTGGCAAGTTTCCTCATTTGTAAAATGGAAATAATACTACTACTTAAATCAATTGGTTGCAAATAGAATTTAATGAAAAAATTCATGGAAAATTCTAGCCTGGTCCAAAGTGAGAACTTGTTGTACATTAACTGCTATTACTACAATGACTACCACAACTGTTTACATCTTTTGCACCCCTATTCCATTTCTTGTGTTTGGTGAGACCTTTGAGGGCAGGGTCACATCATGGGCATCCTTCAATCTCCATTGCTTTTGCTCATTTTCTCTCTTTAATGTCATCTCTTCCCTGAGTATTTCCTAGTATGGAGGACTTAGTTACCACCATTGTGTGATCTTAGAAGCACATTAAAGTGCTATGAAAACTTATACTCCACTATTTTCATATTCTCCAGCTCCTCACTCATTGTTCATGAGCTAACAACTATCACTTGAGAATGATGATAGCTCTGAGAGTCTGGCTTTTCAAACTCTTGGTTGCACACTTCAATTACCTATGTAGCTTTATAATCACCAATTGTCCAAACCTCACTCTGAAAGTTCCCAAGTTAACCTCAACATGCAGACAAGGTTGGGAACCACTGGGAAAGAAGGAAGGAATACTTTAGAATGGAAAGAGCTCTTATATGCATGCTCATTAAAGAATGAAAGTTGCAAATGTGACCGCTTGTAGTCACTACCCCAGGACCATGTATTGTCTGCTTGTACCAGCCTGCCATTGTGCAGAAACATTTTACTCATTTGGCAGCCACATATCCTATGTCATTATGGTTTTATTTTTTCTTATATTTCTGACTCACCTATTTTGTACTTCTAACTCTTTTTAGAACCATCTCAAATATTACAATTGGTTTTACTGATTTTTCAGGTCAAAATTCTGCTGCTGATTTATGTGACTATGCCGCTTCAAGCAGGTAGAGCATAATTCCCCATTCCTTCCTTCACACTCCCCATGGAAACTTACTTCCAAAGAATATAATACATAAAGGAGACAAAACTGAATAGCTTTGTGGTGAAGAAATCTGATGAGCATGACCTCAGCCAAGGTGATCAAGGTTAATTTCACCAGCAATAGGGCAACGTTGATAGTCTATAGCTTTGGTATGTTATGAGAATGTCGTTAGACTTCTATGATCTTTCTACCCAAATCAATTGGCTATTTTGCTAAATTACAGCCAACACTTTTCAGGTAATCAAAAACAAGGAAAACTAGAGGAACTGTCCCAACCAAGATTCACCCCCCTCATTTTCCTTCATTCCCCTTTTTTAGAACAATTTCAACAGGTTTCTTTGTTCTGTTTTCATGCATGTATACAAAGTACACTGACACATTTGCCCTCCTTAAGCACATCTGGAAATGTCACAATGAACCCCCCCTGTAGATTATGCTAATAAAAATGTAAAAACACATTAAAAATAAACTAAATGGAAGGTGATATTCAAGATTAGATCCTAGAATAGAACACTGGACAAAAACTAAGGACATCTGAATCAAATACAGTCTTTGGTTAATAGTAATGTGTCAATTCGGGTCATTAATTGTGACAGATATACAGCACTCATGCAAGATGTTGATTACAGGGGAACCTGGGGGGAGGAGGGTGTTTATATATATATATATATATATATATATATATATGAATTCTCTGTATCATCTTTGCAACATTTCAATGAAGTCCGAAGCTATTCTAAAATAAAAGTTCATTTAAAAAATCTGAAGTTCTTTTGAAAGTAATGGAATCGTAAACATTTTAAGTAGCAGACATTACTTCTAACCCATTGCTGTTAAACCAGTGGTTCTCAAAGTTGAGCATCATTTCAATCATGGGCTTCCTCTATCCCACCTCCAGAACTTCTGGTTTGCATTTCTAACAAGTTTCCAGATGATGCTGATCTGTTAGTCTACCAACCAAACCCACTGCTATGTCCAGTATGTCTTAGAATTCAAAACTTTTACTCATCCATCTCATCAGCTAATAAGGCAAACTACCTGTATTTGAGAGCTTGCTTAGAGATTTTACCAGGGGAGTACAGCTATTGTATACTCTTGATGGAAGAATGGACCTCTTCTATATGGCAGGGTTGTCCTCTCCTAGCACAGGCAGTGAGGGTCAGGCATACATGGAAACATGAAGGTAGAAGGAGACAACCACATAGGCAGCCAGATGAGCCAAATCAATCCTGGTGATCAATGGTGTGACAGATATGGCAGCCAGATGACCCTCACATCCAACTAGCTTTATTTGAATGTAATTCCTTCTGTGATAGCCAGAGAGTTGATGCCATAATCATTGGTATAGAATAATTTTATTATAATTTCACTTAACTGCTAAATTTTCTTGCTCTGTGCATATTTTTCCCAATTAGTAAATGTTGATGCTGTTATCTGGTTTGGATTTTGGAAAAGCTGTTTATAAGAGATAAGTGGAAACTTCCAAATGAAGTATAACTTTACCTGTACATCTGCAAGAATATAATAATAGAGTGAATTTGGAATTTGCCTTGGAATTCCTTACCTGAAGAATGCATGCTTCTAAACTGAAAGGATGAAAGGAAGTCCATATTTGGATGGATTTGCCTATGTTTCTTTGACTGTCAAGCCAAATTCAGAAATAGAAGTGTGGGAGGGCTTATCAGTTTGACAAATGTCAGAGAGTTCATAGCAAAGACCCACCTTGGCTTGCTAGTGATTGGGCCTGTGGAGGGGGTCAGGATGAGTAACCACATGAGAGAGAAAGAGGGAAGCTATGGATGCCTCTGTTTGAAGCATCTTCCAGGACTACTTATTTAAAGACTTAGCCAGGAATAATAGCATCCATATCAGTTCTTTAAATGGACTGTGTAGCTGTGGGGAGTTAGTCTCAAAAGAAAATGTGTCCAGTTAGATAAAAAAACAAATACAAGTTTATGGCTTTTCAAAAATCACCTTGGATTTAGAGAAAGCACATGACTGAAAATCTTTGACAGATTAAGTTCCTTTGTGTGCACAGTGTTATTCTATTTTACATCTTTACTAAAATGTTTTGAAATTTTGTGACTTCAGTAATTACAGGGTAGAACTCAGTGTATCACTTTTGTTATTACACTGATCTAGCACCTCTATAAAACCATCTAAAGAGTTTAAGCCCACAAAGCACATGCTAGTCCTTCCTTTCAAAACCTAGAGTGGTAAAAAAGTCCCATTCCATGTTTAATTATGGGGTTTATTGCCAATCTCTGTGGTAACTACCTATATCTAACTGTCAAGTTACTTTGGTCTCCAACCTGCTGTTACTGCTCACACCAAATGGCATGCAAAGAGTCTGAGGGCCTTGGTCCATCTTTCAGCAACATGGGTGGTTTCTTCCCCTAGGACTGCAGCAATTGCTTCCCCAAAAGCAGCAGCTCAAGTGGGAGGAGAGAGCAGCCCCGCACTGTGGGGGTGGAACCACTTAGCTCATTCATCTGCAAGATAAAGGCAGAGGCTGGGAAGGAGTGAAATAGCACCAGGAAAAAATAGCAACTGTCGGCAGAGGGACTGACAGCTAGAATTGTCAAAAGTCCTCCCCCAGCTCTTCATACTCAAGTTTATTTAATAATAATAATCCAGAGAGCAAGGGAGAAATATGTCCTGTCTTTCAGGAGAATTTCTCTTTCATACTGAATACTTTTCTTATTTTCCCCCGAATGTCCAGGATTCAACTCTCCTCTTTTAGTCCTCTTGTCCCTGTCTATTCTGTTTTACTTCTTTTCCAATTTGGTGCCATATTCCTAAACCAGGAGAATAACAAGATAATATGATGGTTTGCAGTAGTGGTTTGTTTTCTTCTCTTGTTCTTTTGATGTTGAGATATATGATTCAGATTCATATTGCATCAGCTCATTTTGCATCCATTCTGAGTTCCTTCTTCTTTGCATTGTCCTTTTTTATTTCCTGTTCAGTCTTGTTTATCTACCACTTTATTTATGCTTTGTTTTCTCCAGTGGTTTTTCTCTCTGACACTATAACGCTAGTTAATACAAATGTCCCATTATACTGCTGTCTAGGGACTCTCGCTGAACTCCCCAACCCTACCCCCACCTTTTTAAAAAAGAAATTCTCAAGCTACTGTTTCTACTGTATAGAGTTATTGGCTTTACCCGATAAAGTATAACCAGATTTCCCACTTTTTGTTTAACGTTAGGAATTAAATCTAGCTACCGCTTACTAGGGAAGAGTTTTATATTCATTTTTTGGCTGTGCTAGTTGTCATGAGACTAGGACTGTAGCACAGGTGAATGTCATCTTTCAGGAACCAGAGATGAGAAATGAAAGTTGGGAGGAGTTTTTTTGCAGGTTTATTAAACTGCCAACTACAAAACATAAGCTTCCTAACATTATAGGAAAAATTTGGTCTAGGAACCAGAAAAAGAGATTTCTAATCCTAGCTTTTCTTTTGATTAACCATATGACCTTAGTCTTTACTCTCTTTAAGAAACTTGATGGATTTTGATCTGAGCATGGAAATAGTTTTTGTCCTGCCATCCTCCAAGACGCCAAGCAGATCACAAGAGATTTTATACACCAAAGCCACTCACAACTTGCAACTGTGTTTACTAGTACAAATTGTACAGGTGCAAACCTTATTCTTTTTTTTAAATGAAGGACGAGCTAGCACATATTTTGTGTTGTGTTGCGAGTGTTCTAATCCTTTCTCATGTTGCCTGCTTTCTCTGCAGCCAGGACTTCTGGCTGAGTTTCTGTGGGTGACACACATTTAAGACTTCTCTTTCTCTGGGAGGACAATCCCAGGGTAATGAACCCACTGACCCATAGCTAGATAAAAGGACCGGCTTCAAGGCCAGACATATCTGGGCTTGAATCCCAGTGTGCTATTGCTGTGAGTTCTTGGGCAAAAATCCCAACATCTCAAGGCTGGAATTCTCTCATCTTGAAAACTGGGGCAATTGTTCCTTTAGGGTTCTAGAGGGACACTGTGTCTAACTCCTAGTAAGTGTTCCATAGTCATGACATTGAATGAGTAGTAAGTGTTATATACATGGCAGCAACAAGGCAATTTGTGGTGTGATATGAGTCCAGGAATAAGATGAGAAGGCAGGCAGGAAAATGCCTTGTTCAATTAATTAGAAAAAGTATTTCAAGCTTCAGACTCTTTCACTCCTGGGCTTTGTCTTCCTTGACATGGGCCTTCCTTACCCTTCAGCTTGTGCTACTTATGTGAGGATAACAGGAAAGACAGAACATGTGGTGTGGTGGTCTGGCTGTAAATAGTTCTGGGGTTCCCAGGAAAGGTTTTCAATGTCTTTCATGCAGAGGCAACTCTGGGAGCTCAGCTAATGCCTACACTGTTGTTAACATAGAGAGCTCTAACTCCACTTTTAACAATGGAGTGGAGATGTGGATTATTACTTAGTGAAACAAAGAAATGATATAAGGTGACAAATGTAGAAGAAGAGCTATGTTCTATCCGGCTCTTAATCAAGAGAGACTAAAGGCTATGTGACAGAAATCCTCTTAGGGAAAGACTGACAGTGCCAAATAATCCTCTTTGACAAGTCTTGCCCTGTCAGTTTTAGGCAAATTAGCAAGTTCAAATAGTTGGCAAGTGTGCTTGTCTTTCCAGCTGTGGTGATTCACAGGCTCAGTGTGATACTTTTAACCACTTGCCTGATCAAAATGCCTGAAAACCATGTACATTTCTCCAGAGGATCATTAAGAGGAAATGGAAGTATATTCACTGGTACCTGCCAATCTTTCCCATCAAATGCTATGTTTGACTGACATGTGACACTCTGTTTCACGGTATGTGGGAAACCCAGAACTAGCCTCTCCTCCTTACAGGAAATGTGAAGGACACCAGTAATTTTTAAAAAAGAAGCCATTTTTCTAAATGAGAGAGCCTGCTGCTCACTCTTTTCAATTTCCTTGTGTTCCTAGAATGCTTGGTGTGAGATAGTTTCTGAAACTTTTGAGTTACTATTGGGCAAACAACATCCTAGGTTTCCTCAACCTGGATCTCTCTGCCTTCAAGACTGCAGAAAGAAAACAGAATTAAACTTATTTATGGTAACGTTGGCTCTTATTGTTAACCCAATGAGTGAGATCTATTCTTTAGTTTGTCTATTACCTTATTTTCCCTTTGAGTCCCAGCAAATGCTTGATTGCTTGCTTCATGACTGTAGTGCTTGGATTTCTATTCAGATTAAAATACAGTGTGTTGTGCAATGAGACCTATGAATAGAAATAAGAAGAAACATTTGTTTTAGATTTTATAATGGCAAGCTTTTGTCACTACACTGGAATAAGTAATGGTTTGATTTTTTTTGTATTTAGGTTATATAACATACACAAAATAAAATTGGAAACTAACCATGTCTTGTATTGGTGATGCTTTTGTATTCTTTCTCTATTCTTGCTCAAGAACTACTGGTTGGCCCATTAATTCAAATTGCTACTTTGGGCATTTTTATCCCCACTTGATCCCATGATAACTGTTCTAAGATTTTTCCATGCCTTTCTGTCTTCCTCTTACATTTCTTAACAGATAATTTACCTTCCTACTTTATCAAACTAAAAAGAAAGGCTTGAAGTTCTTATATGTCTCTCAAATAATATCTTATGACATTTATTAGTATATTTATTCTTTTTCCTTGTTAATTCTCTAAAAGAAATGTTTAAACAAATGATGGTCTATGAACCAAATCTGGTGTGCCATCCCTTTTGTAAATAAAACTTTCTGAAACACATTCATTCATTTATGTTTTGTCTACATCTCTTTTCACAGCACAGTGTAGAATTGCATAGTTGACATGGAGAACATGTGGTTTACAAAACCTAAAATATTTACCATATGAGCACTGAGAGAAAATTTGCTGATCCATGCTATAAGGAAAGCGATAGTCTATCAGTCCATGGACCATTTCTTCCTGACACCTGAACTATCTGTCTCCTCAGTTTCTGTTCCTCCTTACATTTTCAATGTCTACTCATTCTTCTACCATTCAACTTAGGTTGTTTTAGTAAGATAGTTCAGTTCCTTACAAATGATATAAACATTGCTGAATGCATGCATCTCCATTGCATGTGTTCAAACATTGCTGAATGCATGCATCTCCATTGCATGTGTTCAAACATCATACTGAGGTGTCCAAGATGTCTCCATTTTCAAGCTAAAGAGAATATACTCTAAAACCTCCTTGCTTTTTCTTATACCTCTTCCCATTCACTTGCTTAGTATCCTAACCCTATCTACTTTTCAAAATTGAGCTGAAAAAAACACCTTTACTCCCCCAAAATATTTTCTTACTTCCTCAATTGCAATCTCCTTGCCTTTCATATAGAAACATTTCAAACCACTTTGTTGGCACTAATTCTAATATTTATATAATCTACCTTTTATTTCAGTTATTTGTCTTTTTTGTCTTTCTTTTCACTATAGCCATAGCAGGATCTTTGCCCTTTTTATCTTTGATGGTTTCACAATATCCAGTGCTATTTAGATACTATAAGGATGCTATTATTTGTCTCCCAAAGGTTCATGTGCCAGAGCTTTCTTCCCAGTGCAATGGTGGTGAGGTAATGTAAGCTTTAAGAGGTAGGACCTAGTGGAAAGTAATTAAATTGTGAGGGCAAAGCTCTCATGAATGGATTAATATTGTCTTGCAGGAATGGGTCAGGTTTTATGAGACTGAATTATTTCTTGAGAGAAGGAGTTATAAAAGAGCAAACATAGGTCATGGATCCTCTCAGTCTCTAGTTTCCTACCTCACCATATGGCCTCTCTTTGCTGCATATGACCCTACCATGTGATACTATCTGCTATGCTATCTTGCAGCCAGAAGGCCTTACCAGAGGCCAGATAGATGAGGCTGCCCAATTTGGGATTTTGAGTCTCTAGAACTATAAGATAAATAGGCTTCTTTCCTTTATTCATTACCCAGGATCTGGTATCTGGTAATAGTAGCCCCAAATGTACTAAGACACTAGATTCTGTTGAATTGGTTTATTTCCTTACCAAGAATGTGATTATTTTGTGAATAAAGGATTTGGAATTTCCTAAACCATTTGACCTGAAATAATATGCGTAAACCTGAGGAATAGATTCTTCAGGTTTTGCCTTTTGATTATTATGGCATATTTTTATAAATTTAAGTCTATTTGTAGAGTTTTAAAAAATACATTAGCTTTGCTTGATTTTCCTTAAGTCAATCTTGTTATTCCATAAATCTGCTTCTTACATGGAAATGCCAAGGTGTTTATATACAATTGAACATTTATACAACTAAGGAGATTCAAGGCAGAATTTGCATTATAATGTCTACAGAATTGCATTTATCTTTCCTGCTGAATGTGTCAGTTTAAATTCTGAATTGATAATGAGTACTGCCTCTTCTGAGGGAATTAGCTAAAGGAAATATCAATGTATGCAGAGTTCTTTTTTTCCTGACTTTGGAAAGATGGTTATAAATACTCTTTAGAGTTTATTCTTGATGTCATATTTTTATAAAAATTAGCTTATCAGCTTAAATCTGTCCTAAGATCTACAATCCCTGCTGTTGGGTTAAGTAATTTAATTCATCTTAGTGGTTGGGCTTTAGTTTAGCAAGGGCGATCTTCTCAGGACTGAAGTCTCCAGTTCTCACAGAAGTCAGCGTGCTCCTGTTTCAGGGCCACCACCAGCAACAGCAACCTTGACCAGCTGTCTGGAAGTGTGGGTAGTTGGAACAATCTGCAGTGTGGCAGGGTATCTATCAATTATTTTGGATAGAATAGAAAAAAAATCTATTCAGGACATATTTGTCACTATAAGTATAAGGTACTGTGAATAAAGACCATGCCACATGTAGAAAAAAAAAGATTTATTGCAATTACAGAATGCTGGGCTGTCTCCCTCGGAATCTGGGTGCAGCAGCTTGGCTGGAATGGGTAGTGGGCTTTATAGGAGTGGCCAAGCCATGAGGGAAGGAGAGAGTTTCTGGTCTCCAATTGTCTGTGATCAGCAGATGGACATGCCTAGCTAGTTGAGAAACTGGAAGTTCCTGAGATTTTGCAAGCAGGGAAACAAGCAGAGAAACAAGCAAGGGAGTGGTCATAAATCAGGGGGGCTGGTTTTGGTGTTAGCCTTGGGACTCTCTGTCCACCCCAAGAATACCAGGGACCTAACATTCCAGCCTTTTGTTTGTATTATGGGCGCCAATCAATCTAGCTGCTTTGTGCTGAGTAGGTGTGTCGTTGGGGGCGGGGAGTTCTGCTGGAATTCAGAAATTTGCAGGGTCCCCGAGAGCAGAGGCATCATTTGCAGAAAAGGCCTGTTGTTGGTAGTAGCATCTGGTGGAAAGTCTGTTTGCTGAGCTCCCTAAGCAATCCTAGAGGCATCTAAAAAGGCAAGGGATAATAAGGAGTAGGGAGAAAAAAGCTGCCAAAGATCACAACTGACAGATCAGGCCTTTGATATATCAAAGGTAAGGAAGATAGAAGATTGGCATCCCTTAGTTGGACAGAAGGTGGAGTTAAGCAGAGCATGTGGGTAAAATTGACCTGCCAGTCTTCTCCAGGTATGGAGCCCTGGAAGGTTGATGGGCCGAGAAGTTTGGGGGTGGTCCGGTGTGGTGGGTTTTTCTCATTGGCTATGGATTTGTAGGCTTTCTCAGGTGAACTGGTTTGTTTTTCACCTTTATTGGGGGAGGGGAAACAATCTTGAGAGCATTTATTATGTAAGACCCAAACAGGAATATTAGAAGGAGCATAAAAAGGTGTTGGCAAGGGCTGCATATCTAGGGATCCAGATTCTGCAAAATCCTTTAACTCCCAAGAAAGTTCTAAGCTGCTTTATGGTATGGTGGAGTGGGAAATGGAGGATTGGGTTGATTCACTCATGACTTAGGGAGTGAGTCTGTCCCTTTAAGATCACACCTAGGTAGGTGACCTGAGGGAGACATAATTAAGCCTCCTCCTTAGAGACTTTGCATCCCCGGAGGCCAGAAAGTTTTAAAAAGGACTCAGTTGCCCTGCAGGTGAGGGGCTCTGTGGCTCTGCACTGAAGTACATCATAAATATATTGAAGAAGGGTGGCCTCTGGGCAGTGCCAACCTAATAAGTCTCTGGGTTAGGGCCTGTCCAAAAAGATGAGGGCTGTCTTTAAACTCCTGTGGCAAAACTGTCCAGGTTATTTGCTGTGAAGCGTTTGTGGAATCTTTAAAGGCAAACAGGGGCTGACCGCCAGGATTTAGGTTAAATGTAACACTTTTGGACAAAAGAGAGCTTTAGCTCATTACTTTATATAAATTTACATTTTTAACTTTGTAAATGTTTGTACCATATTTAGATAAAGTATAGACACAACACTGTTATAAGGTGGTCATTTAAGACACATGAGCAAATACATAAATGAACTCTGATTTAGTAGTACTTAAAGCTTGACAAGATCAACAGAAAACACAAATAATTTCTTTGATAAAATCTTTCCCTATAACAGCTTTTTGTAGATGTTACTCAGAGCAGAACAATATTAAGATAACTTTGTTATTTTGTAGACATAGAGAATTTGATTTTAGTTTGACATGACCCTAAAAATCTTTTAGGCAACTCTTAGGTTATAGTCAACTTTAACTTTATCACACACCAAAGCATTTTATTATACTTTTAAAACTTACTCAGACCTTCATATAACATACTAAGGCCTTTGATGGTTTGTCCTTATGCCTCCTCTCCATACTTGAAGCAATCTTTAGGACAAACCCTTCTTTACAAAATCCTTTCTCATCCAAAAAAACATTTCTTTTTTCCTTTAACTTCTCAAAAATTACACTCAAAATGTATGTATATCCTTTCCACTTATTTACTTTGTAATATGTATTTTAAAATTAACTTTTATAAGAATTTAAAACTTAAATAAAATTGGATTTTTTTGGCTGGTGACCATCCACCCCCACCATGAAGATTTGCAAAGGATAAAGCTTACCCAAGAAGTCAGGTAGCACCAAGTATGTGATTGAGGCCTACCTACTACTTGGACGGTTACCTTGGGCTCCTTCAAGGTGGACTTGAAGGGGGCCAAGTTCCCAGGGCCACATCAATCTTCTGCCGCCATGCCCAAGAAGTCTGTGAGATCTTCACTCTGTTGAGAGTGGGAATGGGAGACTGACCTACCTTGCAGAGACAAAGAGGGGCTGTTGTCCTTCCAGTGTCCACTCTGGCCACATCGTGGACAGGGTCCTGGTGGCGAGCGAGGTGAAGGGCAGTTATTTTTTGTCCAATGTCCCATCTGGATGCACTTGAAGCAGGCCCCTGGAGGTGTGCATTGTTGTCCGGGCCCGTCTCAGAGTTGAAGGAGTGGCCTCAGGGCAGCCGCCAAGAGCTGGGCCTTTCACTGTTCTCAAGCCTTATCTCAGTTATTAAATACCTTAAATGCCATTTTCACAAGATCTCCTTGGGGGGTTTGAAGGCCATCCTCTGCCTGTTTAGGTTTTCTTTAAACATCAGGGAACAATTGGGAAATAAAGTGAGAGTTGAGAATAATTATTCCATCCTTGGAAGATGGATCTAGCTTAGTATAGCGGGTTAAGGCTTCAGTAAGGTGCTCTAAGAAGTCAGTGGGATTTTCAGTTGGATGCTGGATAATTTCTCTAAGTTTGTCAAAATTGACTGCCTTGTGGGAAGAAGTCTGTAGCTCCACCAGGAGGCGGGTGAGCATATAACTGTGGGAGGCTAGCTATGTGGGGTCTTGATAGTCCCAATGTGGTCCTCACGTGGTAAGGTGTAGATCCCACCGAGAGAGTGAGATCAGTGCCTGGGCTGCCAACCCTTCTCATCTGAAGTCAAAGTGGAGGAAAGAATAACATATATATCATGCCAAGTCATATCATATGCTTGGGTTAAGTATTTAAATTCTTTAATATAGGAGGCTGAGTCATTAGAGAAGGAGACAAGTCTCTTTTCAATTTGGGAGAGGTCGGTCATGGAAAAGGGCACATGAACTCTGATAATGCCATCAGCTCCTGCCACCTCCTGAAGTGGGTGCAGATGGGCTGGGCATGCTTGGGAGGAGGTATGGGAGTGGGTATGGGATGCAGGTGGGGAGGAGAAGAGTGAGGGCATAGCAGGGGCTGAGGGCAATGTTAGCTGAGGAGCTGATGGCTCAGGATCAATTGTGACTACTGTAGAAGGGGAATAGGGTGGAAGATGTTTGGGAGAGCCAGCAGGGGTGGAAGAAAGGGATCTGAGTCACGGGAGGATGGGGTGGGAGAAGAGATTGATGTAGAGGACTGGTGGGAGGAGTTGGGAGATGGGCAGACAGAGCCCGTGAGGTCACAAGTAAGAGAAGAGTCTTCAGGAGAGGGGTCAGGAAGAGTTTTGAATTTTGAGGGGGGCGGAGTTTATCACTGGCAAGGAGGATTTGAACGGCATTACAAGATTGGAGCAGAGAGGGTCAAGAACAGAAAGAAAAGCTTGGATGTATGGAATTTCAGACCACTTGCCATTGTGATGGCAGAAATTTTCAAGATCTAGAAGTGTGTGAAAATCAAAAGTACCATTTTCAGGCCATTGGGATTGATTGTCTAGCTTGTAATGAGGCCAAACAATGTTGCAGTAATAGATCAGTTGCTTAGGTTTTTCATCTTGGAGACCAAGGTTCCCAAGGGAGAGGAGAAGGCATCCCAGGGGTGTGGACACATCTAATTTAGAGTATGTGGTCCCCATAACGTAGAAGAACAAAGAGAGAGAGAGAGAGAGGAGAGAGAGAGAGAGAGAGAGAGAGAGAGAGGCAGGTGCCTTGGTGAGTTTACTCTTTAGGTCAGTATAGATCTAGGTCAAGATCTAGTCTCCATTACATGACTCAGGCAAGGAGAGAAGAATCATCCAGTTGCTGTTTGGTCAGAGTAAGCTGGAGGGGCTGTTGAGCTCTCACACTAGGCAGAGGAAAGGAAAACAGAGAGGGAGAGCAAGAGAGAGAGAGAGAGAGAGAGAGAGAGAGAGAGAGAGAGGGAGAGAGGGAGGGAGGGAGGGGGAAATGTCACCAGATGGGTTCCCAAGGGTGGGTGTCCCCGGCCTGGATCACTGTCTGATGAGGTCCCTAACCAGTTAGCCAGGCATCCCCATGCTAAGGGGTAGGCACCCCAGCAGGCAAGAAAGGTGTGACTTCCAGACCAGACAGAGCAGGCAGCCCCGAGGAGGGTGACACTTATCAAGTCTGAGGAGAGGAGTAGGTCAGGTGGAGCACAGTGGAAGACAGGCTAATGATGGATGGGAAAACCGGCAAGGCAGTAAGGTACAAGATTCACAGTCCATAGGTACATGGGGTCAATTCAGCAGTCTGGGTCCGGGAGAGGGCAGGACATGAAGGCCAAGGGACCAGCCCTGGGCTGGAACGTCCTGTTAACCTCTCCTGGGTTTCAGCACCAGATGTAAAGTTCTGCTGAATAAAGACCATGCCACGTGTGGAAAAGAAAGATTTATTGCAATTACAGACTGCTGGGCTGTCTCCCTCGGGATCTGGGTGCAGCAGCTTGGATGGAATGGGTAGTGGGCTTTATAGGAGGGGCCAAGCCATGAGGGAGGGAGAGAGTTTCTGGTCTCCAATTATCTGTGATCACCAGATGGAACAGGATGACATGCCTAGCTAGTTGAGGAACTGGAAGTTCCTGAGATTTTGCAAGCAGGGAAACAAGCAGGGGAGTTTGGCAAGCGACCACAAATCAGGGGGTTTGGTTTTGGTGTTAGCCTCGGGACTCTCTGCCCACCCCAAGAATGCCAGGGACCTAAGCATTATTAAAGAAGATGTAAGACAAAGACCTGGCATCTAAAGAGGATTACTTGAGAAATATTTTTCAGATTCTACCTTCATGTCAGTTTGTCCCTATTTAGCTAGTTAGTTTTGATTTGTGGCCATCCTTGTTTATCACCTACTAGGATATAAGATAAACATGGTTAAATCAGTCCAGATGATGTTTTAAAAAGAGAAGAAAAGAGGCTCAGGAGCCCAAAGTGACACTTCTTTTGAAACCCATAACATGTATCTAATCAAAGAAATAATGATATAAGTACTGATTTACAGAAAAACCATAGTTTAAAATTCAAAGCAACCCACAGAGATGCACCTTCCCTGCAAGTCCAAAGGGATGAGTTCTTTAACCCCAGGTCATAGAGCTGGTGACAATCCAAGACTTAAAAACCTAGATCTCTTTCTTGCAAGTCCAGTGTTCTTTTTTCCCTTCTCTTGTCATTTGAGATTAGTGTTCCATTAAAATGAGGTATAACACACAAGTTAAATGCATGACTCCACCATACTTTCCTGTACTCTTCCTTTAAATATCCTTTAATCACCATATCATGATCATCATCACTCTTGAATATTTGCTCAATAACCTCAATCCAAAATAGCTGACATTTACTGAATGCTGACTGTGGGGCAGGAGGCCTTGTTCTGAGGGCTTATGGATGCTAAATCACTTAATCCTCCCAAAAGCCAATGCTAGAGGAACTGGTATTATCTCTCAATGTTTTAAAAATGAAAAAAGGTTTGGCAATCTGACCAGGCACCCATGCTGTGAACACTATACTGGCCGCCTATCTCACATATATCTTGCATGTTCATCTGTCTCATCAAGAGCTACACAAGAACTGTACTAGCCAATCCCACCTATTGTGCTGCTGCAGGCAAAGCCGTTACATTCTTTCAAGGGCCATTAAAAGTGTATCTTTCAGCCTGTCAGCTTCTAGACCACCCAATCAGAACTGGCTCATCTTCAAGAGGGAATCTCTACCTGTTAATTCAAAGAGGCATGTGTATGTGGTTAGATGTTCTCCAAAGACCTCTGATGCTATAAATTGTGTCAACAACATAGTAGTATTATTCTTCATTTGACTCCAATGGCCTTTGTGTGAGAAGTTCACTCTAAGAAGATCAAAGCCATAAGAGGTTCAAGAATGTTCTTCCAGTCTATCAGATCCTGTCCTGAACAATCAGAAGAATTTATCTGCTTCACAATTATTTATGTTCAGATTTCCTAAAATCAAATGAATACATTTAAGGTATAGTGAATTTCTCCTAAGAATTCTGCAGTCATCTAAATTGGTACCTTGCTTGGAGAGTAGAGAGATGTTTGTGGTTGTTTTCAACCTTATGTTGTTGTCTTAGCAGGGGCAGGCCTGGGGCAATGGGAGCAATGGCTGCATGGATGTTTGCTCAATGAGGTCTTGCAGAGCCCTTAATAAATGGAGGTGACCTGTGAGGTGGAAGAAACAGCAGAAGTGTAAGTGCCAGAGGAAGGCAGACCTTCCAATAGCTGTGATGGAATGGGAAGGCTATGGTGGAGTGAGTGGCTGTCATCATGACACCAGGGCAGAAGCCCCAGCACTGAGGGGATGTGATAAAGTGCCTTGTAGCTCAGGATCACACAGAGTCATGAGTTTCACAGAGGTTGATAAAATGTTTTAATTTTTCTGAAGTCACATGTGTTTATTAATTCTTAAATCAAGCATGGATTTGTGTGCTTTGTTTCTAGGCTGAAAATGTATGCTTGGAGACTAATTCAAGAAAATTACTCCATACCATCTCTATGCCTGGGAAAAAAATAGTTTCATTTAGTTGATCCTTTTGCCTCTTTTCTACATGGTCATAAACCTGCTTTTTTTCTTATCAGCCCGTTACAGAAATTTCCCCTCAGTCAGTGGACAATTCTTTATTTCCTCTTCCTCCCTTCTCCCACATGTCCAGAATTTCTCAGTTAAAGGAAAATTCAACAATGAATGCTATTGCAGATGTTACTGAATGTTGTAAAAAAACACTTTCTCAGAACTGGGAACTATTTCAGAGATCACCTTTTGACATTAAAACCTGAGAGAGTCCTCATGGAATAGTTCACATTAGTGGCCAGTAGAAGTAGAGAGGTCAACAACCATCTTCCTGATGCTATTAACAATACAACTCAAATTTATCAAGAGATAAACCCTACCTATACATATATATTTGTGGAGACAGATGAGAGAGAATAGAAGAAATTGTTTTTCTTGGAAGCTAGAATGAGATGCCCTACCTTCTGGGAAAAAAACCCATCTTTGTGAATTGATTTTTATAAATTCACTTTAGATGCAGGTTCTATAGGATAAGATGGTTCTCAGATTAAGAGAACCCAGTTGAGCTGCATTGATTGTGAAGATCACAGATTAAAAGTCTAACGAGAAGACTAGCTATGATGGGAGAAGGGAGAGAGATCCAAGGAAAGAATAGGGAGAGAACTAGGCAAAGAGAATTCTCTAACACAAATTATACAATCACTTGTTATATGGGAGACAGTTTAATATACCCCCATGGAACAATCATGCAGTTTCAACAATCCAGGTGGTGATTACCCAGACTAGGTAACATGTGGCTCACCTTCACATTGCGTCCCCTACTTTCTGATGCAAACCTGAAGCATCACATTTCACTCATATATATTTCAGTATATATTTCTAAAATATGAGGTTTTTTCCCCCAAATTCCAGCATCATTAACCATAGCAGCAACGATAAAAGCCCCAGAATTTCCTTAGTAGCAAAATCAGTGTTCAAATTCTCTTGTAAATTTAAGAAAACATTTTATTTTATAGCATAGAGAGGTTATATAAATCATAGATTTATAGTTTGGCAAATTTTCACCAATGAATGCATCAATATACCCAGGACCTTGATACTAAGGCAGAATATCATCATCACCCCAGAATTCTCCTTTCTCCCAGTGACTGCATCACCCAAGAGCAGCCACCATTTGAATTTTGAATTTTGCATAATTTTTACATACTCATGTAGTATGTACCCTTTGTGTTTGGCTAAACATTTTATTTGTAAGATCTAAATTTTTATAGTATGTATTTCATGCATTGTACTTAGTTGATATATTTCTTTTTATTTATATCCACCTCTTTTTTTTAAACTTGACATTCATTTTTGAAGAATTTGAGATGTCTGTCACATAGTGGTATTGGCTGGTGCCTTTCCGAGTACTAAGCATGTTTCTGTATATGTCATGTGAACTGTGAGTTGGAACCAGAGGACTGATCAGAATCAAGTTTGACTTATTTACTTATTTATTAAGAATATAAAGAATATTTTAAAAGCTTTTCACTGCATCTCTCTTAAAAGAACATTAGTAAATATTTCTTTAACAAGATGGGTGAGTAAGGAAGCTCAGGCAAGATGCAAATAGAGCAGATATTTGAGATACCGTATACATACGTAAGAGAAAAAGAATAAAGATACATATCAAAATGTTAACAACAGAGACATGTTCAGGTGAAGAGGTTATGGTTGTGTCATCAGTAGTGTTATTTTATATGATGATATTTTACAGTGGAAATTTTTTAAAACCAATAAAAACTTGCATGCTTCACAGAGACAGTTCCCTGTCTTGCCATTCCCTAGCAGCTGCAATGCCATGGCAGGAGAGGACTCAGGCAGGCAGGGATCCTATCAGATCATAAAGCTTCCTCACCTTTGAAGCATTTCCCATTCAACTTTCTGGTCATCCTCTTGGGAAGAGGACACAGCACTCTGATCCACTAGACAGATCTACTTCTTGTGTTCTGTGATATTTTGGTCTGCCTTTGTCATATGTGTGACTAATTTTCCAGGGACCCACATCCTTGCTGATCTAAAAAAGCAATTTCAAAACCTCTAACACTCAAAACCAGACTCAGAGTCAGAGATTCCTCCGCGAAGTTCTGATAGGCCAAAAGTTTCCTTTGAGAATATCAACTAGCCTCCCTCTTTTTAAATCTTCACTAGAAGAATGACTTGGGAACCCTCTGATGAAAGGCATCATGCTTTCACTTCCTGTCTGACTTCAAGGAGGCACCGCTAGAAGCATCCAAATTAAATATTAGTATAACTTTTCCTAAACCAGAAACCTTGGAGACAAGAGTCTGTGAATAAGAAGTCTTTGTTGAGCTGGTGGAGTGACTCAAGTGGTAGAGTGCCTGCCGAGTAAGCATGAGGTCTTGACTTTAAACCCCAGTACCTTAAAAAAAAGAAAAAAAAAAGTTTGTTTCTGGAAACTTCTGTAGGGAGGATATGCTAGCTATGAAAGTCAGTGGTGTTTGACTTGTTTAGGTGCTAGGCTAAGTAAGGCACATTAAATAATAAAATTTACATTTATTTTCATTGTGTGTATGTGTGGTTTTTTTTCTCATAGGGATTATTGTTTTGGAGCAAACTGGCACATTCTGCAGTTGAGAGTCTTTAGTTGGGATTCTTTAAGGGGGTTGTTGCTGTCGATGCACTAAACATGCAAACTGTACAAATGTATGAAAAGCATTCACAGATTTTCTTGGATTTTCATTTTTCAAAAAAAGTTAAGAACATACAAATAACCAGATGTTCTCAGGCTAATAATATTATGATGGGGTAAGGATATCAGAGGAATGGAAAGTCTAGATAATGTGGAGAAAATTAATGTACCTAGAAGAGTAGAATTAAAACTCATTTAAGAAGCTTTGCATGGACAGGTGAACTTGCCCAATACGGCACTAGGTAAATGGATTCAGACTCACTTGCATGAGGTTTGCCTCCAAGCCTGCCTTCCAGTTTTCTTCCCAACTGGTCACTATCTTAAGTCTTTGGTGCATATTTTTCCTCTCCTGTTTTTATTGTGATAGCAGCCTAAATTCTTCTTGGTAGAAAAGAATTCATTGCCTCCCAACTGTGGGGACGTGATGAACAAGAAATAAAGCAAAGAGAAGGAAGTAAAGAGCTTGTGAAAGAATTAAATTAATTCTTAATTTAATTTTAATTTTATCAAGTAATGAAGTGAAAATGAGTTTTGAACAGAAAGACAGGGAAGCAAAAGTTTAACCTCCAGTGTTTTCTTGGACCCAGTCTTAGCAACGTGTATTCATCGTGTGGTTTAACCCATGTTGAAATCCTTAGATAGCAGATCTAAGATGGAGTCAAACCAATGTCTAAACAGAAGGTATGATGGCCACGCCTGAATTGGGTTCAGTCCCCCAGCTTGGGGAGTAGGCAGATAGTGTTTTCAGATTTAAAAATCTAGAGATAACACATAAACTCAGCTTCTGTTGAAAAATGGATGATTTAATAGCATTGATATGGTCCTGAATGATGGGAGCTTCAAGCAGCACTCTCTTTCCTCAAGGCACTTGAAATCCAGTGTGCTCAAATCCCTACCATTTCCAGTCCAGTCTACATCCTTCATTGTGTCGCTGGATTTTAGTTTAAACTTCTAAAACCATGGAGGACTCTGACAAACTTGGACTTTATTCTGAAGGCAATGGGTGTTATGAAGGCCTTTTGAATGATCAGATTTATGGAGAATGGACAAAAGGGAAATAAAACAGGAGATAGAAAAATCAGCTAAGGAGGTTACTGTAGTCACCCAAATGGGAAACCATGAGAACTGCACTAAAACACAGCTATTGGGACTAGACAGAAGTAGACAAAACTGAGAAATGTTAGAGAAGTAAAAGCCACATGACTTGGTGACTAGAAGGAAGATTAGAAAAGAAATGGAGTTTCTGAGTGATGTGTGGGAAGGTGATATACCATTCTTCAATATAGGTAACAAATATTAACCAACATAAAGGGGAAACAGTTTTGGAGACTACTGATATATTTATCTTTTTAAATCACAAGAAATCCCATAGGTATGTAGCCATAATGTGTTATATAAAACCAAGCAGCATGTCTGCAATGACCTGGCTCCAATATCAGGCACTGAACTTTGGGCTTTCTCTCAGGTTATGTGAGAGGCTGGAGTAGCAGTCATCACCTCTGTTTTATCCTCTGTGGACTGCTATAAAAAAATGTCATGGACTAGATAGCTTATAAATCACATAAAGTTATTTCCCACTATTCTATAGACTGGACATCTGAGAACAAAGCTCTAGCAGATTTAGTGTCTGGTGAGAGCATGCTTCCAGGCTCATAGATTGTACCTTATCATTATGTTTTCATATGGTAAAAGGGTAGCAAGGGAACACTTTGGGATCCCTTTTATGAAGGCTGTAATCCCATTTGTGAGGGCTCCATCCTCATAATGCAATTGCATGACAAATGTCTCATCTCCTAATACCTTCATCTTGGTAGTTAGGACTTTAACACATGAATGGGGGAGCACAAACATTCAACCCAGAATAATTATCTTAACTGTCTTTCAAACTAAGATCTATTTTACTCAGGGATTTTAGAGCAGTAGTTGTTTGATAGAAGTGAAATTAGACTTCTCTTCAGAGAGGAAGACTACAGCCCAGACTCTCTGAATCAGCCCTCCTAGTGAGCCTGGGCATCTGCAGCATCAAGGAGCATCCCAGTTGGAATCACTGCCTCTGCACGTTCAGAAATTCTTTATGTGGCCCGAGGCTTCTCTTGCTTATTGTAACCTAGTTACAATTACTGAGTGTTTAGAATACCTTCCTCTCCACTACTTGAAACGTTTTCATTATCATCAGTCTCTCTCACCTACTTTTAAGAAATTGTTTCTGTTTGTGGAATACTATGCATCTTCAAGAAAAAATAAAATGTATGCTCTTGTATTTTTTATGAAATGACATTTATTAATTTTGACTAGGTACACAGTCTGAATAAGATATCAAAAGTGAGGTTGTGAAAAGTAAACAATTGTGTAATTATCATTCTCTAAACTCAAGTAACAATTTAAGCCCCTACTCTATAAAAATCAAGTTTCAGTTCTAAATTTCAGGATTCCATATAAGAAGCCCTGAAAAGCATTTATTTTTGAGAACAGGATCCTATGCTACAAAATTAAGGTAAAGAATTTCCTGAAAAAAAAAATAATAAAAGCAAAAACCTCTCTAAGCAGGAAGGAAAAAAGTCCAAGAAAGTGATATTACAAAAATATGAGTATTATATAAATAATTTGTTTATATATCATTTGCTTCCTTGCTGTGAAAATGATTTCCATTAGAAAAACTAAGACTCCTTTATCTTTATATCTCTAAACACTAGGACACTAGGAAGGTATCATAAACAATCTGTTTGCTAAAATATTAAGCCATCCTAAACTTAGCTCCTCCAACTTATGATAGTTATTGTTGTGGATTTTGGAGCTATAGGTGGTAAAAGAATTTACCAAGAGGAGAGTTGGAGAAGCACAGGCTTATTATTAGTAAGCTGTTAAGCAGGCAGTGTAACAAGGAAAATGTCTGTTGCTGGGGCTGCACTGATAGGGGGTAGGGACGGGCTTGTAATGAGTTATTAGGGAGTTTTATAATTGGCTTCTTCTTTTTTGTGGTCTTTCTGATTGGTTGTTTCTTCCTTGAACCATAGTTTAAATTCCTACTCTTGGCCCTCACTTCCTCATTCCACCTTGGCTCTTGGTATTTTATTTCTGCCATGTCTCCCTAAGGGGAAATTTCCTCCACAGTCATGTACATTTAACTGTAATTTCTGTAGTTAAGAAAAAATAAGAGACAGAGCAAGGACACTAAGGAGTCCCAACCTTTCAGAAAGGTACAAATGTCTCTGGTCAGTGAAGAAAGTGAGAAGAAATAAAGCAGTTGGAATGTGTTCAGAAGAGGGTGTCACTGAATAATGTCCACAAAGAAATCCTCCTCCAGTTGCACATGTAGTATAAGGAATATATTTTCTGCAGCCAAGTATAACTATGCTTCTGCAATTAACAATAGAAAATAACCAAGTTTAGAAGACATGCAGAGTGTGACAATAGAATTTGGATATCCTATGCTATATCTTTGATAGTAGCAATAAACCTTTGCAATGAAGTTGCACAGATATGGTTTCTCATCTATTAGGATAATATAGGATATCTGTTCAGTTATGGAGGCTGGATGTCCATCAGGGTACCAACAGAGATCTCTTTTCCTGACTTACAGACAGCTGCTTTCTTGCTATATTCTCATCTCACTTTTTCTTTGTATGCAACTGCTTTTGCATTTTATTACTGTACTATTAATGAATAAGTTTGGTAAGTTTTTCCCCACTATGGGAAAAAAGTCCATTGGCAAGAACAATTTGACACTGATCCTTTGTGAATTGTTTCTGGCATATTTCTTTCCCTCACTTCTCATCTGAGCAGAATATGTAATAAAAGAAGAAATACTACTCACTGATGCTATGATTTCAAACAGGATACAAGGGGAAGAGAGAGCACCTGTTTTCAGGTCACATACAGTTCTATCAAATGTCTTTATGCTGTTGTTGATCTTATGTTATAGCTAGAGAAGCACTTTGTGATATTTTAATTCAGCCTCAATACTTTCAGTGGAACCAGAAAGGTGACAAAATTCTCTATTTATACAATGTTTTGTACCCCTGGAAAACTGATCCTTGACACATCACAGTATCATTGTTGGTCACATTGCAGGTTATCTGAGGGCTTTGCTCATGCATCTAGCTTCTCCTGAGTTAGACAGGATTCTTTACCAAAATAATGAATATACTTAGCTCTTTGTGTTCATCATATATATTTGAAGCATTTGATACTGAAACTTTTTTCACAAGATATACTTGGAAGAAAATATGTGAAAACCTTAACTAACCTGTGACCATCTCCAGACTTTAATAGCATCTCAAATAGGGATTATAGCTAAGATTGTTTGCATGTGGAATATACAAGAAATTATTTCAGATGTTCTAAAACACTAACCCAAGTACTTATCACTTCTGTCTAGATAAAGAAAAAGGAAATGACATACCTTCTGAGTGGAGTTTCATGTCTTAGTTCTGTGGCCTCCTAATTACTGAAGCAGCTGGAACACCCCTGGTTAATGGTATCTTCTTGTCTGGATGAAATCAGGGTATGTGGAAAGGGAGAACAAAGGACCATACTGAGCTCAGTTTGCATACTCCCAAGAGAAGGACACCTTACTTTTTTGGGGGTGGGGAAGACAGGCTCTGGATATAAAAAAATTTTTTAACTGTTCACTGCTATTTGATTTCCCATTGAAGCTTATATAATTCTCCACTTAAACATCTCCATAATCTAAACTGAATAGCATGTCACTCAGGGAGATGTGTTTTTGTGAGGGCATTTTTATAGGGAAATAAAAAGCAAATTTTGGCTTACCTAATGTGATGTTTTATTTGAAATTATCCCAGTGTTTCCCCATATTTTTAAATTTGAAAATGAAAACAGGTATCTGATAACCTGAGCCTTTGCAGAAGGATAGTTGTTTAAGAGTATAGCTCTGGAACCAAACTTCTTGGTTTCTCATTTGGCTCTATGATCTAGTACCTGAATGGCATGTATGGTTGTTTAACATCTCTGTTTCTGTTTTCTCATCAGAAAAATAGAGATGCTGTAAGTGCAAGTCCTGTGAAGTTGTTATGGTGAGCACTCTATAAATTACCTCAGGTAGCAAAGGTTCTATAAGTGGCACATACTGAATCCTCAATAAAACAACTTTTATTAGCATTTAGGTAATCAAAAATGAAGGACAGTAGTCATTCACAAATGAGGAAGTGAGATCAAAAGAGGTTTCTCTCATGAAAATGCTCAGGTTTATGGAACCCAAAACTGAAGTACTGTAGTACGAGATGCATATCACTGTAGGCTATATTTAAATCAGGCTGCTCAAAATCCCTTAGAATCAAATGTTGAAAGGTCCTTGGGAGTCATTACTCTCTTCTCATTTTAGAGCTAAGAAAACAGAATTTCAGATAGGATAATTTGGGACAGGATAAGCACATGAGTGTCCCTTTGAGGAACCTACCTCATAAGAGAGGGGAAGGTGGGATTATGAGCAAAATACCTTTTTACCCATAACCCAATATTTTCACAATGCAAGCTGAATGTAACCAGAACCAACAGATTTAGGACTGGAAACCTAGGCAGAGAGATGGAAGAGGCAGAGTTTGTTCCTCCTGCAAAGCATTCCTAGCCAACTAATAGCAGTGCTGTGTTTTGGTGAGAAAGCCCAGGATCACTTTTTCATGTTCAGGAACACTTGAGTCTTTGGTCCCTCCCACTTCAGCTCATGTCTGAAGATATGGTACATAGAAATTATCCAGATTAAAGAGTAAAGGGATCTCACCTTCCAGCATTGTGACATCATGGGAGCAAATGGGGTTTGGAGTTGCCAGATATAAGTCTTGACTTTCATTGCATAATCTTGACATAAAGTCTTATCATTTCACCTTCTTTCTTTACAAAATAGGGAACTGGAGGAAGAATAGAGTTAATGTAAGATATTCTGAGAACATGGGTCAAAGAGCCCTACCAACTTGTTGATTCTTCACTTTCTGAATTCTGTTTTTATAGTAAGAATCTTCATGACTAATAGACCTGATCTGATGCTATTTGTGTTTTTCATACCACATTCTGGATGTCACCTTCCTTTGCATTTTGCCTCAGGGATTGGATCTTTTAGCTTTTCTCTGTTTTCTGTATGGGATATGCGGGTCCCCAGTGTTCTTCTCATTAGGATATTGGAACACTAGACAACAGAATCTGTGAAGGGGAAATCCTCAAAATTGAAGAAAATTCCAGAAGCACCCAGAGCTATCTGGGGATATTGGTAATGTTGACTGCTCGGGAAAATTTTCCTAAGATATCCCAAACAGATAGAAGGCCTTGACTGGTGCCATGTTTCTGCTAATGCCCCAACTGTTTTTGGCCTGTGAATTATGTTCCCAGAAACTGGGGAAAATAATGAAAGAGGGAAAAGTGGTGCCTACAATTAGATATTTCAGAAAAAAATTTACTTATTCAGCCAGCACTTGAGCCATCACATATACTGAAATGATACCTGTAAGTCTTATATCAACTTTTATAAGATTCCATAATAGAGTTTCCCTGTTTCCTTCAGGGCAATGAGGAAGCCAGGCCTGCTAAATGAAGTAGAAATGGGGGAGGCAGGAAGAAGGAGATAGGGAGAATACTACTTGCATCACTAGGTGATTTTGAGAAAACTTGCAAAAACTATAAAATACTATACAAATATGACAATACATGGATTAGAAAAAAGTGCATTTTCTGTACTAAACATTTTAATATTAAATATGTAATATAACTTACAAATTACAGATGCATATTAAATCATATTTATTTTAACTTTTAAAACGTCACCTATATTTTTAACCATTATTTTAGTGTATGGACTCATGGTTAAATCCTTTTGTCATATTTTTTGTTGTTACTCATATTTAGGGATGTGTTTATTTGGTACTGAATGGAATTCCAACTCATTTTTACTTATAATTTTCTGTTGATGTGTTACTTTGGGACACATTAGATAACTTGATCCTTGTAAGAATTTCTGACTTCCTCAGGACAGTTGACATCATCCCTAGTTTGCTGGTAAGAAAATCATAATAATCGTAATCCAGAGAGAATGAATTAAAAGTCACTTTCCCAGGGTTGATGAAGCTCATACAGGTGGAGTTAGAATTTGCATGCAGACTTTCTGACTCCAAATTTTCCTTCTCCTACACAATGTTCTCTTTGGTACCTTCTCCTTGATGAACAGAAAGTTTTTCAGCTTCTGTGTTGTGCTGGGTAAATGAAGCTGATCAGATTGACAATCCATAACTCTGGAACTGTTTGTGCTATATAATATGATTCAATAAATTGTCATCATTTTCATTAAATTATATGTATATGAAAAAGTACTCAATTTCCAGAAAATTTCAAGTGATAAAGTTCTGAAAGAATATTCAGTTTCCTAAAGCAAAATTTTAATATCATGGCTTTCAAAGTGTAAATTAAGGGCAGAGCAGGTGACTGCAAAGTGTGCTTCCCAGACCAGCAGTATCACCTGAAAACTTGTTAGAAATCCAGATGCTCAGGTGCCTCTCTCAGATATGCTGAATCAGAAAGTGTGGAGCTACAAAAGCTTTCAAAAAGCCTCCAGATGAGCCCGGTGCACATTGAAGTTTGAAAAATGTTTCCACAGTCTATTTCAGGGAAGACTTGTTATCCTATAACTGAGGCAATGGTGCCGTAGTGTTTCCATCCCTAGCTAAGGTTTGGACATAGATGTGTGGTTTTCATTGAATGGCATGCTCCATAACAAGCAAATGCCAAGAGGAGGAAAGAAATGGAGTCTGGTGCTCATATTCACCTAGAAAGAGATTGCATGATTCTATCTTCTTTTTTTTTATTTTTTAAAAAATTTTTATTTTATTCATATGTGCATACAATGTTTGGGTCATTTCTCCCCTCTTCCCCCACCACCTCCCTTACACTCCCACCCCTTCTCCCCCTCCCCTGCTCCCTCCCTTACCCCCCCTTTAAACCTCACTACCTGGCAGAAACTATTTTGCCCTTATCTCTAATTTTGTTGAAGAGAGAGTATAAGCAATAATAGGAAGGAACAAGGGTTTTTGCTGGTTGAGATAAGGATAGCTGTACAGGGTATTGAATCACATTGATTTCCTGTGCATGTGTGTTACCTTCTAAGTTAATTCTTCTTGAACTAACCTTTTCTCTAGTTCCTGGTCCTCTTCTCCTATTGACCTCAGTTGCTTTAAGGTATCTGCTTTAGTTTCTCTGCGTTGAGGGCAACAAATGCTATCTAGTTTTTTAGGTGTCTTACCTATCCTCATACCTTCCTTGTGTGCTCTCGCTTTTATCATGTGCTCAAAGTCCAATCCCATTGTTGTGTTTGTCCTTGATCTAATGTCCGCATATGAGGGAGAACATATGATTTTTTGTCTTTTGGGCCAGGCTAATCTCACTCAGAATGATGTTCTCCAATTCCATCCATTTACCAGAGAATGATAACATTTTGTTCTTCTTCATGGCTGCATAAAATTCCATTGTGTATAAATACCACATTTTCTTAATCCATTCATCAGTGGTGGGGCATCCTGGCTGTTTCCATAACTTAGCTATTGTGAATAGTGCCGCAATAAACATGGGTGTGCAGGTTCCTCTGGAGTAACCTGTGTCACATTCTTTTGGGTATATCCCCAAGAGTGGTATTGCTGGATCATATGGTAGATCAATGTTTAGATTTTTAAGAAGCCTCCAAATTTTTTTTCAGAGTGGTTGTACTAGTTTACATTCTCACCAGCAGTGTAAGAGGGTTCTTTTTTCCCCACATCCTCACCAACACCTGTTGTTAGTGGAGTTGCTAATGATGGCTTTTCTAACAGGGGTGAGGTGGAATCTTAGTGTGGTTTTAATTTGCATTTCCTTTATGGCTAGAGATGGTGAGCATTTTTCCATGTGTGTTTTGGCCATTTGAATTTCTTCTTTTGAGAAAGTTCTGTTTAGTTCACTTGCCCCTTTCTTTATTGGTTCATTAATTTTGGGAGAATTTAGTTTGTTAAGTTCCCTATATATTCTGGTTATCAGTCCTTTGTCTGATGTGTAGCTGATATTTTCTCCCACTCTGTGGGTGTTCTCTTCAGTTTAGAGACCATTTCTTTTGTTGAGCAGAAGCTTTTTAGTTTTATGCAGTCCCATTTATTTATGCTATCTCTTAATTACTGTGCTGCTGGGGTTCCATTGAGAAAGTTCTGCCTATACCTATTAATTCCAGAGTATTTCCTACTCTTTCCTGTACCAACTTTAGAGTTTGGGGTCTGATATTAAGATCCTTGATCCATTTTGAGTTAATATTGGTATAAAACTGTCAAGACAACTATGTAATTTTAAGGAGATGGTTCCCCTATCAGAGAACTCAATGATTACATTTTGGTTAATAAAGATGTTTCTTCCCATATTCTTAAAAAGTTAGGTCTTCACTTTAAAATTTGAAACAAGCAGAGTCTCTGGGTTTTGTTTGAAATCTATAGAGAAAACCACATATCCAGACATAAATATTTCTCCCCTTCCTCCGTTGTCAGGTAGTGAAGCTGCTACACAAAATATAATTAGCTGTAAGTAACCTAGAAATCAGCAGGTTGCTGACCACCTCTTTTACTCCCTGCACTCCTTTCTCAATGATAGAATCTTGCGAAAACCATTGGGAAAACTGAAATCATATCCTCAAGCCCAGGGCTTCAGGTCATCTTTGTTGAGTTCAGTTGTCCTGAGTACCAGTAGGAGTGCCTTCACAGGGTCTCACTTTTTTTTTTTTTGAAGACTATTCCTCAGAGAATAAACCTTCAAGCATGTTTAAAAGGATCCTCTAACATTGAGGTTCTCCTTTCTGAAAAAAGTTTCAAAATCTTTAATGTTAGTGCATTTCATTTTTTGTTATTTCCTTACTTCTTGTATAATTCAGTCTGCAACAATGTGAGTTCTTGTTCTTTCACTGTTAATTATTAAAATATAAATTTAAACTGTTTAGCAACTGTGCATTACTTTCTGATAGCTAATATAGTAATCTAATTCATTGAATGAGATCACTAAGAATATACCACAATTAAATTTTTAATAAGGGACAATGTTTGAATCATATCTCCCATTAGGGTTTACTCTGAAAAATTGAACTTTGGTCTGGGTCTGCTCAAATCTGAAGTTCTTATTTCTGAAGCTAGGCTGAGTGTCATAGTCATATATCCCTGATCATAAGTAAATGACAATGGACTCACTATTATTTTGCTATGCAGTTATGGTCCTATTATGTTCCATGATAGCAGAAATGTTGCCAGTTTTAATATTTGTGGATAAAACAACTAATGAGCAGACAATCTAAGAGCCTACATGTTCACTGTCTCCTGGTTTTAACTGGGGCCTAAGAGAAATGAACATGCAAATGAGCAGGAGTATACGTGTGTGTGTGTGTGCGTGTGTGTGTGTACATGTGTGTACTGAGGCTAGTTATCCAAACCGTGCCTCAACCTAAGTAATGAAGAGTTGAAAGACTGCCGTACTTAGAGGCAGAAAATTTGGATTCAAATCCCAGTTCTTCCATTGCCTAGCAGTCTAATCTTGGGCAACTTCCTTAACGTCTTAGAACTCTGAGTGTCGGTGGAGAACACGAGCTTCCTTTGAGATGTATTAGAAGGATACTATAGTTAAGAATGACTTTTACCAATGGTCAACAAAATGTGGCAGATATTCCCCTCCTTTGTTATTTGTTTCATCACATGCTACAAATGAGAAGTTTCATTCCAAACTCGCTTCCGCTTCTGTTTCTCGGGTAGCCCAGTTTCTGTGTAGCTAATGCACCTGAATGAGATGAGGCAGGCAGAAGACAGATGAATTGCTGTTGCTGCTTCTTTCTGCTGCCAGTACCATCTTGAATGCAGATGATTTTTTTCCCCAGCAGCTTTAATAAAAATGTCAACAAGCAGAACTTAGTTTAGTTGATGTCAAGGACCATGAAGGAAGAAGCCATTTTGTTGACACAGATCACAGAAGTATCTGTCATGGAGACAGCTGTTCTAGCAGATTCCTTGTCTTCCTCTAAGCTTCCTAACAGAGGCAGCAGTCCTTTGGTGGACCACTTCTGTGAGCTAATAGTCATTTCCTGAAAAGTCAGATGAGAATTTTCCCCCAAATCTCCCAATGATTGTCAGCACTAAATCTCTGAATTCAAATTGATTCTGCTTAAACTAGCCAGAATGTTTTCTCTTTTCTACATTTAACCTCTGAGACAATAAGGTTTATTTTTAAAACTTTAATAAGAATTACAGGTTGAGCATCATTATTGCAAAAATCTGAAATATCCAAAATCTGAAACTTTTTGAATGCCAGAAATAGAAAATGCCATATCTGACCTTCTGTGTTGGATTGCAGTCAAAATACAGGCACATAACACATTGTTTATTCAGTGTCATTGGGAAAAAGGCCTTCCGAACCAATTTCAGCTGCTGTATATCTTTTTAGTGTGTTCTCAGATTCCCCCTGCAAATAATCCCACAAAGGTTAATAAAATTGTCCACATGCAGGTCATGTACCAATGACAGGCTCCCCATGATGTCCCTAAGGGGACCAAGACCTATGTGCATTACTCATTGTGGTTTCTTTGCCTATTATTTGTTCTGAAGTGTAAAAATATTGTTTAAAATGTCAAAAACACCTGCAGATATCCCAACAGGTAAAAGTGATAAGAAGAAAAGAAAGAAGCATTTTTGTTTATAGCACAGAAAGCCTGCTGGAGAAACTGAACAGTAGTGTAAGCACCCAAAAAGGTATAGGATTGGAATGACCACCATTTATAATCTGAAGAAACAGAAGGATTTACCATTGAAATTCTATGCTAAGAGTGATGAGCAGAAACTGATGAAAAACTGAAGAGCTTAATCATGTATGAAAGGGTGGATCCATCAGCAGAGCAGAGAACACATGCCACTTAATGGCATGTTAGTCAGGAAATGAGCAAAGATTTAGTATAATAAATTGAAAGTGGAACAGAACTGTGAACATCCAGTAGTGTGGCTGAAAAAATTTAAGAAAGACATGGGCTAGGTGCCTGTGGCTCGTGCCTGTAATCCTAGCTACTCAGGAGGCATAGATCAGGAGGATCACAGTTCAAAGCCAACCTGGGAAAACAGCTCACAAGACCCTATCTTGAAACTATCCAACACAAAACAAGGCTGGCAAAGTGGCTCAAATGGTAGAGTACCTGCTTAGCAAACGTGTAAACCCGAAGTTCAAACTCCAGTACTGTCCGAAAAAAAAGAAAAGAGAGGAAGACATGGCATTAAATTATTTTTTATGATTTGTGGTAGGAAATCATATGTGGATCACAAAGCAGCCGAGAAATTCATTGATGAGTTTGCCAAGGTCATTACTGATGAAAATCTGAGACCAAACAAATCAATAATGCTGATGAGACACCATGTTTTGGTGTTATTATTCTAGAAAGACACTGAGTACAGATGAAACAGCCTCCACAAGAATTTAAAAGGTAAGGACAGAATAACACTGCTGGGATATGCTAATGTAGCAAGTGTAAGTGTGAACTTGCTGTGATAGGCAAAGGCTTGTGCCCTCCCTGTTTTAAAGGATTGAATTTCTTACCAATCTATTATTATGCCAACAAAAAGGCTTGGATAACAAGGAAAGCTTTTCTGATTGGTTTCACAAACATTTTGTATCAGCAGTTTGTGCTCATTGCAGAGAAGCAGAAATGGAGGACCATTGCAAGATTTTGTTATTCCTTGACAGCTGTTTATCCAGATGATATTCTCAACAAAAACTAACTTTGAGCCATGTACCCTACATATGACTTCATTAATTCAATTATCCTTAGATCAAATAATAGTAAATTTATAAAAACACTTCCTTGCATACTAGCATACTAGGAGCAGTGAATAGAGGCAAATAAGTATGAAAGGTTTTCAGAAGCTCAGCCTGGAAGATGCCATATGTGCTATAGCCAGTGCTAGGAACTCAGTTTCTAAAGACAGTTTCCATGTCTGGCACAGCCTGTAGCCTGTGACTATATTTAGTGAGGGTGATAAACAAGGTTGGTGGCTTTGAAGGATTCTGCATCTCAAATGAGAAACAAATCAGATCTGACCTTACTTATGCAAAAAACGTACCTTCAGCATTAATTAGTTAGCTGAAAGAAGTGAGTATTAAAGAAATTTTTAACATTGACAAGGTGGCTCCAGTTGTTCATTTATTGATCAATGGTGAAATAACTGAAATGGTCTAAATCAAGGTGATCAAGGTGACAATGAAGATAATATTAGCACTGCAGAAAAGTATCTATAAATGAGATGGTAAGACTGTCTGAGGGGCTTATTAAAGGAATAAAGCTGTTATGTTCATGCATAACAGAACAAATAATCATGACAAAAAGTCATTTTTTTATACTTACCTGGCAGGGGAGGTATGATCACGAAGGTGGTTTTCCCAGGGTGAGGTTTGGATGTGCTGACCCCTGCAATTTCCCCAAATGTTGGAAACTCAACTGCATAATTTGTGGTAGTGGGGGACTGCGTTCATGCTTTCCCCTGAAAAAAAAAAAGTCATTTTTAATAAAGCAAATGGATCTGGAGGAAACACTTTTAAAAACACTCAACAGAATGCTTCTTCATCTCTAGAGGACCCTCTTTCTGGTCCTTAAACTACTTCTGATGTTTCTCACCTAAAAAAGAATAGAAAACACTGTAGAATAGCCCTTACAACACAGCATTGCAAGTGGAGACTGGGGGATCCACTGCTTGTCACTGCTGTTTAACAGCCCAGGCAGGGATTCTGATGATGCTGTTGTTCTGCTTTGTTGCCCCAAACACATGATTTTTCTCACCATATCAAGAATAATGGTAGTGTTAATTAACCACAGATTGTCCACAAGGTGGCTGAGATCATGATATCTGTGCTTTCTGATAGTCCTATGTACACATACTTTGTGCACAAAACTTTCTTATAAGTGTATATTAATAGTACAAAATAGTGGTTTTTCATTATGATGTTTAAATATCATATATATCACACATATGTGATACTTTGATTATATTTATTCCCCCATTACTCACACTTATACTCTCTTCATTCTGATGATACCTTTCTATTCTCTAATAGTCTGTCTTCTAAATATTGTATAAAATTAACTTCAGTCTATATGTGTAAGGTGTATATGAAACATGAGTGAATATTACATTTTGATTTGGGTCCTGTACCCTGACCTCTCATTATATACAGGCACATATTTCCAAAATTGAGAAATCCAAAATTTGAAACACTTATAGTCCCAAACATTTCAAGTGAGGGATACTCAACCTGTACTAGAACCATCTTTTCTATAGGATATATTAGGTCTGTTATTCAGAAATAACATCCTTAGGCATTTGTTCTGTTCAGTGTCTTTTGACTATCTTTTTTTGCATTTTGCTGTGTTCTTACATTATGAGTTTCTCTTCCCAAGAGAAAGTTAAAACAAAACATTTTCCCAAGATCTCTTATAGTAAGGGCTGTGAATATGTCATCTAGGTACCAGTACTTAAATGTACCTGCATGAGGCTTGGATGTAGATGAGAAGAGCATAAGGAGGTGGCTGAGCCCAGGAGATGTATCACTTGGCAAGTGTGAAAGTGTCTGTTTCTCATGGACTTTCAGTAATGGGGCAGATAGGTATGCTGTGCCAAGCATGATCAGCATCTAGCAGCAGGTAGCAGTAGGAGTGGGGTTTTCACTATAGCTATCTGCAATATAAAAAGATACTTGTTCTTTCTGGATATATTATTCCTTGCCGGGTAGCATCCACACCTGTTTTTGAGACTCTCTTGGTGGTAGATTTTTTGAGCTAACAAACATCCTTTGATAAATCCCAGTGGCCTTCACACTAGCCAGTGTGAATTCCATTGTTTACAACTGAAAATCATGACTGATAGACAAGTAAGCATGTAGTCTTTTGTCATGTGCTTCTCAGCCAGTTTATCTCTGTAATTGTGTGTCATATCTTTCCATGACTTATAAAATTATATAATTTGGAGTCCAAAGAAATCTTATTTAAATTGCCTAGTAGCCATACTACTACTTGCCATTGTATAGACATAAAATCTGAAGTACAGAAAAATGACTTCCCTCAAAAAATCGATCTGAATTTAGAGCCCAAACCCATATCTCTTTTACCAACTTGGTGTTTTTCACTCTTTCACACTTTCTACCAGAGACAATTTGCTGAGTTTCAAAACAAAGGAAAAGATACAGGTCAGATAACTTGATATAAGAGGATTAAGGTATCTTTATTAAATGTGTCTTAAAAAAGTCATCCTGATAAAGTAATATAGAATTATACTGTTTCAGTCCAGTGAGATCCAGCTTTAATAATTTAGTATGCACTATAAAAAGTACATTTTGCCCTAGAACTCTCAAAATGTTGAATCGGAAATTTACAGCTTTAACAATGGCAAGTGACAGCTTATAAAGTGTAGCACCCTGTAATCTTTTCTGAATTACTCATGGTTTTCCTAGTTAAAATCTGTAGTGCATTTGTACTATGTGCAAAAGATATATCATGATTGACTGATAAATTTATGGTGGCACATCTTAATTGTAGGTTCATTCCAAGTTAATAGCTAAACTACTTAACTACTTAGTAATTTGCATAGTATAACTCTCAAAATTCTCCTATTTGCACTTGACAAGAGTTTTATTTTTAAAGTTTTGCATTCTCATTGTTAAAAATTATGGAAATGTTAGAGCAGACATATTAAAACCATCTGGCTGTATAGTGTCGGTCCTCAAGTTTATATGAACCTTTCCTGAGTAACTAAGGCCTACCATTTTGGTATTCCCTTTATGGTGGCAGTGAGCTTTTCTGGGCTTCACTAAAGGTTGCTGCTCTAGTGTGATCAGACTAGAATCTATGCCATCATTTCTCTGGCTTCCAGCCCTTTGAGCCACACCTTAGGCTTTCCCAGGACTCCATTTTGCAGAACCACATTCTGGAACTTCTCACCTCCATAATCATATGAATTTATGCCTTATAATAAATGAGATATATGTATGATTTATATATGTAAGACCTCTATCTCTGACTCTATCTAAAGATCCTCTTGGCTCTGTTTGTTTGTAGACCCCTGACTAATGTATAACCTTTTACCTGTGGGTTTTATTTTCACTAGAGTCTAGAATGGTGCTTAGCAAATAGCAGTATATCAAGAAATGTTCACTATTGGATGAATATAAATGCTCATTAAAGCCATTGAAAAGAAAAACTATGCCTTACAATATTGCTGGTATCAAATGTGGGGGTCTTTTTTTCCCACCAACACCCAATTCTCTAACTCTCTGGACACCAAGTGGTATCCTTCAATTCAATTTTGACAATATCTAACAATCTGAAGTTGGTATAAGACCCTCATAAGGAAGGGCTCAGTCCCACAAGACTGCTTCCACTTCAAAGGCCAATCAAAGTTCCAGGCCTCTGGTACTTCTGACGGAGTTCACAAGTCAGCAGTTCCCACAATTATCTCCTCACATTCGATAATTTACTGTAATAATCATGGAACTCAGGAAAACATTTTACTTAGATATATTGGTTTATTTTAAAAGAGACAACTCAAGATCAGTCAGGTGGAAGCCATGCATAAAGGATCACATGGTGAGTGGGATTCACAGAGTTTTCAGGCCCTCTCAGGGTGCCTCATTCCCAGAAGCTCTGTAGATTCTTCATTTAGAGCTTTTAAGGATGTTCTATTATATAGCCATGATTGATCAGATCACTGACAACTGGTAAGTAACTCAACCTTGAGCTTCTCTGCCTTCACAAAGGTGGGAGAGTAAGACATTAAACTCCAGCTCTCTAATTAGCAAGTTGTGTCCTCTGCTAATCTGTCTTCATCCTTCTGTTAGTATAAACTAGTGTACAGTTGGAAAAGGGCTTATTATGAATACCAAAAGATGTTCCAATCACTTCTACCATCAGGAAATCCCAAGGGTTTTAGAAGCTATGAGCTAGTAACCTAGGGTGGAAACCAAATATATATTTCTTGTGTCACTTCATCTTAAAAAAATAGCCTTAGAATCCAAAAACAAAAGTCATTCCTCAAAATGAAAAAAGTTATTTTTAAAATTTCTTGCTAAACTTAACAGTATAAACTTTATAAAATTGTTAACATTCAATCATTTTGAACCTATGAAACATAATTTTGGATGGTTCAATTCTCTCCTACATATTACCATTGGACGTCCACATCCATGAGTTCTCCATCCATATATTCAACCAACTGGAGATCAAAATTATTCAGGAAAAACAATTCATGTGTACTCAACACATACAAACTGTTTTCCTTGCTATTATTTTCTAACTAATACAGTATAACAACTTACATTGTATTGAGTATTATAAGTAATTTTTCAAAATTAAAATATAGAATCAAGATTATGCATGGTCTTGGGAAACACTAACACCACCTCAATCAGAAAACAGCACAATGCAATGTGTTGATTTGTTTTGTTTTTTTTTATTGCAAAAACAGTGTTTTTCAGCTGTCTTCTAACTACAAGAGAGAACTTTGACATAGGTCTGGTTTGGTATCCCAGGTGCTTCTTTTTCAGTCTGATCAGGACACAGTACAAGAGTCTTTACAGGCATGCTCAGAGCTGTCATTCTTTGGGCACTGACACCTAACTGGTTTCCAAGGCAACACTGGTAGCAAACCCTTTTGGCTAGTTTGTGATCCTAGAAAGGCTTTGTGAACATGAATGTGAACCAAATTAACACTACATGATTATTAAACATAGAGCATTTGTTACATACCATTTGAAGTTATATGAGCTTTTAAATGTTTAACAGCTTGAAAGGTTGGCAGGTTTGAAAACTGATGTTCTTCATCTCTGGGAAAGCAGAGTAAAATGGTTTTGAGAAAAATTTTTTTTTCTGCCAAGTCCTCAGCTAGTCAGTACCTTGAATTATACTCTTGTTACCTGAGAGGTGGAAGTGCTAATTTTAAAGACATAACAACAATGTAACTAAAATTATGACTGATTTGAGCTTCTGCTAATATTTAGAGCTCTTTGAAGGATGTGGCACAATAAATAGATGGGAGTGATGGGTGAAGAAAAGTGTTCTTTGGTAGATTTGGGACTACTAGTATGGATCAGGGTTTTAAGTAAGAGATTTTACTAAAATCAAAGCAAATGCTGGGAGTTACAGAGTTTCTCTTTTTAAGAAAGGGGTCTATGCATTCACACAGTGAGCATGTAGAATTGGGGAGTACGTCCAGTTAGGTCTTTGTACTATATTGAGGACTCACTTTGTGTGGAGCATTAGAGCATTGCACAAGGGCTTAGGGAATTCTGTTTCTAAAAAGTGGCACAATAGTTACTTTTAAATTAATCTGCAGGTGGAGAAATGAATTTTGAGACCCTCAGTCTGAAACACATCTCTCTCTCTCTCACACACACACACACACACACACACACACACACACACACACACACACATACATGAAGTTGTCATTGGATTCCAGTCCATATAAATCATGTGAAGATTTTCTTTAGTGCTGTGATAGCGCTCTAGATGTCAAGTAATAGAAAGCCAACCTAAACTAGGTAAAGTAGGAACAGCTGCAAATTCTGAACCACAGAAGAGGTGGGAGGAGAAATATTTGTGTGTCGTGTGTGCCAACATGCCTGGTTCTACACATCTTGAATGATGTTTTTTAATATTGCTTAATTCTCTTACAATAACATCTCTGTGAGGATATAAATCATGGCTCTGTCATACCCATGTTCCGACATTCATTGTTCATACCAGAGAGAAAAAATTATCTTCCCCTAACTCAAGGTTTGAAAACCTAGGAAATGAATCTAACTGGCTAACTTAGATTTTAAATGCTTTTCTGAAACAGTCACTATAGAAGGTGAAGCATGGTGTGTAGAGATGGGATAATTGGACATTCTTAGAATTAAGTTGATTAAACTAAAGTCAGGTTCCCACCCCTTGGCTAGGGAAATAGAGTCATGGAAGAAAATGGCAGTCCAAGTTGGGATATATCTTTAAATCTGGAAGGAAGGGAGTACAATTCTCAAAAAGATGAGAAGAAAGATACCCTGGACATGGTTATAGGAGAAATCTTTGTGCTAAACACCCATCACATATCTGCAAACATCCAAATAGTTGCCTTCCTTTGTTGTTGTGCTTTGAAGTTAATGTAGCCCAAGTAAGTTAATACAGACACCAAAGAAAGAACCTGTCTGAATAATATAAAATTTAAGGTGTTCCATAGTAAATCTCTTTAAACACTTCTATAACATGTACAATGACATTTTTCAACCTGTGAAAATCTCATCATATAGATAAGTAGTTGAGGGATGCATTTTTAAAAATCTTTTACATGGGCTCAGTTTTCAGGTTTAGTGCCATCACTAATACATCTTCAAACTATGCTAAAGCAGCAGTGAGTAAAGCTGTTTACTTCAGTTCATCTACTTTTTTTCTTTTGACTTTTAGCTGTACTTAGATTCAAACTATGTCAAGTAGATAGAAACTGCCTGTAAATATCCAGTAAGAATTTCATTACTGTAGCAGGGAGGAGGATCAAAAGAAAACAATCTAGGCCTGAGTCCTGAGAAAGTAACAGGGAAGTAGGGATGGCATAGCAGAGAGATAAAACCTGAGAAATCTGAACATGAGGAAGGTCACATAACACCAGGGAAGGGACAGTCACATAGCACTAGCGTAAAGTAGCCAATAAAATTAAATATAACCATATATGGATTAGACCTTGCTTTTTGCTTTTGTAACCTGCTTGCAAGTGTATATAAGGTGAGACCCTTTGTTCTTGGGGCTCAGCCTTTGGACACGAGTCCACCGAGTCTGTGCTAGCACAATAAAATGTTGCTTCCTGCTAATTACCTCAAGAGTCCCGTATCTCAGATAGCAAACTCCAACAACATTTCTTGGGGGCTCGTTACCCGGAATTGCGGAGATGGTGAGTTATCACCTCCCTTGTCACCCGGTGCGTCCTTCTGGACCATCAGGCGGAGATCCCATCAGGCACCAATGGACAGCTTGATCTGGAGGGAGATTCATCCTCCCAGCGTGTTGGGGTGAGGGCCTCGGGTGCAGAATGGAACCCAGTACAGCGCAGGAACCAGTGAGGGGCGGGGAACACAGCTCATCAGACTGGTAAGAACAGGGTCCAAAGTCAGGCCTACCCCAAGAGGCAGAAGGGTAGCTTGATCACCTCCCAATGGGACATCCTAGTAACTGCCATTTTTGGGGTGAAACCATGGCTCTCGGATTCAGGGAGTGGTATGGAAGTACAGTGCTGTATGAGAGTATATGAAAATGCGAGCTGAGACACAGCACAGCTTCAAAGTGAGTAAGGAGTTCCTTCCCACTCTGTATCTGTCTGGCAGTCTGGTAACTGGAGGAGATGGGTGGAAATCAGAGTTAAAAACCCTCCCTTGGAGTGTATGATTAATAACTTTAAAAAGGGAGTCAATGGAGACTACGGAGTTAACTCAAAGCAAGCTAAACATCCTTTGTAAAGTAGATTGACCTGCTTTTGGTGTAGGATGGCTCCCAGAAGGATCACTAAATAAAACTGTGATTAATGACGTTTACAGAGTAATTGTGAAAAAAACCAAAAAACAACCTAACATCCAGGAGAATGGGAAAAGTCAAGAGGCTAAAACTGGTCTTCAAAAACCAGACTTTGTTGTTTATTTAAGTTCAGGTAACAATTTATTGGGCAGACTGAGGAGGAGTCTTTCAGTCTTGATGGGTAGCTTTGGTGCTCCAGTTTGCACATCTTCACCCAAAGTGGGCATCCTGAAGGAGGACTGAGGCTCAGCACTAACTGAAGGATTAACTCAGCATTAACACACGAAGGATGGACTTCGTGTTAACTCAGCATTAACACACGAAGGATGGACTTACACTGATACATAAGATGTGGTCTGATTTAAAAGAAAAGGAATGTCGCAGAAGGGTTGTGAATGCAGAGAGACAGAGGAGGAGGAGGAAGAGAAGAAGAAGAGAAGAAGAGGCCACAGCCTACAGCAAAAATCTTGAAATCTGGGTAGCTAAAGAAATGACCTTGGCATGTTTCATTCTGCCATAATTACAATCTGGAATTTAATTCTCTCTTATAATACAGGGGTCTATTAACAAACTGGCTTTCTATAAATTGTTTTTATACAAAAAAAATAATTTTAAGTTTGCTTTCTTTCTGTTTTTTTCCCATACAAATATAAGGTTCTAAGTTAAAATGTTTTAGAAATTAATTTCAACAAGTAACATGATATTAAAGATACGATTTTTTAAAATAAAAGGATAAAAAATACTTTAAAAAAAAGATTAAGACAAGCTCCCCCAGAGTATACAAAATAAGTTGTCATAAAGGTACTGAGTAAGTTGTCATAAAAGATGGAGTTTATAGATGCTTATGTAAGTGATTAACTAAAATCCAGTTACATTAAAGGTTTTGTAAGGTCAAAATTTAATGTACTGATGTTAAACTAAAACTTAATTCTTTGAGCTCATAACAACAAGGCTATCTTTAAAATATTGTATTGTTCTTGATAACATTTACAAAAAATTGTCTTAAAATGGTTTTTGTTTTGTCAAGATAACTGTCAGGGAATTTTTGGTGCAACAGGTTAATCCACAAATTTGGCAAGACAACAAGAGTTTATTAAAACACAGAAAAACAAGAGGCAGCTGAGCGCAGGGAATATGGCTGCACTGATGTGAGAGTTAAAACAAATTTACTTATGTAAAGCCAAAGTGCACCCTCCAGATAGGATTAATAAAAAAAAAAAACTCAAAAAAAAACCAAAACAAAACACTACACTGGAAGTCAAGACCTCCAGTTTTTATTAGACTCCACAAAGTAAAGGTGTTAGTCCTATTCCTTCCACATGTTGGATGGAGGGAATTTTTTGCCCTGGGATGGCCAGATTGGGCCTGTTATTTTAGGGGGGGGTCTCCATTGGCTACAGGTTGGTGGGATCCTGCTGTATGTCATGAGCCACGTGTTTGTCTATAATCTGGAATGTGATCCCTTATCAACATCTGAGCCATGATTCTTGGCCACTGTGTTTCCTAACTCCACACTTAGTCCCCACAAATATTTACCTGTGTTCTCTGGTGATTTTTGTAGGGTTTTACTACTAAGGTAACTGAGTCATGTTCATTTAGGAATTGGTTTGTGTAGGGGTTAACAATAAAGACAGCCATGTTAGGACTAGATCCCCTCCTCCTTGGAGATGGCTTACCTTTATCTCCAAGGACAGTTGGGCAGACAGTGACCTAGCTATAACTTATCTTTATAAGTTGCCCAGCAACAATATCCCTTATTGACCTCCCTGGTACTTTTCCACTAGCCCCCCATATCTAGCCCAATCCTGTGTATGGCAATGGGCTCTAGCTCTCACTTGCTGAGGTCTCCCTTTGCAGGGCTCCTGCCTAAACAATAAACCCTGTACTGGTGTTTGAGCCATCTCTCTGCCTCTTCCATACCTCTTATTCTCTAACAGTTTATTTAAAACTTTCTAGATGCCCTCATGGTAAAACAACTGTTGTCTTGGGTGATTCTTATACAGTTGGTATCCTATATGTGTCTATGACTGGGTTTTTTGGGGTCACTGACACTGTTCCCCCTCTAAATGATGAAAAAAATCTAAGGTTTTATTTCAAAAACTACTAAACTAATATGTATATATAACCTCTATAGAGCTGTGATGCTGTTGCCAGTTCCTGTATATTAAATATATTTATATTTTTCAAGTATATCAAGCCTTCTAAAATACAAAATTTAGATAAGCATGGTAACAAAAGGTTAGTGGTATTGATATACTGTTCTGTTAGTTGCTAAATTGTCCATCAGAATTTTAAGCATGGCTCTTAAGTTTTTGTCATTACAGTTCTGATCCTTCTGGGACATTTACAATCAAGTCCATTAAAAAAAGTGACTAATAATTACTTATCTGTCAACCAGGTTAGCTTTTTAGACATCTGCTTTTGTTAGATTTTGTTTTGTATTGTCCTTGTCTAGAAGCCCACTGCCTCAGAGCCACTCCTTCTAAGTCTCTCTGTTGCTTAAATCTGGCCAAAAGGATCTAGTTGGCACTGACTTCCACCTGATCTGCTCATTATTCCCTCCCGACCTGGGAATAAGGCCAACCAAACAAATAAAATCCAGGAAAAAGCAAATCCTGAAGATGACGAGTCAAGAAAGATGTTCAGTCTAAGGTCATATCTCCCTGAACGCACCCAATCTTGTCTGGTCTCGAAAGCTAAGCAGGGTCAGGCCTGGTTAGTATTTGGATGGAAGACAGATCTTCAGAAGAGTCTGCTCAGAGACAAGCAGTTTAGAGACAAAGGGGGGAATACCATCAAAGTTCAAATGGAGTCACTGGTGCCAGACCTCTCAAAAATATCAAGGCCAAGAGGATTGAAGAAATGGTTCTTATGCATGTGTGGTTATCTGGCGTTAAAGCTCTTCCAGACACAAACTCATATTTTTAGATAGTCTTCTACTAAAATAGAGACAAAATAACTATTTTTACTGGCTCTAAACATGCCCTTTGATAATTAAAGATGGTGGTTTGAAATTTTTTTTTTAAACAACGAGTTTTCTTGGACATATATACTAACAGTATATTGCTGCCAAGGGAATTCTACAAAAAAAAAAAAAAAAAAAACTTAACTAAAATGTCCAACCATTAAAACCCCATTGGAGGGGCCCTTTTGTTGTTATCTTGTCTACTCCCACCACAGTTAGCAGAGATAGCTCCTTGGAGCCACCACAGTCAAGTCAAGCCAGCTTCTCTTGAACAGGAATACATCCCTGATCCAGCTTCACCATGCAGGATCACCCTCCAGAACCTAAGTGCCCTCCCTCAGCAAAACTCTGCTTCTCAGGAAACAACAGGGGACCAAGAACAGAACAACAGCCCTGCACTAGTCACCACTGGAAGCTTAAGGAGTCAACTCTCCAACAGGACAAATGGCCTGTTTTTCACCCCAGTTATTTCACTGTAACGCATTGTCATCCCTTGTCTATATCTGTTGCTGTAGTTCTCACCCTAGTCTTTGCCATAGGCTTGGCAAAAACTGCCCCCGCTGATCGATCTCACTGTCAAAGGTTTTTATTTGCTCTCTTCTATTTCTTTTGAGCAGGATGCATAATTACTATTTATTGTTACTGATCTGGTTTAACAAAGGACTAAATATGCAGCCCTCCTTCACAAGGAGAAAGCTGCCCCTAACTGCACCCTGTAACCCTGTAAATTTCACTGTACTTAAGCCATCTGATTAAACATGAAAAAAAGTAATTAATATAAAAATAGATAAAAAGGGTCTTGACCCTAAAAGTCTGATACACCTCAAATTAGTAACTGTTACTCGTGAGAATTTCTCATACCAAGTTTTTCACTCCTTTTATAAGGAGATAAAGAGTAAATTTTCCATCTCTACCAAAACTAAAAGCTTGTTCCTCTCACTGGCTGAGTCTATAGCCCAGACACTAAATGTCACTTTATGCTATGTTTGTTGGGGGGACCAACATGGGAGACCACTGGGCTTGGGAAAAAGATGACAAATGGCCTTACATGTAATGATGTTATAAAAATACAAACCCCCTAAATTAAGATGATGCTCTTTGACCTTAGGTGGGTCCGAGCATCAAAGGGGGAATGATGTAGCAGGGAGGAGGATCAGAAGAAAACAGTCTAGGCCTGAGTCCTGAGAAAGTAGCAGGGAAGTAGGAATGGCATAGCAGAGAGATAAAACCTGAGAAATCTGAACATGAGGAAGGTCACATTGTACCAAGGAGGGGAAAGTCACATAGCACTAGGGTAAAGTAGCCAATAAAATTAAATATAACCATATATGGATTAGACCTTGCTTTTTGCTTCTGTAACCTGCTTGCAAGGGTATATAAGGTGAGATCCTTTGTTCTTGAGGCTCAGCCTTGGGACACGAGTCCGCTGAGTCTGTGCCGGCACAATAAAATGTTGCTTCCTGCTAATTGCCTCAAGAACCCCGTACCTCAGCTAGCAAACTTCTGCAACATTACTAGCAATTTTTTGCTTCTGTTGGATTTGGAACACAAAGCCAAGTGTTGGTATGATTTACATTCAGTTGTTCCATCAGATGGAATCCAGTGAAGTATTCATCTGACTTGGAGATTCATGAGGTTTCAAGTAAAAGAGCCATTTTCTAAATATGAAATACAAACCCAAGAATATATCTACTTCTGAGTTATTTTCTGGTACTTTATCCCAATTAATCTTTATTCCTTTTTATAATGTATTATTGCAAATATTTGTTTTATATTTTTCATATTTTATTCACTCTGTATCAGGCATTGTTTCAATTTCAGGCTTTCATTCCATTATCATCTATGTCATGCCTTTCATTTCTCTCATAGGTCATTTCTTTTGTGTCTTAGTTTTCCCTTCATATTAAAGAAGCATAGTGTTCAAAAGAATGTCTTAGCATTGATTTATTAGCATGTAAGACTGCTGTTTTATCATAAAGGAGAGGGGAACTTAACTTAGAAAAAGGAAACAAAGAAACATAAATTAATAATGGCTGTTCATTTCCTGTTAAAAATAATGTCCAGGTAATTGGATATTGAGATACAAATTAAATTTTCTTTTTTCCTCTCTCTCTGCTCCCTTTTTCCCATGCCACCTCTTTCCTCTCTTCCTCTTCTCCTTCCTCTCTCTCTTCCCTCTTCCTCCTCCATCTCCAGTTACTTCTTCCCCCTCTGTTACTCCCTTTCTCCATGTGTGTCTCTCAAACACAAATGCTAAACTTTCTAGAACAAATTTATCTTTCTAACATGCTTATTTTTTGCTCTTTAGTTTATATAAGTGTATACACAGATTTAGTCTGCGGGTTCTTCCTACAAGGTATTTGAAAAGGAGATGTGTTTTTGTTAGCCTGTCTTTGACTCTGAAATCACAAATTTCTGCTACCATAGATGAGACTTACCCATTAACTTCACTGAAAGAATGCAGAAGTGTTTGGAGGAAGGTACACAGGGAAATGAAGGACAGTTGTGAAGCAGGAAGACATAAACAGGAGAAAGAGAAAGACTTTCAAAAGTTTCAAATACTTATGCTAACATTCTGTCTCTGTATCAGAAGATCTCAGGAGATTTTCAAGTAAGTTGAATGTTAGGACTGGTGGAGTGGCTCAAGTAGTACAGCACCTGCCTAGCAAGTGTGAAGTCCTGGGTTCAAATCCCAGTACTGCCAAAAAAAATGGGTAAATGAAATAATAGTAGCTAATTCTCATTGCTTCTCTTTTTCTCCTTCCTTCCCATTTAATCACTTTTTTCTTCTTGTGGCTAACCTTTGTGATTCCTTTGTGATTTCTGTTAAACCCCTAATTATAATAATAATTCTGAAATGTACATTCTAAGTTAGCATCCTGACCTCTATCTATTTTTTAATCATGGCATACTGCTCACAATCTATTTATAATGAAGCAATTTATGCTGCACTTTCTTTCTGATGACTTTGCCTCTCCTATGCTGAAGAAATTACCATTAGGGCACTGAAATTTCAAAATCACAGGGTCAATCCATTCAAGAAGAAAAACTGGACAAATAATTATCCAAATGGGCAAGCGGTAGAAACTGTGCACTTCAAACTTCTCTTGAGAATTTACTCCAAGGCCTTTAACACTCTTAATGGTCCACTCTTAATGGACTCTTTTAATTATTTCTGTTTCTTTCCTTTCAGACTTCTCATTTTTCAACATAAATAGCTAAGGCCAGACACATCACTCTAGCAAGATTCTGGTCAGTGAAGAGATAATGAGAAGGTTCCCACAACATTTAAGCACTAATCTTTTACTGTATTCCTTCATGAATGCTTTTTAAAAATGTTATAGGAAACCTGGATTTATGGTTTCTAGTGCTCTCACTCACATGATTCTTTCCAGACTCCCCAGACATCAATTTCTGGGAAAATTGTTAGCCTTTGTATGATCTCACAGCCCTTTTTCTTAGGATCCCTTTCAGAAAAGTGTTTCATATAGTTGGGCCAAGAGAGATAAAGCCCATTTGGTTTAGAAGGAAACTTGAGTTGCAAAGCATCCACAAGTTTGGAAGGGTAGTAAGCAAGACTGGCTATATAATTTTCAGGATTCAGTACAAAATGAAAATGTGGGCCCCTTACTCAAAAATTATTAAGAATAACAATAGGTCATTAAACCAAGCATGAGGCTCTTGTAAGCACAGGTCACAGGCTCATGGAGTAAGAAGGTTGAGAAAAGGCTGAGGAGTGGATAGAGGCATCCTACTTTATATTCTTCTCCTGGTTGTCTAGACATACTCATTTTTGCACCAAGAGCAAGTGAGCAAAAGTTTCCCCACACTAGGATACTAAAATGCATTCCCTCATTTGTATTTGTAGATGCATTCCCTCATTTAGTGTTTCCTGGCTAATTATTTCCCTTCCTTACTTGTCATAGCTAGTCAGGATTTTTTCCCTGTTTCTCAGTATAGGGAATTTACTTTCACTGAACTTTTAGCCTGGCAAGATAACATTCTTTTCAATAAATACACATAATTTCACAAATGAGGTGAATAAAATACATGTAGTCTTTCTTTTGTAAAGAAGTCTTTTGAGTGCAATGTGTGTAAAAAAAATCGGCTATTTCCATCAAGTGACTTCCTGTTTGATGCAGCAAGCAAAAAATAAATAAAATAAAATAAAATAAATGAAGACCTAAATAAGCTGTATCTTAAAATCTCTATAAAGGTCAACTCTACAGTATCTAAAAGTAGTAATATTGCATTGACTTCATCTAACTGCATTTTGATCCTCATTTGTGCTTTGCTGGGATACTGTGAGGTCAGTCGCTTTCCAAATACTATTTTGTATGTGCTACTGCTGTGTTCTCAATTGATAAAAGATAACTTAGGTATCAGGCCTTACACCTATTTGGTCCTGTACTTGTCCTATTCTAGTACAGAACTATAATAGATATAGCATCATGGAGCAGAAAGTCTAATAGATTGGGAACCTAAAAATCATGTTAAATCTCACTTATTACTGACGGAGCTTAGAACACATTCCTTTCATCCTCATCAAGATTTAGTTCTTTCATTGTTACAATAAGACTAGTAATGCCTTCCTGGCAAACTGACCATGAATATCAAATGGAATTGGTTTGGTAACCATGTTGAAGAGGTTTTTGTTTGTTTTTTTTTTTTTTTCTATGAGTGATCCTCTCTGAGAGATGCAGACATTCCTAACAGGACCCTGCTTCCAAAGTTCCCTTTATTATAAAAGAAATAAGACAATTTTGGAAAACAACTATAAAAGAAGTAAGAAATGAAAAATCCCATAAGAGATTTGCAGTGGTCATAATGAATTAAAAGTATGGAAGACAGACAAGGCATTATGAGAGAGGAGAACTGCAGATGAGTCTTGTATGGGCTTTATCAAAAAGATGTGTGGGAGGGTTAGAAGACATATTTTAAGAAGTAGAAAGAATATTAGCCATGTTAGGGAGTGTCTATGACATTTGGAGAACTCAAAAGACTATTTTGACTAGAACCTAAGACTGTGAAAAGAAGACATCAAGGGTTTTGACCATCTGAATGCAGAGTTAGATGTCTTTCAAGACACAAACTAGACTCTTTGGAAAATTTGGAAAGAGGAATATTATCAGATCAAATGCAATGTTGTATGTGGAAGCAATTTTAAAATGAGTGAAGTTATGGTATAGTAGGTATTCAGAAAAGTCTTATATGCTATTAGATGGATTATATATACAGCTATTATATATATCACTATTCCAGTTGGCAGTACCCATATCACATTCTCCAAGGTAATGTCTACTCTTGTCAAATAGGGAAACATTTAATTCTGCCTGCCAAGGGACTGGAAAAACCAATCTCAGTTGTTATTTCAATGGAAAATTATTGATGAGCACAAAAGTTTCATAGATACTAGAACCTTGAGAAATCTGAAATAATTTCATATTGATCTTGGTGAAAAAGTTTGGGCCAAAATTATCAGTGACATTATAGTAACTAATAATAAAAACATACAAACAACTGCCTTCTACAGAGCATTATAGTATTTTGGGAATTGTATAATTTCCTTAATTGTGTTATAAAATTTAATCTTCACAGAAGTCCTATAATACAGATTTTATATACTCTTTGTAAGTGAAGTGAGTGACCTTGATAAATGAAGCAAAGTGACCTTGATAAATGTCAGTTGGTAAGCTAATGAGTTTCAGCAAGATGTTCTTTTATAAACTTCCAGATATCCAAGAATAAATAGAACAAACTCAGGCATGTGCACATAAATGGTGAGAGATAGAGAAGAAAAGGAGAAGAGTCAAGAAAAAATCTTAATATTTGGGTAAAATGAACTCAGGACTACTTGACATTTAATTCAATTTGTCTGTGTGCTTATTTTACAAAATCCTCATCTAAAAGAGACAAAGTTTCAATTTCCAGAAATATGCAAAGGCTAGTGCTTTTGTATTCAACTAAGATACAAAATACTTTTAACCACTAAACTTTACATTTAAAAAAATTCCTTTAAGTCATCTGAACATGCTTGTTTTGCTCCTATTCAATGTCTTTTTTTCACCCGTCAGCCTTATTTGGTGGGCAAGTTGTCTTTGGAATTTTCCTCCTCACCAACTGTTTCCTTGATTGTCATTTGAGTCTGTTAGTCATGAGTCCTTGGGGAATGGTGGGTGGCAATTAGCAGCTTCTCTTCAAGGTGTCTCCTGGCACAGGTGGCCTCCTTGTCACTTTGTTAGGAAAATGGCTGGGTGACAACCATCATCTCCAGGTGATTTTCCTTTCTAAAGGTAAGACCTTCATCTCAGTCCTGATTATGCTCATTAACAGTTGTGTTGTCAGCTTACCTGGGAGACCACACTCTCATTAGACGTGATTTGCTCCTGTAACATTCATTAAAATCTCCCTTTAGTTGGAGAAAGTAACAACTTTTCTAATAATAAGCACACTAGAGAAACAGATGTGAAATCTGTAGGCACCAGATGTTAGAAGAAGGTAAAATTAAAATTAGCAGCATCCATAACAAACAAAAGATGTATGAAGCCTGAAAATACTCTGGAGCTCAAACTGGCTTCTAACTCATTGAGATTCTTTGATCCTCAAAAAGATCAGTTTCTAATTTGAAAATTCGCAAATAATTTTCAAATTCAGTTGAAAAACTCTTTTCTGAAATCAATGGTTAGAATGCCTGTACTCTTTGGTTTTGATAAGTAAGAATTAAGATTAGGTATTTCCACTATTATCAAGAAAAGCATGGAATATATAGGACTGTATGCTTAAAGGCACTAGCTATTTAGATTAACACATCTTCTACTCCATACTGGAACTCATTAGTGCTCAAGTAATCACAAGGTTTTGGTTGTCAGGGTGTGTTTAGGGAGATGGGACGGATCCTTCTCAATTTGCTTCCTCCTCTGTGAGTTTAAGGCAGAGCCTTAAGAAGACTGGGTCTTGCCTGCTAACTCTTTGTCAATTCCTACTCTATACTTCCTTGATTAGATGGTTGCTGACTAATTTGGCATTTATAGAATGCAGATATCTAGCTGTTAGTGGAACTTGAAAAACAATTCAAGAGTAGTTGTGCAGGTTTGTGGCCTTTCACAAAATAGGTTAATTCCTTACCTGTTCTCATACTTATTACTAGAGTTACTAGAGTATTGTTCCAGAATTTTTCTCCTCCTTGCTAATTAGTGGTCAATGAAGAGAATACAAGCTAATTCCACTGTCAGTGGTAGATAGCATCCTAAATATTCTGTATTTGTTCATTAAATATGTTTAATTATCTCTTCTCAAAAAGAAAAAAAACTCAAGTGACTTAAAATCCCTAAGTTTGAATACGTATTCTGTTTCTGTATAGTGTATATATATTTAAATAAAAAAGTAGTAAAATTGCAAGGCATCCTTTATCATAATTATATATTCATTTAAAACTACAGATAAAGCAAAATATAGATTAAAGAACATACATAGAGATAGGATATATCCCTGAACTTGAGAAGAGTAATAGCCTTGTATAATAATGTAATAATCATAATAACAAAGTGCTAAAGATTTTCAGAAAAGACAACAGCACAAATTAATACATGAAATTGTAAGGAAATATGGAATTCAAAGCCTATTTGTACACAGCGATTGTCATTCAATTTCTTATGCCTAAGAAATCAACATAATTCAAACAGAAACAAAGTATTTCACTCCCTTTGATCAGTTCCATGACTCTAGATACTTCTGATGCCATCAGCTCACTCCAGCAACAGATTATAGCAAAACGGCTTGCTGGACCACATCCAAGAGAATTTCATTCTCTTTCTTCATTATGAATTTTTTGATGCCACTACTAAATGTCCTTAGGAATCTTTTCTGGTTATTCTGCTTTGCTAACTACATATATATTTTTGTAACAAGGATAGCTTGTAAATCATTGACCTTAATGAGAAAGAAATCAGTTTCCTAAATTGAAAATATTAGGAAACTTAATTACTTCTTACACATTCAGCTGTAACAGTCAAATGAAGTTGCTATTTCATTTCAAATCAAAACAAAATTTAGACACACCCTGATTGCAATATTTATAGCACTCATCTGGTACCCACCCCCCTTTCCTGGATAGGCTTCTTGGTGGCAGGGACCATTTCATAGTCATTTCTGTATCTTTAGTTTCCTTTCTAAACTGTTGTAGATGTTTCCAATGGTAGTAGGAAGCAAGAATTTAAGAGATTATGTAAGCTCATAATATTGAGATATATTGGCTCATGTCACACTTTGCTAAAACATTTTTTACTATATTTCAGTATCTTACTATCTTACTACTGTGGTTATCATGTCACTGATTCTTCTTTGTAAAGGAAACTTTCATATTAAATCTTTAAGGGTATGGAAAGTGACAGGTGAAAAATCTGCCTGCTGATTGTTGTAGTTTATATGTAAAAGGGTTCATGGGACCTTTATAAAGCCTGGAATATGGTTGTCACCTGTACTACTGGCAAGCTCTTACTGAGGAGCATTTTTCCTAGCTGGTTTTATGTGTTGGGATTATCAGAATGGCAGGGTTGATGGGGCAGATCCTGGCTCCTTTCCTGGACAGGGTAACCTCGAACCTATTAGTACTCCAACTCAAAATACACATGGCTGTGTTTTCACAAGATAGAAGTTACCTCTGCTATTTGTCCAGGATCTTTACAAAGCTGAAAAAATGCATACTTTTTAAACACAAGCACTTTCTGTCAATTCTAAATCCCTGTGCATTTAAACAGAAATAGAGTTGTCTCGTGTAGAATTCAAGAAATATTGATGGTTCAACAACAGAATTTAAAGGAGTAACTTTACTTTTTTTTTTTAAATCTTACCAACTTTTCCTTGTTTTATTTTCTCAGAAACTTAACTGCAATTGATATTCCTCACAATGAGCATTCCTTGACTCAAAGTGTGCATGCACTGAATAATACATGAGACTGTGGCAAGATGAGTTAGAAGTATACTAAAAAAGAATGGCAATAGTTGCAAAGAATTTCAAATCCTATATTAAAGCTTCGAAGAATTTTGTATAAGAATTGGTAGGATTTAGAGGGAAGCATTACTTGGTTTAGTAAATTATTTTTATTATTTTATATGTATGCTTAGCCACGATTCTATATACCCTAGCCTCATGAGATTTTAATTTTTAATTTTAGCTATGAGGGCTGGGAGTTAATGAAGAGATCTCTCTACCTTTGTAGAGCCAATTTTCTAGACTCTGACCTTAATCTCTGTTTTTTTCTTTAAGAAAGGTACAATCAGATTCAAATGTGCTCATCTGATTCTTTCATGTTGGCTCAGTGTGCACAGAAAAGTTTTCTGCTACTAATTTGCCCATTGCTGAGATCTTATGCCATTTGTACTGCCACTTTAGTCCTAAGTTGATCATTTGAGCTGTCATAAAGAGACTTTTTTTCTCATTACCATTTGTATATTTCACAGAAATGACTTGGGAAAAAGGAATAGCAATTTTTCTATCAGGAAGACTAAGTCATCAGGTGGCTTTATTTCCAGCAATACTGTGCCAGAGGCAACTCTTCTTGTGATTTAAGGTGGATAAAAAAAATTAGAAAATGGAAATAATTTCTCTTCCTCCATATTAGATAGATAGATAAATGTTAGGTAAATAAATTTCCATTTTATAAGACAGACTTTCTTAGGAAAAGAAAAAAGCAAAGGAGATTGTCAGGAATCCTTTTACACTTACAAAAATAGAGAAATGACATCAAAGTTCAGCAAAGTTTACCTGGAATAATGCTTTACCGCCTGCTTCATCTCATCCTATTTCAGGACCTTAAAATTTTCTATAAAGAATAAAATGTCAAATCCAGGACATCCTTTTCATGACAGATAAGGAAAGACTCCTCTAGATAAATAGACAACCCCCAAACTACAAGAACCCTAAACTAAATAGCTTTTCCTGTTGCATTCCTTGTTTCTACCAGAACCCAGAGGAAAGTCTATAGTGTTCTAGGTATCATGTTAAGTCTTGCATGCTATCAGTTTTTGTAAAAAAAAGGAACAGGAGAGTCACCTAGCATGTGTGTGTCTTATGAGATCTAGCACTGCTCTTATTCAATGATTCACTAAACATTTGAAGCACCAGGGATCAAATATGTTCGACTGCAGGGGCAGAGGGTATAAGGAAGTACAGCCTGGGCATGAGAATCAGCTGCACCTAGTTTCAGATCTCTCCTGCCACTCACTAGCTGTGTGACCTCCGACAAGTTACTGACATTCAGCAAGCTGCACTTTCTATATCTTAAAGTCCAGATAACATCACCTTCATATATAGACTGAATATTTTGTAATTTTTAATTACTAGTCCTTAGAGGCCTAATATCAGAAACATTTACTGAGTACAACTTTTGGGTTGGGATCCTTATCCAGATAGTCTACCTCCATATTGTTAAGAATATGGAAAGTGAGTAAGAATTCAGAGTTGTGACTTTTAGAAACCATGAAAGAACAGCTCATCTGACTGATTTTTATTGTTAACACTACTATGAGTTATTTTACTTTTCTGTGTATTTGTGTCTGGAACAATATTATAATCATATTAAAGTAGACCTACCTGAAACCCTCATTAAATCCTCAGTATTCTTTAACACAGATAATCCAAAGGGAAACAAAAAAACTTCATAAACACCATGGGGGAATATGTAAGAGAAAATGAACCTTCAACCAGCCTCCTATTATGCTCAAGACTTCTTGAGGGATATTTCTGTCTCAGAGCACACTCTGGGCAGATGGCCATAGTTTACTAAAACTTTTGTCCTAAATTCCAGCAGGCACAAATTACTCGCTGAACAATATGTGCTTTAGAGGAAAACCTGGAGAAACAGCAATTGTTTGACAGCTGCTTAAAAGTCTTTAGGGAATATGGCATGACTAGGAATATGAGGAGAAGATGGGGATGGTGAAAGGAAAGAACAGACAACAAAAAAAATGACAAAAAAAACCCCTCCAACTTTAGTATGAAAAAGAAAGAACAAAAAAGAGACTTTACTTACTCTTATTCCTCAGAAAGAATATTGTAGAACTATCCATGAGAGGAGTTCTTCTTTTTCCTCTGATTTTCCAATAAAGATAGGAGAAAGCAAACCTGAATTTCAACTACTTGTTAAAGTTAGGTATAACCCTATCAAGTCATCTTAACCTCTCTAAATGTGTTTCCTTATCTGTATAAGACCAGAATAAGTTACTTCTAAATTAGAATAAAGTCCATTCTCCTGGAGATTTTTAAGCAATATTGATAACTATACTTCTGAGATGTTTTGCATGGAGTGTTGGCTGAAGTATTGAGGATAGAGCCCATGATATACTAATTGTCCTCGTAATGCATATGGAATGTAGAGGAATGGGATGCAGGCTGAATGGTGGAATGAAAAGGCTGACAGTAGGAGGTAAGTCCTGAACCAGTGTGGAGAGGAAACTGCTAGAAAGTACTAAAGAAGAGAGCATGTTGCTCAAAACAACCAACCAATCAATCAAACAAACAAAAAACAGGATTAGACTTAGCAAATGCAGAACTTGGTAAGCAGAGGGCCAAAAAGCCCATATGAAGCTTTCTATAGGTCACTTCTACAACCTTCCCTGGTGTTAGAAAAAATCATGCTTATACCCTAATCTAAATGCATATAGCTTCCAAGTCACATGCATTCAAGTTGAGTCTCAGCTTTCATTCTTGAGCAACTTCCCTCTCAGAGCTACCGATTCCTTATTTTTAAAATGCAGATAATAATACCTACTTGTATTGAATCATTGAAAAACTAAGCATGAGAAATATGTGTCTACTGCAGCAGGAAAGTTGCAATTATTAGTCACCACCATTCCTTTCCTGAGGACAATCTAAATATTCTACCTAGAACTTCCCACACAATTTTAACAAGAAAGGACATAGTAGCACAAGGGTAGGGAAGCTGGGCTGGAAATTAGTAAAACAATTTGTGGCCATAGATGACCAGCTGTGGTGTCCAAGCATGGGAATAAAAATAGATAAACTCAGTTTCTTGTTCTAAAAGTTTAAATTTGTGATAGACAATCCTCAAGTTCCCTTATAACTCTTACATTTAGTCCCTGACTGTATGATGTTACTAACACCCAAAGAGACCTTGCATGAAAAAGAACTGTGTTAGTCACTTTTCATCATTGTGACAAAACACCCAAGCAAATGAAGACTTATTTTTGGCTCATGGGTTTCAGAGGTTTCAGTGCATGATGGGCTGGCACCATCACAATGGGCCTGTGGTTAGGCAGAACATCATAGCACCAGGAGAATTTAACAGAGGAAGCTGGTTACTTCATGGTGCCTGGGGAGCAGAAGAGTGAGCCTGTACTGGAGGGCATTCTCCTTGTTCTCTTGCCCTTCCAGGCTCCTAGTTTGTTGGACAGTGCCACTCACATTCAAGGTGGGTGTTCTCCATGCAGTTGCTGTCTCACTGCCAATTATCTCCAGAATCACCCTCACAAACACACCCAGAAGTGTGCCTTACTAATATCCTAGGTGTCTCTCCATCCATTGAAGTTGATAATCAAGATGACTTATCACAGGAAATTGTTGCCAATCTAGGATGAAAAGAAAACATGTAACAATGACATAAGTCTTAACGCTTCTAATTCATTGCTCTGAACACATCAAGGGCATTAGTGCTCATAATTCACTCCACAGACATTCATTGAATGCCTAGTTTGTTCCAAGTACTGTATCAGGCCTAGGGAAACAGTGATAAATAGCTCAAACTCCGTCTTCAAGGTGCTCCCAGTCTAGTGGGGGACTCAGCCCATCATATGACAGTGAGGTAAACACATTAAGAGTGTACAGGGCAATCTGTGGGAGCACAAATTGGTTAGATCAGAAGGAAGAGATGCCCTTGGAGGCCTTCCACATGAAAAGAGAGATCAACTGAGGCTTAAAGAGTAAGTAGGAATTCGAGATTTATGTCAGGAGTCCTGGCAGGGAAGCAGAACATCAACTGCTAGGGCTAATGCCCTCAGAGGCAAGTAGGTCCTAGGCAGCTGCTTGGGTTCCTGAGAAGACTTTTACTCTAGAAATTCTCTTTCTTCTTCTGGCACAAACTTTGTTTTTTAACAAAAATTTTTGATCAAAGATAATTTCAGATACTATATAGCATTAAAGGTCTGGTTGGCAAAAAATAAAAACCAACTCATACCAACTTAAAGATAATAAAACATGCTTTAGAATATTGGATAGCTCAAAGAATCAAAAAGGAGATATAAGAAACATTTTTAAAAATTGTAGGAACCAAAAGAAATAAATCCCAAGATCACTGAACAAGACTAGTCTACTCGAAATACTGACTCGGGTACCACTCCACTGATACTTGTGCCCATACCCTATACCCTGAGCTCTGTTGCCCCTGGACACCTGTACTTACCTTTAGATTCTCACGTCAGCCAGACCCATACACATAACCTTGGTCCCCATTCTTCTGTTTCATTCCCATGCTGTACCACAGTTTCCACAGATCTTATGGGGAACCATCTGTCATGAAAGGATTTGTCTCTTATCGTTTAAAGCTGTTGGACAGTTAGGGAGACACACACATATACATACATGTCCACTAAATGCTGTCTCCTGTGTGGTTCATAGAGATGTTTTTCAGCATTTGCAATAATAAGTATTAAATACACTGAAACAAAGTGTTATGTAAGTGTAAAATATTATTGACATCAGTGATTAACTTTAGTCAGTAAAAATTATAAATCATCTAGTTTATGTTCTTTGTAACAAAGGAACAGTTGTCATTTTCTCTGAAATGATCTAAATTAGCTACATTTTGAAGCAAGGCTGAGTGTCATTATAATATAATACTCTAAACTTCTTCAAAAGGGACATTTGCATATTTAAATTTAAATGATGTATGAATAAACCTATTATATCAATGTCCTAAATGATGCGTATTGTTATTATTTAACATGTCTTAAACTGTTTATAGTCATTATGCTAAGTATTTTGAATAATGTTTTTAAAGATCACTTCAAATTTGATATAATATCTGGAAATAACCCTAAGGATATAAAGTATTATATTCACTGATTTGTAGAGTTTACATAAATCTAGTGTTCTATTAATGCAAATAGTGCTTTTGATGTCAAGTTATTATGAGAACTGATATCTGTGCTGTATTAAAGTACATTAGGTCAGCTGTTGAAATCAACCAAAAAAATTCCAGGGGCTTAAAATGCCAAAGGAAAATGTCTTGCTCACATCATAGTCCAATATGGGTTATCTTATCCACACAGATATTCAGAAACACAGTACCTTCTATCTAAGAGGCTCTGCATATCCCTAAGACCTCACAGTCCTTTACTGGACACCTTGCATCCAGCCAGAAGACAAGGAAGAGAAAGAACACAAAAGAAACATGGTGTGAAATACCTACATTTATGTTTTCCCGAAATGTGCACAGTCAGACTTATGTTGCTTATAGCAATAGTTAATTTTATTTTCCCTTTGAGGATTTATATGCCAAGAACAGATACTCTGCTTGTAAAAAATGGGGTTTGTGTCACAGGAAAGGAATTCCAAAATTATGAAACTTGTAGATTCTAAGAAAAGGAGAGAAACTTCTTCTAAATTAAATAAATCTTCTTTTTCCAGAAAAGATTTTTTTTTGTATTATAAAGATCAGGCTTCTTCACCTTGGTGAAAGTTTTTTTATTGGCATGTATTAAATTGTATATAGGAAGAGGTTTCATTATGATATGTCCATATATTCATATAATGTACATTGACCACATTTACCTCCTCCATTACTCTTTCTTGTTTTCACTCATTTACTAGAAGTTAGGGGAAAACAAAACAAAATGGGATGAACAAGGCTATGAAAGTAAAAGGGGGATTAATAGGGACTTGAGGGAAGTTTTCTTTAAAATGTTTTAGCTTCTGCACAGCAAAGGAACAATCAACAGATGGACAAGACAACCTTCAGAATGGGGGAAAATATTTACAAACTTCTCTCTGATAGGGAGTTAATGTCCAAAATATACAAGGAACTTAAACAACTCAATAGCAAAAATAAATAAACAAATAACCAAAAAAAATCTGATTTCTTTTAATGGGCAAAAGACCTGGATATTTATTTTTCAAAAGAAGACATGCAATGACTAGACTAGGAGGTATGAAAAAAAGAGCATCACCAATTATCAGGGAAATACAATTAAAAACACATTAAAATATCACCTCATCAGTTAGAATCACTAACGGTGATGGTCAAAAAGACAAAAGATAACAAGTATATGTAAGGGTGTGGAGTAAAGGGAGAACTTACACGCTATTGGTAGGAATGTAAATTAACACAACCATTATGGAAAATGGTATGAAGATTACTGAAAAAATTAAAAGCGAGATACCATATGATCCAGCAATCCTACTGCTGGGTATATATGCAAAGAAAATGAAATTGATACATCAAAGAGATACTTGCACTCCCATGTTTGTTGCAGCACCATCCACAATTAGCCAAGAAATGGAATCAACCTGTGACTATCAATAAATGAATGGACAAAAGAAATATGATACATATATATATATATATATATATATATATATATATATATGATAGAATAGCATTTAACCTTAAAAATGTAATTCTATTATTTTTTATTACATGGATGAACCCAGAGAACATTATGATAAGTGAAACAAGCCAGATACAGATAGACAAGTACCATATGATCTCATTCATATGTGATATTATAAAAGTCTAATCTCACAGAATATTGAATGATGGCAACCAAAGGCCACAAAGGGTAGGGCAGAGAGAGGGATGGGGAGAAGTTGGTCAGCCGGTTCAAAGTTATAGTTAGATAAGAGGAACAGTTCTGGATTTCTATTGCACAGCAATTAATTCCTTTGTCAAGGTGCACTCATGAAGTATACAGCCCCAAAGGGTGCCTTTTTTTTTGTCTACCCAGAGAAGACGTCTTTTCCTAATATTCACAAAGGCATCCAAACAGCTAGTAAACTGAATGCAAAGCAGTACACGTGAGTAGCCTGGGAGGCAGCAGTAATAAGAGCAGATTTAGCACAAGGAAATCTGTCTGGAGAAGTGATAAATTGCAAAGAAAAGACAGAATTCACCAAAACAAGGGTTCAGGAAAAAACTATTGATCGATATAGGCTGAGCTGCAGTAACAAAGGGACTCCAGACATTCATTGAATTTTAGACTGAGAACTTTCTCATATACCATTTCTAGATGGGAGTTCCAGGTCAAAGGCAACTGTGATCCACATTGCTATTGAGGAGCTTTCAGTGGCTAAATAATAGGATGTTAGCCATTTCTAACACAATTAGGAGAGAAGGGAAAGAACATAGAAGACCAAGGATTTTATGAGCCAGGCCTGGAAGAGTCATGCATCACTTCCATTGATTAGAACCCAGTTAAATGGTCACATTTAACTTTCAGAAACATTGGGAAATGCAGTCCATCTGAGGGCCACAGTCTCAGTCACATAGATTTGCAGCAATGCTTGGCCACATAAGGAAGGAGAATATAAATGCAGAGGGAGCGCTTGTTCCATTAATTCAAAAAGAGTAAGAAGAGAGAAAGACAGTTGGTTGGCCACTATATTCTGAAACTTTCAGGTGAGGCAGGGCTGGCTGACAAAGGAAATTCACACTTTAGTATTATGCCTGTGATCTATTCCTCATTGTGACTGGCTGGTCAACATCACTTTCATTTGTTTTCAAATACTGCTTAGAAACTATAGTAGATAGGATGGTCACCCCCAAAGATGTTCACATCCTGATTCGAAGAGTTTATTGGTATATTTTACATTACGTAGTAAAAGAGAGTTAAAGGGAGGCAGAAGGAGGTGCAACTGATGTCATGTGAGAACTTGACCCACCATTGCTGACTTTGAAGATGGAGATTATAAAAGCTGGAAAAGGCAAGGAAGTAAATTCATCCCTAAATGCTCCAGAAAAATGCACAGTCCTGGGCTATTTTAATTTTGGCCCAGTAAGATTCATGTCAGGCTTCTAACCTACAGAATTGTAAGACTATAAGTACATCGTGTCACTAAGCTTGGGGCACTTTGTTATAACAGAAACCATAATGGGTCATTTCTTATATGAAACATATTAGCATAAGGAGCAGCCTATAGAAATGCTGGTTGCTAAAGTAATTCCAGAGTTGGCTGATCCCATAAGACTTCCTCAAATAGGAAAAGTCAAACCAAAGACACTATCACCATCTAAAATATTTCCTGAACTTGGTGAGATTATCACTATAATCACCTTGCGCTTGAGACATGATTCTTATTTCCATTTTAAACACAGTCTTTAAAAGGACTGGAAAAACAAAGTCCTTCAGCATCCAGTAGAAAATTGATGTTAGGTAACATTGGGACATGGCTTGGCTTGGCTTAAATCCTTTTGAAATGATTATATCAAAAGTTAGGAGTTTAGAAAAGCCAACAAGTCATGGAATTGATATTCAATGTTAAGTATATCTCTTACCTTGTCAAAATACAAACAGCAAGTGAATAAATGAACTGATGCCTCTGACTCCAAAATCTACAAGTTCAGCACTCCCAAAAGAGTGTCCTGCACAAGTATACCTCTTCTCTTGCTGCTTTCCAGTCTCATCTTCTTTGTAGTGTGGGAGTATTCATCTTCATTTCAGTGTTCTATTGTTTCTACCTGAGAGAAAGCTGTTAGCACATTCCACAGATCTTCTGCCCTAGAGCAATTCTGTCTGGATGCTGTTCAGAGAATTAGCAATAGTTTTTCATCAGTGTTGAACTTTTGGAAGAAAGGTGCTGGAAGATAAGACAAAGAACATATAAACACATTCTAGTCAGCTAGCTCAAATAATGATAAACTCCAAATGTTTCAATAGAGTGAAAAGAAAAGATACAGAACTTCATTTAAAATTTTGTTTTGCTCTTTTTTGGAAAATTAATAAAAAGAAGCCAGAGAACTGAATTACAAGAGTCTTTTGTGTTGCCCCTCATCTCTCCAATTGACAGAATATCCTAGGTTTTCATGAAGTGCCTTGAGACGAATATAAGTTTGATTTGATTTGATTCCATCAGGAAATAAACTATTCACAGAAAAGAAAAATACTATAGGCAAGGTCGAGTCTAGTTTTTGTAACAAAAAAATTATCAGAAGTAGATAATTTGATTTTCTTTCACAATTGTAAAGTATTTAGTTTCCAGAAAACTTAGTCTGGAGACAGTACCAACACATTGGTGGAAAGTTCTAGCTCAGCTTCCAGCAAAAATAGAGTAGGAACTGATTTTTTTTTAAATGTGATCTATTTGAATTGTAAGAGCTATCCCATCCAAAGCTTATGGTAAATAATTTTAATGTGAAGTGCTAAGGACACGCATATTAGAACAAAGTTCACATTTTAAAAAAATGATATAAAAACCAACTTTTAAAGTAAATAGCTATCTTTTCCTTTTTTATGACACATTTTCTATCAAAAAGCTCAAGGCTCTTAGAGCATCAGAAAAGGCAAGAGAAGAGACCTCTCTGCTAGAAAAGGCTAATGAAATGGAAATAAAAACAATACAGGTTCATTCACATTGCTACCACTTTTTAAACTTTCAATAGAAAAACAAGTTCAGTTTCTTTATATGCTTGGAAATCTATCTTGTGGCTTTTACCTTCATTCCATATGTACTTGTGTAGCTCCCCTAATTCTCTAGGTAATATCTGCTTGAGAAGTTGAAAAATAAATCATGTGGTAACTGTGGTCATCTTAAGTCATCTCTTAGAGCCCTCATTTGTGAAATTACTACAACTCTTTTCCTTCCTATTCAGTGATCATGATTTCTCCTGCAAATCATTGCAATGTAGAATAGTTTAACTTTGCCAACTTGGAGTAAGTGTCATGTCCTGTGCATTAGCTAACAGAACACAACCTCTATCTCCATCCCTTCTTGGCTCCCTCTGCTATGGATGATGTGCAGTTCCTGGCCTGACTTTGGAAGCTGACATGGTTCTGCAACATAGCCCTGACCAGTGATATGTAAAGAGAAGCATTTTGGCACTATGTAGCCCCTTTTTCCTTCTTCTGCCTAAACACATACATGATGTCTGGAAGTATAATAACAATCTGTGCCTATTGTAGGTGTGGCACACAGATTCTAGGATGGAACCCATGATTCCCTTCTTCTGGTGTATATGCTCTTATATAATCTTCCTTCAAGTGTTGGTAGAACCTGTGTCTTGCAGTTAACTAATTGAATATAACAAAGATGGTAGGATATCACTTCTGTGATTATGTTATACGAGATTGTGCCATCTGTCTTGCTCAGGGACTGTCCCTTGCTAGTTTTGATGAAGCAGTGTTGTTTGGAGCAGGGAAGTCACATGAAAAGGAATTAAGGGCAGCCTCTGACCAGAATCAGCTTAAAATGACATGTGGCTTTCAGCCAACAACCAGCAAAAACCAAGGTTCTCAGTCTAACACTCCACAAGAAATGATATGCTGCCAACAACTATGAAATCTTGGAATCAGACGAGCTTCAGATGAGAACCCAGACCTGGTCAGTGTGTTGATTGCAGTCCTGCAGGGGACCCAGGTGAACCATTTCTAGACTTTGGACCCACAGAGACCATGAGATTATACACGTGAGTATTAAGTTTGTGGTGATTCTAACACAGCAATAGATACAAATTCACTAGGGATGAAGGAGCACATAGAGGACCCTGGTTCCTTGAAGGTGGTTAGGATGCCACTCCAACTTGGTACTGCCTATTTAGGAATTTTTATTGAGTGAGATAAATAAAGCCTTATGGGCATAATATTTTTCAAGTTTTCTATGATTTGGAGTTACAAGTAATACTGTATGGTACAAGGTGGCTTGTAGCCCAGTTGTTCCCCCAACTCTGAGAACAACCTTCCTTTGTTTATAACTCTCTGAGTGCGATTGCTGTAGCTGCTATATTCATAGCTATCTCAAGACATGGTACCCCCAAGTGACATGGTTCCATCTCTTCTTTTGCTCTAACAATTGTTCAGCTGAGTTGAACAAACAGCTCTCCTTTAGACGATGTTAAGAGAGAAAGAAAAGGAAATGAAAAGAGAAAAGGAAAAGGGAAAATATATGTCTATATACAAACATACACATTTGTGTGTATACATGAAATATGTAAATATGAGAAATATATATGTGTATATATGTAAACACACACACAAATGTTAGACTCAAACCACAGCTCTGCATCATTCTGGTAAATATGGTTATACTATATCTTGTGTTATAACTTTAATCAGACTAGATGTTTTTAATTATGATATTTTTCATTTCAATTCCTACCCCCAAATTTGATGAAGAGCTCTCATAGAATATTCTTTTCTACTTATCTATTTTCTAATATTAGCTCTTATCATTCCTAACATAAGCCTTTTCTAACCTTTGAGAGATAGGGGCTACATTTTCCCCCAATAGTCAGCCCTTACAGTTCCCCACCAGCCATCCAACCCCCCAAGTCTTATCTGGGTCTCATGATCTGAAAGCTATTAGGCCTGGAGAGATCATAGATTTAATACATGGGGCTCTGGCTACCTAAGTGGCCACTGCATGGATTTTCATGTGCAATGCCAGTCAAGGAAGTTTAGTGTTAGCTCCATTATAGAAATAAAGAAACAGAGGTGTAGAATCATAAAATTTTAGCTTTAGAAGAGACTTTTAAGGAACTCTCATGTTACAAGACAAAAAAGAATTGTTTAGGGAATAGAATGATTTAGAAAGAGATTTGACTTATTGTAACCTCTAACATTTCCTCCCTGTGGCTTTGGTAGAGCCCTTTACCCATACCGATGTATATCTGAAGGGTGTGACTCCTTATCCACTCCATAGTGCAGCAATGCAGACGATAAAGATGAATCAATATGAGCAGTGTTTGAAAGCTCTAAGCACTACAACACCTCATTAGCTAACAGAACAATGGAATCCACACACTCTTTAATACTAATTGTAAAATAAACAGTACAGTCTTCATGTTTGTTGGAACTACATTAAAATACAAAATGCCTTCTAGTGGGAATTTTAGTAATAGTATGTAAAATGCAAATTTCACAAACACAAACATTTTTGAAAAATACTTCTAGTTTTTATGTTTCAAGTTTTTGGGTTTGTTTTTAATCCCTTGATTTTGTAGATATGTTTGTTTGGTCTTCTAAAGATTTCTGGCATATGTGTTTCAGGTTTACAGTGATTGGATTTTTGTGTCATAAACAAAGTGACCAATCAGCATGGATTCACCACTGATTTCAAATACCATTTATTTAGTTCTTATGAACACTGGGCATAGCCTAAGGACATACCAGCTTGAACATATCAGGTCTTGGAAACTGAGCAGGATCAGGCCTGGTTGGTACTTGGATAGGAAAATACATGGCATAAATTGTACTTATAAACTCTTGTTCAAAATATCATAAATACAGAATGTTTTAGTAGTGGGCTAATTGCTCACTCATTAAATATTTTAAAGTAAAAAGACAGTTAAATATCTTTTAAGTGAAATGAAAACTGCTTGAGACTATAATTTGTGGATAATAGACAAAACCCAAGGATTTTGGTGTTTATTTGTCCTCTCCTTAGGCTGTAGTCTAATCAAGGAATGTCATTGGAAACATATCTAAGGATATTTATCTTGGTTTCTGAGTGTAGTTATTTACTTTTCTTGGTAAATTCACAGAAGCCTAGGCAAACATGAGTGAAATTGGTCTAAAAATCCTTTGGAATTACTCAATACCTCCTTTGTTTAAAAAAAAAAGAATTTAAGATTTTGGTTCATATCAATCACCACAGGATATACTAAAAATGAATTTAATCACTAGATAAATATAGAAATTATTATGGCTTGCTCCCTGCCTCCAGGAGCTCAATCTCAGATCAACAAAAAGTAATGTGAGTTCTCTTCAACTCTATTAGACTCTAAAGCAAATTTTCTATTTTATTTATTGTTAAAGTCTTAATTTATAATTTACCTTCCTAAAAATTACTTAAAGATGAAACCTTTGTGTGTGAATGTGTTTGTAAGGGCTCAGGATAGAAAGTACAAAGTAGTTCATGGAAACTTGTAATTTACATCTCCTAGCTTCCCAGTCCTCCTTGAGAATGCGTAAGTTGACATCCCTGTTCTTCCACAGCATTAAACCAACTCACCACAAGATGTTGTCATCCTCAGAAAAGAGCAACACATCAAAGTCCCCCAAACATGGTTGTCAAAGTATTTGCAATGCTGATAGCCTTTGTTGTGAGAAGCTAGACACTAGAACCACAGTGGCCTTCTCCAGGGACTGCCTTTTCCCCAGGTGACTGAGGACTATGAGGATTCAGAGCTAGCTGAAGCACTCCAACAACTTGTCTGGCACATCTGGCTGTTTAAACTGTTCCCATCCTCCAAGAGATGTTGTTTGATGTAACATTGGATCAAAATTATTGCAAATTTGAAAAATAAAGTCTTTATATGAAGATTTAAACAAGATAAAGTATGTAAGGTAACACATAACCTTGTGCATTGAGCACATTGTAAATTTTAACAGTTTTTGGTTTCATTTTGTTTTGTTTTTAATGACAAGAGTAGTATTTTCATTTATTCTGTTGCTTTACCTCCTCTTAAAAGATGTCTGGTATGCAGGTCATGAAGCATTTACTGTTTCCAAAATGTGGAACATTTTGCCTGTGATTTGTTTAATCTGGAGCATAGCACAAGTTCCTATCATGTTTTTACATCTGATCATTTGTATTACCTCTAAAAAAATGAGATAACATGGGTGTGCAGGTGCCTCTGCCAAGATGCCCCACTACTGACGAATGGATCAAGAAAATGTGGTGGTATCTACGCACATGGAATTTTATGCAACTATGAAGAATAAAACGTTATCATTCTCTGGTAAATAGATGGAATTGGAGAACATCATTCTGAGTGAGGTTAGCCTGGCACAAAAGACCAAAAATTGTATGTTCTCCCTCATATGTGGACATTAGATCAAGGGGAAACACAACAAGGTGATTGAACTTTGATCACAAGATAAAGCGAGTGCACACAAGGGAGGTATGAGGATAGGTAAGACACCTAAAAAACTAGATAGCATTTGTTGCCCTCAACACAGAGAAACTAAAGCAGATACCTTAAAAGCAACTGAGGCTAATAGGAGAAGGGGACCAGGAACTAGAGAAAAGGTGAGATCAAAAAGAATTAACCTAGAAGGTAACACACATGCACAGGAAATCAATGTGAGTCAACTCCCTGTATAGCTATCCTTATCTCAACTAGCAAAAATCCTTGTTCCTTCCTATTATTGCTTATACTCTCTCTTCAACAAAATTAGAGATAAGGGCAAAATAGTTTCTGCTGGGTATCGAGGGGGTGGGGAGGAGAGGGAGGGGTGGAGTGGGTGGTAAGGGAGGGAGTGGGGGTGGGGGGAGAAATGACCCAAGCATTGTATGCACATATGAATAATAAAAAACTTAAAATTAAAAAAAAATGAGATAACTATGTGCCTATATTCAAAGAAATTCTAACTTTTAAGTAAAACTCAGTGACATTCTTCAGTACCAGCTTTTCCTGCTTCTAATTCTTGTGATTGTGAAACAGAGTTTGAGATGGCAACAAAAGATCTCTATCATCCTCATAAAATATTGAATATTTAAATAGAAAATAGTGCAAAGAAAATGCAATCTTATCTATAAAATCAGACATTTTTAGTAATTTTTTATGCAGAAGAACCAGCATTCCCATGTACTTATGCATCCATTTAATCATGTAACTGAAGACAAAATAATATTGGCAGTGAAAAATACAGAGATATTCATGAGCTGACCTGAATCAAGGTTATTATTAGAAACTCAAAAAGTCAGCTCTTGACCTCTTTGTTGCATAACATTCGTAAAGTTGCATGAGGGGAAGAAAATGTTGGTTAGAGGCAGAAGAATTTTTAGGAAAGTTTGTTTTACAATTTTGTTGTCTAGCATCTTGGGTAGTGTTTGCTATTAGTTTTCATTTATTCCTTAATGATCTGAAGTACTGTTGTTTTCTAAGACTGAATTGCACTCTGCTCTCACCCTGTGTCCCTCTATTTTTAAATGTAATTTAGATGTCAGTGCTTTGTTTTCTCTTCTTCAAATATTAATATAGGCATATCAACGAAGGACTTGACTTAATTCTCCCCCTTCCTTTCCCTGATTTCTTCCTCTTTCCCTTTCCTTCTTTTCTACTTTTCTCTTTCATTTCCTCCTCCTCTTCCCAACCCAGCATCAACCACTGAAATCTGACAGTGTTTTCCAATCCCAATCAATATAATCTCTTAGAAAGAACATTTTAAAAGATGAGTTCCCTGGTCTTAAACCAACTGAAGCAAAACCTGGAGAGGTAGTGTGATAGCATCTGTTGGTTTCATTTTGGTTTTTGATTTTGTTTTTACAAACTTCCCAAGTGATTCTAGTGAACACAATTATTTAAAAAGCACTGTATCAAGCATTGAGTGCTAAACTTGAAGGGATGGCAGAATAATCAAGAGAGCTTATTAAAATACAGATGGCTGGGCCCCACTCTCAGAGGTTCTGCTCAATGGGTCTAGAACAAGACCTGAGAATATGCATTTCTAAACAAATTCCCAGGTGCTGCTGATTCAGATTGTTGAAAGATCACACACTTATTGGTAACAGCTGCTTTTGGCCATATGACCAAGGCATCTTCTCTCTCTAGATGGTCACATATCCTCTTTGTGCAGGCTCAAGTTGTGAGCTACTTCTAAAGTGACATCTTCAATTCTAAATGAATAAGATTATGCCAAGCATGAAGCCACCAAATAGTTCCTAAGGGTAAATACTAAAAGCTGGTCTTTTGTTATTTAAACATTAGCTAATGAGAAAATATATTTAGCAAAGCACCATGACACCATAAAAGTAACTCTAATTGCCAGTCTGACACAAAGTTCTCTAGAACTGAGAGGTAGCCACAGGCATTTGCTTCTCTCTGGGCTACCTGAATCCTCTCATGTTTCAAAGGGGCATTGGAGTTTTTCAGAATCAAAGAGTATTGAATAATGGGACTTGATTTTATTTCTTTATAAATATCAGACCAAAATAAGCTAAAAATCTTTCCAGAAAAGAATTTATCTCAAGGAGTCATTACTTTTATATCTTTTGATAATTCTTTTCTACCACCAAGTTCTCTCCATCCTCACCTCTGCTTGAATTAAATATCGAAAACAATCTTCAGAATGTGAAAGATGACGGGTTTTTTGTACCTGCTGTTGTTTTCTTGTCAAACAAGGGAGATTTGTTGCCAGCAGAAGCTTGAGGATGAGGGGCAGGGACATATGAGTTACCTACTGTTTATCTCATTTATCACCCTTCACAACTCCTTTAGGAAGTGATAAAAACATCAAAGCTCACAAAGGTGAACTCTGCAAGGACACAGAACCAATAACTTCTGGATCAGAACTGATAATCTGTCTCTGCCGTGCCCAGCTGACACATAGACTCAATGTTTTCCAGCAGACACAAAATCTGCTGATAATAAGTTAAACCAGAACTACAGAGTGTTTCACAGTCTTCTTGATTTGTTATCATAGCTTGCCTTTATTTTTTTTTATTTGCCTTGATATTTTTAGAATTCACACACATACACCAACATATTTATTTTTATGGCTCTTTTGTAGATAGATTCTGCTTTTCAGTTAGTTTTTTTGAAATGTAAAACTCCTGCAAGGCAGTGACGAGAAGTGTCAAGCTCTGTAGCAATGTCTTCATAGAACATGCTGATTCTTTTCCCTACTTAGCTATATTTACCATGGAGAGGCACTTCTGTGTATGTCATGATCCTCTGCCAAAATGTCAGCCTTATCCTCTGCATCCAAAAATTCACAAAAATGAGAAATTCTCTAAAAAAACAAGGCACAGGAACAGCTGGGTAAGGACAGAGGAGCCGGAGGGTGTACACTGTAGAAAGACTGACCAGATAAATAGAGAGGAGTAGGCAAATGGCCTCAAAGGGGCTTGAAGGAGAACTATGCACTAGACTGTTGGACACACATTAGAATCACATAGCCTATGGAGACAAACACACCAGCTAATCCATGAAGAACAACAGCAATTCAAGGATGGTTTCCCCTTACACGTCCTACATGTGGACACCTAAATGACTGGTAATAGTAACGCAGCTTATTTCAAACCAACAGCTTCCAGAATTGAAGATAAGCTCCATTTTCTAGAAACACAACTCTGAGTACCAGTTTGTCTTCTTAAATAAGAATTTCACATTTGCCTACACTTATCTCTAAAAGGATGTTTCTTTATTTAATGTTTAATTGACAAGTAATTGTGCATATTTATGGGGTACGTGTTTAATGTATGCATGCATTTATAGAGTCAGTAAAGCTAATTAACATCTTCTGCCTCACCAATTTATCTTTTTTGTGATGAGAATGTTAAAAATCTATTTTAGCAATTCTGGCATGCACATTATTATTAACTGGAGTTACTATGCAGTAGAATAGTAGCTAAAACTTATTTCTACAGTCTAACTGAACAACTGTACTCCTTAATCAACATCTTCCTGTTTCCCACTCTTCCCCCACTCGAAGCTGTGATAACCACCTTTCCATCTGTTTCTATGAGACTGACATTCTTAGTTTCAACATATGTGTGATCATACAGTATTTGTTTTTCTATTCCTGTCTTCTTTCAATTAGTATAGTATCCTCTAGGTTCATCACCAGGTCTGTTTTAATTGATGGAAAGCAGGCCCAGTCACATGTGTTTTTAAAATTTACCCAGGACATTCAAAAATATAGTGAATACTCAAGACTAAAAAGTTACTGGTGCCTGTATCTCACCCTAAGTGCTTATAATTTAATTGAGTTAGGAGGTGACCTGGACTTTGGGATTTGAAAAGATCCCCTTTTGCATTACCAGACCAGGGTCACCGTAGGTCTCAAACTTCAATTATATAAAAATCACCTGAAGACCTTGGTGAATGACAGCTCCTGGGTACCATTCTAGAGATTCTAATTTATTTGGTCAGTGTGAGCTTAAATTTTTCATTCCAATAAGCTCATGGGTGATGCTATTACTGCTGGTGCAGAAGTCAGAATGATATGGAATTTTCTCCCCAAGGACATTTGTCAGTTTCTAGGAACATTCTTTGGTTGTCCTAACTCAGCAATGGTGGTTACTACTGGCTTCGAATGGATACAGCCCAGGGGTGCTGCTAAACATCCTACAAGGCAATGGACACTCGCCCCACCCTTAATCTGGTCCAAATGTCAGTTGGATCAGGATTGAGAAATTCTGCTCTAGTCTAGCCTCTAGAGAGATGTTTAGGTCATTATAAACCAAATCTTTAAATAAAGATTTGGAACACAAACTCTCTGGGTGCTGGTGTCTCACTCCTGTAATCCTAGCCTCCCACTGATACCAGCATAATGTGGTCAAAATTTTAAAAGAATCAGAATGTAAACACATGAATCATAAAAATTCAAACCCACAAATTAAAATTTTTAAATGTCTTCCATGCAACTCTGGTAATTCACAGAAAACAAAAAGCGTAAGTACAAAGGTTTAAATATGTGGAGAAGATACAGACCATTTTTATTTGGAAACAGTTAATATTTTTAAACTATATATGCATATATTGTTCAAATATATAACTATTTAAATACATATATTTAATTTCCATGCCGAATTTCTAATAAAATATCTCAGAAAGTCAAGTTTGAAGCTGTTGGAATTTCTATTAATAGCACAAGTTGTTACTGAGCACAAGTTGTTAGTTGAAATGTCTGGAAAGTTGTTCATTTGGGAAACATAATGAGTTTTATTCGGGTTTCTTTTAGGAGTGCTTTAGTGTAGTCAAATGTTAATAGTTTCTTAGAATGTGATCATGGTGGAACATTTTTGTCTGGAGAGGGTGAGGAAAATCTATAAAGGAAGAAGCTTGATGAGGGAAGTCACTGGGAGAGTGTGCAGAAAGCTTCTTAAATCTCTTGCTGCAAATGTCTGTTTGAAAGAAATGGAAAGACATTCTGACTTTCAACTTTTTCCTTCAGACATAATCCTAGGCACAACTCTCCCCACAAAGATACTGGTCCTATTCATTTTATTTTGGAAAAACACAGATGTGTATAAATCTAGTATATCTTTAAAAAATACAAATAATTTTTTCTGATAGGTTGGAAGTGAAGGCACAAGACAGGATGAAGTTTTCTTCAAACATATGGGTTTCATTCCCAAGGAGTTTTTTCTGTTCCATGGCATTTTCTCTGTTCACATTGCGACTCTGTTGATAGTTACCACTGATTGTTTTCCACAAAGAGCCAGGAGCTGGACTTTGGAGCTTGTCCTAACCCAGGCTTCAGGTATCACTCAGACTACCTTATTAAAGAAGGTAAAAATCAGTTAATAAAATACTCTTAAAATGTATTGATTTGATGAATTAAGCTTGAAGAATTCATTCAATATATCCAATTGTAAAAAATTCAAAAAGACTAAAATTTAAAAAGGCAAATAACCATAACCATACTGTCCTATATTAGAATATATAATAAATGCTAACATGGTGAGAAGTAGCTATTAAGTTTATTGAAGCAATTTTTGATTTGTTGCTAGTGATTTCAATTCTGTGCCATAATCTGAATATATTCAAACATAAAATGTTGTTATTTTACTACAGTTAGACATTTGTATTTATCAAACATAAACAGAACAGTGGTTAGAACATTTTAACATTTTAAATGTTTTACATCACAAATTCACATAGAAATCATGTAGTAGTACTTTCTGTGTGTGTGTGTTAATTAAATCTAAAAAAAACTCACGAGGCCCTGAGTTTAACCCCTGATATCACAAAAATACCAAAAATTAAAAAAAAGAAAACTAAACCTAAAATAGCTTTACCAGGATTACCAACTCCATTTAAGTGACCAAGACCTAGACAGGGAAATAACTTTTTTATGTCATCTTGACAGTTGGTAAGGCAACATCAGGGTAGAAATGTGCCAACTTTCCATTAATTTTCACTGCCAGTTCTTCTGTGAGATGCAGTCCTTAGCAAATAAGTATCAGACACAAGAGTGTGGATATGCAAACACAGAACCAGAAAGAAACTCATAACTTAAGTGATGAGCAGTACTGTGGCCTTTGGTTGGCCATTCAATGTCCATACTTGTGTCCTCATGTTATTCTATCTATCATTTTTAGAGACTTAGTGCAACAAATGATACAATGTTTTAATGTAGATATTTAAAGATCCCCCCATATGTGGCCAAAAGCTCAATAAATTTTATTAAAAAAATTTCTTTCAATGTATAGGGAAAGCCAATGATTATTTCAGAAGCTTAAAACTATGAAAACCTTCAGTCATTACCTGTCAGTTGCAAGCAGTAAGCAACATAGCCTGGATCCTGAGCTGCATGGAGTTTAGAACACAGCAGCACACGCACCCCAAATCCAAAATCTCTGAAAGGAACCTTTTTTTTAGTGAATTAGAGGGACACACACACACACTGCCTGAATTAAGAATATAACTAAGATAAATGAGATACATGTATTAGCTCTGGTTGCAGTGGGAAAAAAAGAAAAATTTACTCCTAAGAATTTATAACCAGAAGCCTACTGTTATGAAGGTTTGTACCCAAAGTCACAAACCCAGCATGGACTGAAAAACTCTGGGATAAAATATTGCTTAAAGCTCCAGGCTCTTGACAGAAGTAAACACAAACCTTCTCTGTAGAAACTCACTTTAAGCCCAGACCTTAAGTTTCTACAGATAAAGTTCCTTAAACCATGAGCTCAAAATCACAAATTACTAAAATACACAAGAGAAAAAAGATACCATGAGCAAGATCAGCCAAAACAAAGCTACTGAGCCTAATTCAAATGATGAGATACATTCAAATGATGAGATACATTTAAAAATACATTTAAAAAAGAGAATACAAAATATTTATGTTTGCTAAGAATCTATAAACAGAGTAAAACGCTCAAAATGCTGAGAGTACAACATGCCAACCTGGAAATCTACACCCTTAAAAAATGAAAATATGAAGGTAATGTAGAAGAATTTAAGAAGAATAAACTCTTAGTAAAGAAATGTCTTGATTCAGATTTTTATATAAAAAATACCAAAGATTGGGAAGCTTATAAACAATAGAAATTTATTTCTCACAGATGGGGTGGCGGGGAGATCTAAGATGGAGGCACTGGAAGATTTGGTATCTAGTAGGGACTCACTTCCTGGTCGCAGACAGCCACCTTCGAGCTATTTCCTCACAGGGCACAAGGGTGGAAGGAGTTGCACCCACGGGTCTCTTTTATGTGTGCATTAATCTCATTCATGACCCAATCTCTTACCAAAGGTCTCGCTTTAAAATTCTGCCACATTCAGGGCTTAGTTCCAACATACAAAATTTTCTATTTTCTTTTATTGTTTTTACATTTACTTACACGTATATACATTATTTGGACCACCTATCCCCCTCCCTTCAGCCTTCAGGCAGAACAGGTTCTGCCCTCTTGTTCTCTAATTTTGTTGAGGAAAATGCATATAAGATAAAAAGAAAAACAGTGTTTTTACTAGTTTGAGATGAAGATAGCTATACAGGGAGATTCCGTGTGTTGTTTCCATGCATATATGTATTACAACCCAAATTGGTTCATCTCTACCAGACCCCTTCTCTATTTCCTAGTCACCTTCCCATAGTGGCCTCTGTCAGTTTAAGATTACTTTATTTGCTTCTACACAACTACATTCAAGGTTTTGGGTTCATTCCCTTTTCCTATCCCTTCCATGCACAGTCTTCCCTCAGTGTGTAATCCATGTCCAATAATATTACTGCATTTGTTTTAGGCCTATAATCCACATATGAGGGAGAACATGAGATTTTTGGCCTTCTGAGTCTGGCTAACTTGACTTAAGATGATATTCACAAGTCCCATCCTTTTCCTGCAAAAGAAAAAATTTCATTCTTCTCTGTGGCTGAATAAAATTCAATTGTGTATACCACATTTTCTTAATCCATTCATCAGTAGTTGGGCATCTTGGCTGTTTCCATAGCTTGGTTATTGTGAATAGTGCTGCAATAAACATGGGTGTTCAGGTGCCTTTGTAGTAACCTGTGTCACATTCTTTTGGCTATATCCCTAGGAGTGGTATTGCTGGATCATATGGCAGATCTATGTTTAGCTTTTTAAGAAGCCTCCATATTGTTTTCCATAGTGGTTGTACTAGCTTACATTCCCACCAGCAGTGTGTGAGGGTTCCTTTTTCCCTGCATACTCACCAACATTTGGTGATGGTGGTGTTCTTGATGGTAGCAATTCTAACAGGAGTGAGGTAGAATCTTAGTGTGGTTTTGATTTGCATTTCCTTCATGTCCAGGGATAGTGAGCATTTTTTCATGTGTTTTTTGGCCATTTGGATTTCTTCCTTTGAAAAAGTTCTGGTTAGTTCAGTTGCTCACTTCTTTATTGGTTTGCTGATTTTTGGTGAGTTTACTTTTTTGAGTTTCCTGTATATTCTGGTTATTAGTCCTTTCTCTGAGACCATTTCTTTTGTTGTGCAGAAGCTTTTTAATTTCATGTAGTCCCATTTGTCCATCTAGTTGCTGAGCCACTAGAGTTCTACTGAGGAAATGGTTGCCTATGCCTATTGCTTCCAGAGTATTGCTCTTTCCTGTACTAACTGCAAGGTTTGGGGTCTGATATTAAGGTTCTTAATCCACTTTGATTTGGTACTAGTACAGGATGATAGGCAGGGATCTAGTTTCAGTTTTCTGCAGGCAGATAGCCACTTTTCCCAGTAACATTTGTTGAAGAGGCTGTCTTTTCAAAAATAAGGTGGGTATAGCTGTATGGATTCATATCTGGGTCCTCTCTTCTGTCCACTGGTCTTCATGTCTGTTTTTGTGCCAACACCATGTTGTTTTTATTGCTATTGCTTTGTAATACAGTTTGAAGTCAGGTATTGTGATACCTCCAGCATTGCTATTTTTGCTGAGTATTGCCTTGGTTATTTGTGGTCTCTTGTGTTTCCAAATGAACTTTAGGGTAGATTTTTCAATCTCTGTGGTGAATGTCATTGGGATTTTGATGGGAATTGCATTGAACATGTAGATTGCTTTTGGTAGTATAGCCATTTTTACTATGTTGTTTCTGCCAATCCGTGAGCATGGGAGATCTTTCCACTTTCTGTAGTCTTCTTCAATCTCTTTCTTCAGTAGTTTGTAGCTCTCTTGTCAAGGTCATTTGCATCCTTTGTTAAATTTATTCCTAAGAATTAGATTTTTTGAGGCTATTGTAAATGATACTGCTTTCCTATGTTCTTTCTCAGTCTGTTCATTGTTGGTATATAGAAAGGATACTGATTTTTGTAAGTTAATTTTGTATGCTGCTACTTTGCTGAAGCTGTTTATAGTATGTAGGAGTTTTTAGGGTCTTTAAGGTATAAAATTATGTCATCTGTGAATACAGATAGTTTGACTACTGCTTTACATATTTGTATTCCTTTTATTTCTTCTTCTTGCCTTATCGTTCTGGCTAGGAATTCTGACTATGATGAATAGGAGTGAGGATAGTGGGCACCCATGTCTCATTTCTGACTTTAGGGGAAATGGTTTCAGTTTTTCCCCATTAAGTATGATGTTGGCTATAGGTTTGTCTTATATAGCCTGTATAATGTTGAAGGACGTTCCTTCTATTCCTAGTTTTCTTAGAGATTTTATCATCAAATGGTGTTGAAGCTTATCAAGGCTTTTTCTGCATCTATTGAGATGATCAAGTGGTTTTTGTCTTCACTACTATGAATGTGCTATATTACATTTATTTATTTGCATATGTTGAACCATCCCTGTATCCCTGGGATGAAGCCAACTTGGTAATGGTGAATGATCTTTCTGATATGTTGTTGGATTTGGTTGGCCATTATTTTATTGAGGATTTTTGCATTAATGTTCATTAAGAAGACTGTCCTGTAGTTCTCCTTTTTGGATGTGTCCTTGTCTGGTTTGGGAATGAGTATTATACTGGCTTTATTAAATAAGATAGGCAGTGTTTCTTCCCTTTCTATTTCATGGAAGTTTAAGGAGTATTGTATTAGTTCTTCTTTGCCTAGTAGAATTCAGCAGTGAATCTGTCAGGTCCTGGACTTTTCTTTTTTGGGAGATTCTTTATTGCTGCTTTAATTTCATGACATGTTATAGATCTGTTTAGGTGATGAATATCCTCTTGGTTCAGTTTTGAATGCTCATAAGTATCTGGAAATTTGTCCATTTCCTCAAGGCTTTCTAATTTATTGGAATATAGGTTCTCAAAGTAGTCTCTGATGATTCCCTGGATTTTCTTAGTGTTTGTTGCTATCTCCTCTTTTCATTTCTGATTTAACTAATTTGGGTCATTTCCCTCCTCATTTTAGTCAGATTTTCTAAAGGTTTGTCAATCTTCTTTATTTTTCAAAGAAGCAGTTTTTGTTTCATTGATTCTTTGTATAGTATTTTTTGGTCTCTATTTCATTAAGTTTGGCTTTATTATTATTATTATTTCTCTCCTTCTGCTTGATTTGGGTTTTGCTTGTTCTTGTTTTTTTAGGAGTTTGAGATGTATCATTAGGTAGTTTATTTGAGATCTGTCCTTTTAATATATGCACTCATGGCTGTAAACTTTACTCTTATGATTGCCTTTGCTGTGTCCCATAGGCTCTGATAGGTTATGTTTTCATTTTCATTAAATTCTAGGAACTTTTTAATTTCCTCTCTTATTTCTTCTATGACCCACTAATCATTGAGCATTTTGTTGTTAAGCCTCCAATTATTTGTGTATTTTCAGCTTTTGTTTTTGTTGTTGAGTTCTAGTTTTATTGCATGTGATCAGATAGAATGCAGGGGATTATTTCAATTTCTTATATTTGTTGAGGTTTCCTTTGTGCTCCAATATATGGCCTATTTGGGAGAAAGTTCCATGGGCTGCTGAGAAGACTGTATATTGTGCTGTTATTGGATGAAATATTATGTAGATATCAGTTAGGTCCATTTGATCTATGGTGTCATTTAGGTCTAGAATTTCTTTGTTGATTTTTTGTCTAGATGACCTATCTATTGGTGAAAGAGGGGTATTAAAGTCTCCCACTACCACTGAGCTGGGGTCTATATGTGCTTTAATTCCTTTAGTGTATGCTTGATAAAGTGGGTGCACTGACATTGGGTGCATACAGGCTGATAAATGTTATTTCCTTTTGATGTATTGCCCCTTTTATTAGTATGAAGTGACCTTCTTTGTCTTGTTTGAGTAATGTAAGTTCAAAGTCTACTTTGTCTGATATAAATATTACTACTCCTGCCTGTTTTGGGGGACCATTGGGTTAGTAAATCTTTTTCCAGCCCTTTGCCCTACGTCAGTGTTTATTTCTGTCAATAAGGTGGGTCTTTTGTAAACAACAGATTGTCAGATCTTCCTTTCTAATGCAGTTTGCAAAATGGTGTCTGTTGTTGGAGTACAGACCATTTATATTCAGTGTTAATATTGACAGGTATGTGGTGATTACTGCCATTTAGTTACCTTTGTTGTTTAAGAATTTGAGTGTGTGCAGCTGAATCAATGCTACTGTCTGAGTACTTGTCTTTTCTTCTCCTGCAGTTTAACACTTCCCATCCTCTCCTGGTTTTGATTGCTTTCATCTTCTGTGTTCAGAATTCCTTGCAGAATCTTCTGTAGTGGTGGCTTGGTGGTCATATATTGTTTTAGTTTCTATTTATTATGGAAGGCTTTTATTCATCCATCAATTTTGAATGATAGTTTTGCTGGGCAGAGTGTCCTAGGACTGAAATTATGCTCATTCAGTGCTTGGAATACCTCACTCATTCCATGACCTTCTTGCTTTTAAGGTTTCTGTTGAGAAATTTTCTGTTATTTTGATGGGTTTACCTTTATATGTTATTTATTTTTTCTCTCTTACAGCTTACAATACTCTTTTTCTGTTCTCTGTGCTAGTTGTTTTGGAGAGATTCTATTTTGGTTGTCTGTTTGGTGTCCTGGAGGCTTCCTGTGCCAGAATGGGCAAATATTTCTCAAGGTTTGGGAAATATTCTGATATTATTTTAATGACTGTTTTACTTATCTCTTTGGCTTGCACCTATTCTGCTTCTTTAATGCCCATGATTCTCAAGTTTGGTCTTTTGATGGATTCACTTATTTCTTGCATATTCCTTTCACAGATTTTGAGTTGTTTGACTCAGTTCTTCTGTTTCTTCTTTAATTTCTATTTTATCTTTGAGCTCTAAGATTCTGTCTTCCACTCATTCTAGTTTGCTGGAGTGACCTTGCACTGTGGTTTTTTTGTTTGTTTGTTTGTTTTACTAAAGGGACTTTTTATTTCCAGGATTTCTGTTTGATCCTTTTTTTCTGAGGTTTTCCATATCTTTGTTCAACTCCTCTTTTATATTTTGTGTTGTCTTCTTTATTTCATATATCTCTCTTTTTGTAGTGTTCTTTGTTTCACTTTAGTATTTGTAGAAGTTCTTTTTGAGTTCTTTTAGTTGTTTTTGTGCATCCTCAAGTTTTTTATTTGTGATGTCTTGAAATTTCTTGAGTGCATCTTGTACTTTTTGGTTAACCATGTCTAGTATCTTCTCCATGAGTTTCTTAGTGACGTCTTTCATGATTTCCTATTTGAGGGATTTTTTTGTGAGCATCACTGGGCTCAGTAATGACATTTATCATTGTTTTGCTGGGGTCAGGATCTGGGTAACCATTTTCTTTATTTCCCACTAAACCTTCCATTGGAATTTTTTTTTTTTTTGAGGAGTGTAGTTTCCTTCCCTTCTTCTCCCCATTACTCTACTTGGTGCTGTGCAATTATATTCTTGATTGACTAGTTGGTGATTATAATTGACTGTTTTCTTTCCCTTGATTTAATTTTTGTGTTGTGACTAACTTAGTTGTTAGTTAGGTTGATATGCTATTTCTGTCCCTGGCCTGGAGGTGTAATTTAGTGATAACAAATTCACAGATTCAATGCCAGACCAGTTGTTTACATATTATATAGAAAGCCCCTTGGTGATAATATCTATAAACAATTGGAGTTGGGGAATAATAGCTGTTTGGCCTGAGATAGAAACTTGTATAATTGACAAAGGTGATGCTAGAAGGGAGGGTGGGAAGGGGGTTTGGGAAAGGGAAGAGATATGGGGGCTGCTGGGTTTTGTGGCCCTTTTGTGTTTGAGTGTATTTCCACTGTTGTAATGAAGGGTGTTTGTGTCAGGGATTGCAGGGGATTGGGGTTGTGTACAGTTGATACAGTAGGCTAGTCAGTGGGTGGTGAGTGTGTAGGAGGGAGGGGTAGTTTGGTGACAGGTTGGGGAAGGATAGAAGATAGAGGGAGAGAGTGGATGAGAAGGAGCAGAAAGAATAGTTGGGAGGGAAAGCAATGGATTGTGGCACAAGAAAAAGAGGGAAAGTGAAGGGGGTAAGAGTAAGCATAAGAAAATAGTGATGGTAAATTTAATAATACAGAAAAAAACAGGTACAGCAACAACAAAAAGTTCAGTCTGCTCAATAAAAGTTCTGGACTTACTCCTTTGGCATCCAATCCTGGTATCAGCACTTGGTATTCTGGGCTTTGTGAGGAAGGGGACTGCCCTCTTGTCAGACAGCTTGGGGTGGAGATAGCTGGAGGGCTTTTTATTTTATTTTATTTTTCTGCTTTCCTTGGTCTTATGGGCTACCCATTACAAGCAGGAACCTTGAAGCATTCTCACCAGGTGACTGGCTTGTGAGCAGTGTTTGGTTCCTTCTGTCCACAGGACAAGTTGCAATTGGGGCCTAAGGTAACTCACTGCCAGTTCCTGCAAAGTGGTCAGACCTGTTGTTGTTTTCACTAGGCAGCAGCGGTGTTGTCCTACAGCTGTAATTCTGGCTGTTCAGCTCCTCCCCCAGCAAGGTGGGGTGATTCAGCTTTGAGTCCAGCCCTCAGTCCCACAAGACTAGCTCAGGGATCCACCACAGCCTGCTTTGGGATGTTGGCTTGTTCCCTCACCTCCCACTCTCAGCCTTTGTTACTTTTCTTGCCTTCATTTGCTGAGAGTTCAGCTCCTTGTCCCCTGCCATTCTCCAGGGCAAATTCAACATTCCTCCCCCCTCTGCTGCCAGTGTTAGATTATAATTCATTGTTTATGTTTTTCAGTTTTGTTGGGGGCAGAGGTCAATCTGCCCAGAGGCTGTGCTGGATTATGTTTCTGGGGAGTGGGTAGAGGAGTCACATGTGGGACATGTTGCTTACCTGTTGCGTCTGCAGGCAGCTTTGAAACTGGCTAGTGCAATGAAATGGTGTGCTGCTTTTCTAAAGACAGACACTTCTTGGGACTGGGTTCAGGGCAGTGGGGCATAGAGAGGTTTTCTATGGGTTAGGTGTTGAAGGACTGAAGGACAGACAGCAGAAAGTCCCAAAAGGGCAATAAGTGGTCAAGGAGACACTTCTCCTCCCTAAGAAATGCCTGTTTGCATTTGAAAGGCATCTCCACCCTCAGGCAATGCAAACTAGGCTATAAAACCCACTTCCCACCCTGACCGATGGGATCACCAGTTTCCGGGTCCCCCTGCATTCTCCAATATGCAGTCTTTCTCTTCTCTTTTCTCCAACTAAATTCTCTACAAATAAAATTTTTCTGACCTCTGCTGTTTTGGTCTGCCTGTGCTTTCATTCCCAGAGCAGGCTCAAAAACCCTGAGCATCTGAAATTCCTGCATGTGTCATCTGTGTATCATATTTGGCGACACACGAAGGGACAAGCCTTCACCTGAGGTCGGTATATGTTGTGCCAATCTGGGAAAGACTGCCTAGGAATGTGACCGTGAGCGTCCAGGACTCCACTAGGAATGTGACCGTGAGCGTCTGGCACTCTGGTGGAGTCTGTTTTCCAAGAGAGACCCCCCCACCACAGCCTAGCTACAGTGGAACTCTCAGGTCGACCTTTTCTCTCTCTCTCTCTGTCTTGTTAAGGAGGGTCTCTTCCTTGGGAAACTGAGGAAAAGGTCTGAGCCCACTACAGCTGTACGGCAGACAATCTGAGGCCACTCAGAGGCTGGGCAGGGGTTTATACTGCACTGCCAATGCTACGTGGGCAGAACTCAACTTCAGTGCACCAAGGCTTTTTCTTTTTTTCCTCTCCTTAAACGCTAACACTCTCTTTCAAGATCTGACCAGCTTAAAAGGGAGGTCCAAAAACAGCTGGTGGAAGGAAAGTTTGTCTTCAAGCCACAAGGTGTTCTGGCTGGGGCACTCCCTGGTGTCACCCAAAGGCTAGAGATGCAACTTCCTGACCCGCCCTGAGGCCCCAAAGGCGGCCAAGTCTTGGACCTCTCCAGCTATGTCTGTGGCAAACAGACAATCAGATCTCTCATGCTTTCTTCATGGTTTCCGTGGCCCGAGAGTGGAGGTCACCTCTTGCTTCCAGTGCTCCAGTACTGCCTTTGGGCAGGATCGACCTGGACAGCAGGGATGATCAATAATCCCTCATGCATTGAGCCTGGAAACTCTCTTTTTCCCCAACCTTCAGCATTAATTATAATACCATTCTTCAATTAGATATGTTCTGTAAAAAGGAGGAAAAATGGACCAAAGTTCCATACGTTCAGTTGTTCTTTTTCCTAAGAGACCACCCAGAATGGCTAAACAAATGCAGGCTAGATACCCAGACCATGGTAACCCTTTGCGAAAAGCCTCCAAACTCCCTTGAGCAAAAAAACCCATCTAATGCTCCATCAGCTCCCCCTCTTCCACCTTACCCACCCACCACACACACTAGACACTGTCCCACAGGACTCTACCCCCTCCAGTTAATTCCCGGAGGGGACAGAGCTCATGTTCCTTTTAGAGTGAGTGAACTTAAAGAAATAAAAAAGGATTTAGAAAATTACACAGAAAATCCAGATCAGTACATCCAGGCATTTAGAGAAGTCAGCCAAAACTTTGAACTGAGCTGGAAAGATGTAATGCTATTGCTATCTCAGACCCTCACTTCTCTGGAGAAATAGCAGGTTCTAGATCAGGCAGTCACAGCTGGAGACAATTATCACTTAGATAAAAGCGGCCCTACAGGCCTGTCTCCTACTGGGCCCTCACAGAAGGAGGAGGGGGAGGGAGAAGAAAGAAAAAGACATTGAATACCTAGAAGGGAGCCTCGATTCCCAATTCCAACAGGAGATCAGGCAGTGCCTAGGTATGACCCTAAGTGGGACCCTGAAAATGACAAGGATGAATGGAGCCATAACCATTTCATCCACTGCATTCTTGAGGGACTAAGGAGAGCCAAGGTAAAACCTCTTAATTACTCCCAAGTCACAGCTGTACAGCAAGGACCCTTAGAAACTCCAGTAGCTTTCCTACAGAGACTTAAGGATGCTTTACAAAAGCATACCAACATTATACCAGAGTCACAGGAAGAGGAAATTGTCCTAAAAGATAAATTCCTAACACAGTCAGCACCAGATATCCGTAAAAAGCTTCAGAAATTGGTGGCTGAAGGAAGCAGAGATCTGGACCAATTGGTCTGTGTAGCCACATCTGTATACTATAACAGGGACTTAGAAAAACAAAGGAAAGACGTGAAAAGGGAAAAGAAAAAGGATAAGCGGCAGGAGGCTCTGATCGCAGCACTCTGAGAGGCTCCCCCAGGGCAAAGTCCAAACCCGAGGACATGCTTTCAATGTGGACAGGCAGGCCATTTTAGGAGGGAGTGCCCCCGGAGAAAGCTACCTCCGGGACCCTGCCCCATTTGTCGGGGAAAACATTGGAAGGCACACTGTCCCCAGTTCCCAGGGGAACCAAGGTCAGAGCCTCCCACCCAATGACGGGCCTCCCATACAGGCTTCTCTGACCACCATAAAAACAGGGGAGCCCCGGGTTTTACTCACAATTGAAAAACACAAGGTCAGCCTCCTTATCGATACTGGAGCCAGCATCTCAGCTATTCCTTTCTCTCCCGGACCCAGGTCCTCCAAGAAAATTACTGTTCGAGGCATATCAGGCCAGCCTCTAGAACGTTATTTCACTCAGCCTTTAGCCTGCTCCTGGGGAGATTTCCATTTCTGTCACTCCTTTTTAATTGTCCCAGAAACCCCTACTCCTCTGCTAGGGGGAGACCTTCTATCTAAATTGGGGGTACAGCTACTTTTACCCCCAGGAGAATACTTTTGCTTGCCCCTAATAGAGGAACAAGTAGACACCACAGTGTGGACAGATGGACACACTGTGGGCTGTGCACGAACAGCTGCCCCAGTCCTAATTCATCTCAAGGACCCCTCCTGGTTTCCCCATCAAAAACAATATCCTTTAAAGCCAGAAGTTAAGGAGGGGCTAATTCCCATAATCAAAGACTTAAAGAGACAGGGACTGCTAATAAAATGTTCCAGCCCATATAATACTCCTATTCTTGGTGTTAGGAAGGGACCTAACAAATGGAGGCTAGTCCAGGATCTCTGCCTGATCAATGAAGCAGTAGTGCCTCTCCATCCTGTAGTTCCAAATCCCTATATGCTTTTAGCCCAAATACCTCCGGATACTACTTACTACTCTGTCCTGGATTTAAAAGATGCCTTCTTTTGCCTTCCCTTACACCCTAAAAGTCAACCTATCTTTGCCTTTGAGGACCAAACAAGGAAGTCTGGACAGGTCACTTGGACTGTCCTCCCCCAGGGATTCAGAGACAGCCCCCACCTCTTTGGGTTAGCACTAACCCAAGACTTGGCAGAATGGCAATACCCACAAGCTACTCTGCTACAATATGTAGATGACCTCCTGCTCTGTGGACCAAATGAGCCTGTCATTTCACGAGCCACTGAGTCCTTACTAAACTTCTTAGCAGATAGAGGTTATAAGATCTCTAAAGAAAAAGTCTAGGGTTACATATTTAGGTCTTGTCCTGGAGAAAGAAATGAGATCTCTAGGAGAAGACAGAATCCGTCCAATCTTGACATTTCCTCTACCTAAAACTCTAAAACAATTGAGGGCCTTTTTGGGTGTCACTGGATAACTGTAGAATTTGGATCCTGGGATATGCAGATCTAGCCAGGCCCTTATATCAAATCCTTAAGGAAACACAGAAGGATACCCAGCCCTTTATTAAATGGGATGACAAGTCAAAAAATGCATTCCACAAGTTAAAAAAGGCTCTTATGACAGCTCCTGCCCTGGGTCTCACAGTACAAGACAAGTTTCAATTATATGTCTATGAGAAGGGAGGACTGGCCTTGGGCATGGTGACTCAGCTCCGGGACATCACTCCCCAGCCAGTAGGTTACTTAAGCAAAGAGTTAGATCAGGTAGCCAAGGGATGGCCAGGATGCCTCAGAGCAATGGCCGCAGTAAGCCTTCTAGTGCTTGAAGCTCAGAAACTTATCCTAAACCGCCCTCTAACAGTTTATACCCCACACGACTTAGGGGGAATTTTAAACTCAAAAGGAAAACTTTGGCTATCTGACAGCCGTCTACTTAAATATCAGGCCCAGCTTCTGGGAGGAACAGAAATAACTTTAAGAACCTGTCAGAGCCTAAATCCTGCATCCCTTCTACCAGAGGCAGAGGGAAATCCCGAGCACTCGTGTGAGGAAGTACTTATGAAAAATTATGCTGCCCGACCTGATTTAACTGATCAGCTCTTAAAAAACCCAGATCTAGAATTATACACTGATGGCAGTTCCTTTGTCAAAAATGGTGTCAGACATGCAGGGTTTGCAGTTGTGACAGATTTTGGCATCCTCAAATCAGGTCCTCTTCCTCCTAATACAAGTGCTCAATTGGCAGAATTAGTGGCCCTAACAGAAGCCCTAAGACTGTCAAAAGAACAGAGAGTCAACATCTATACAGATTCTAAGTATGCCTTCCTGATCCTGCATGCTCATGCAGCCATCTGAAAGGAAAGGGGAATGCTAACTACAACAGGCTCTCCATTAAACATGCTCATGACATACTAGCCCTCTTGGATGCTGTTCTATTGCCTAAAGAGGTCTTGGTGATTCATTGTAAAGGTCACCAAAAAGGGGAAGATAAGATAGCAAAGGGAAACAAAGCAGCCGATGAGGCAGCTAAACGGGCAGCCATGTAGGAATATATAGCTGGCCCCCTCCTCTGGGAAAGGACTCTCCTTCCCCCAGAGAGACCACACTATCGGTCAGAGGAACATAAGCAAGCCTCAGACCAAGGGAACCAGTTAGATCACCGAGGCTGGTGGGTGTCACCCGGAGGAAAGTTATGGCTCCCTGAGGCACTCCAGTGGAAAATTCTCAAGACTCTCCACCAACTCTACCACTTGGGCTTAAACAATACTTTGGTTTTGGTCAATAAAATGTTTGGGGGAACTAAATTAAGGGACACTGTCCAACAAGTTGTACAGGGATGTGAAACCTGTCAAGAAAAAAATCCCAATAATAAGAGACTCCAAGTGCCAGGGGCACAAAGACAAGGATCTTATCCTGGAGAAGACTGGCAACTAGACTTTACCCATATGCCAGGGGGACCAAAGTCAAAACTACTGTTAGTATTTCTGGATACATTCACTGGGTGGGTGGAGGCTTTTCCTTGCAAGCACAGAACGTGCTAGGAGGTGGTCCGAGTTCTAATCACAGAAATAATCCCTCGCTTTGGCCTCCCCAAGAGCCTTCAAAGTGATAATGGGCCTGCATTTAAGGCAGAAGTAACTCAGGGACTCTCTAGATCACTAGGCTTAGAATACCACCTCCACTGTGCCTGGCGCCCCCAGTCATCTGAAAAGGTAGAAAAAACAAATTAACTTTTAAAGACACCTAGCTAAATTGGCCCAAGAAACCCACTCCCCCTGGACCAAGCTCCTCCCTGTTGCTCTCATCAGGCTCAGAAACACTCCAGGCAAGCAGGGACTGACCCCTTTCGAATCTCTATATGGCAGGCCCTTCCTAACCAATGACCTCCTTCTTGACCAAGAGACAGCTCAGTTAATTTCCCATGTCACTCAACTTGCTAAATTCCAACAAACACTCTTGGAGATCAAACAAGCCACCCCCAGGGAGGATATAAAGGGACCCCCTCTCTTTTGCCCTGGTGATTTAGTCCTAATAAAGTCTCCAAATCCAACTCGGGACGTAAATAACCCACTCTGGGAGGGGCCATATCCAGTTATTCTGTCTACTCCGATGGCAGTGCGAGTGGCCGGCCTGGATTCCTGGATCCATCACTCGAGAGTCAAAGGCTGGAATTCCTCTGCAGACGTCACATCTCCACCTCCAGACCCAGAATTGGAGCCTGCCTCCTTCTCAAGTAAACCTTTGGATGGATTAAAACTGCTGTTCAAAAAGAAAACGCCTACAGGTACAGATAAGTCACCTTCATAAGCCTCCTTTATCCAAACTTCCTATTCAGTCTATTCATTCTGCTTAGAATTACTTTAGAAATAGAGTTAGCTCCCCACTAGCTAGACTAGAGCCCCAAAAGACAGCATCAGCATGTTCCTTTCATTTGCTTACTATATTGCTATGGGGCTTGGTCTTCTGGGTATGCTGTTGCACATATATAAACACTTTGGGCATTGTAGAGGAATGTGCAGATCACATTCTCCAACAGGCTAAATGGCTCCAGGAGCAATCTCTTCTACTCAGGTATGGGAACAAATAAAATCCTGGCTCCCCTCCAGGACTTGGTTCCTACCCTTTCTGGGGCCTATAGTTGCCCTTGTCTCTTGCTTGTGTTTGGGCCTTGCATTTTAAACTTACTTGTCAAGTTTGTTTCTTCTCGCCTAGAATCCATCAAACTACAAATGCCTCTGGTGGAGATGAAAATGACCTACTACCGCGGTCCCCTTGACAACCCCTCTCGTGGTCAGCCCTGACGCTGCGGGTCCCTTCATCGCTCCCTGTCAGCAGGAAGTAGTTACTGAACAGACTTTGTCGTCCCAAACCCCTAACAGCAGTTAGGGCTACCATTGAGAGGGGGGAATGAAGGACTGAAGGACAGACAGCGGGAAGTCCCAAAAGGGCAATAAGTGGTCAAGGAGACACTTCTCCTCCCTAAGAAATGCCTGTTTGCATTTGAAAGGCATCTCTACCCTCAGGCAATGCAAACTAGGCTATAAAACCCACTCCCCACCCTGACCAACGGGATCACTGGTTTCCGGGTCCCCCTGCATTCTCCAATATGCAGTCTTTCTCTTCTCTTTTCTCCAACTAAATTCTCTACAAATAAAATTTTTCCGACCTCTGCTGTTTTGGTCTGCCTGTGCTTTCATTCTCAGAGCAGGCTCAAAAACCCTGAGCATCTGAAATTCCTGCATGTGTCATCCGTGTATCAGTGTCCAGGATGTCACAGAGTTTGATTCTGATTGGTGCTCTATCTTCTCCTTATTGAAAAAATAAATAAATAAATAAAAAGGAGGGGAGAAACAGCCCTGGGCTTTTTCCCCCAAGGCAGATACACCCTGTTGGTTGTGCCACACTGGATTTTCCTGGCTGTTAGGTGCAATTAAAGGCTGTTTTAAGGGTCAGTTCTTGAATTTTATGTGCACTGATTATTTGGCAGTTACTATTTTGGCTAGAAACAATCAGAATTACCCAAGTGTAGCTCCCACATCTTGAGATGGTTTCTGGAGTCACAGAGCTCAGGAATTCTGATTCCCTACCCTAACTGCTATCTTGGATCTCAGTAATTGATTTAAAAAGTAAGAAAATCACAAAGAATTTAAACAAAATAAGAAAATGTAATCTAATGTACATGTATATAACACTGCATTCTCTACTAGAATATACATTATTTTCAAGCACTGATGGAATATTTTAATACATTATGAAGTAAAGCAAATCTCACCTAATTTCAAAAACCTATATCACACATACTTTATCTGACTTTAAGAAAATTAAATTAGATAATAATTACCAGAAAGGGATAATAAAAAAATCCATACATTTGAAATTTAAGCACATTCCTTTATATCTAGATAGAAGAAACCACATGGAAATATAAATTTTTAGAACCAAATTAAAATGAAAGGGCACAAGTAAAGCATCCTTATACTGAGAGAATATTTTCATAGCTTTAGAAAAAGAGAAAGCCAAAAAGTCAAAATAGTACCTTAAATGCGAGGCTGCAGAAATCAAACATATCAATTGTGAACTACTCAAAGAAAATAAATTTATAGCAGATGAAATGGTCCAAGATTTAAATTGATTCAAATCACTAAAAGTGACTCATGAAAAAATAATAAACTCAAATACTGTATTACTTTAGCAGTCAGGAACCATTTAGGGAAACAGAAATTTATTTATTTGTTTATTTATTTATTTATTTATGGTACTGGCCTTTGAACTCAGGGCCCTGTACTTGCTAAGCAGGGGCATGTCGCTAGATTCAACCTCCTTTAGTGCTACTTTCTTAGTTAGATCTTCCCTCTTTCGGTGGGTAGCACAGATCTGAACCCTAAATTCTAAGCAAAAATGCCCCCCAGGGAAATGAACTCTCAGAGAAGCTCTCTTTGTTTCCTCTGCCTGGAACTTAGTCCAAGAAAGACAGTGTCTTTGTTGTTGCCAGCGCAGAAGGGCAGATTTTGTTTTAGATTTTGTTTCATTGAGTATGTAGTTACTCAAGCTCCCTGCTCCCTGAGGTTTCCTTTCCATATTATCATCCCAGCAGCCTTATCTCCTGGTCTTTATGAATGTTACACCTCTAACCTTCAGGGCCTTCTAGCTGGCTTCATTTCCCAATTTTTCTGGACTTCCTGGGGATTCCCCTTACTTTAATGCAACTACTTTCTGCAGGTCAAGGTGTTTCATACAGGAAAGGTTTAGGGCCGCCACACTTTCTGCTGCAGAAAATGAACGTTTCCTTAAGGGTCCAACCATATGACTTGCTCATATTCGACCACCATGTTAGTTAGCTTTTCATTGCCAGAAAAAATACTTGAGAGAAACTAATTTAAAAGAGGTGAGATTAAGTTTGTCTCATGGTTTCAGAAGTTTCATTCTGTGGTCAGCTAGCTCTGTTGTTTCTGGCCCACAATGAGGCAGAAAATCATGGCAGAAGGTGTGGCAGAGCAAAGTTGCTCACCTTGTGGTGGCCAGGAAGCAGAAAGAGATGGGAAGGAGTCAGGCACAACCTCCCACCAATAACCTACTTCCTCCAATTAGGCCCTCCCTCCCACCGTCTCAAAACAATGCCATCATTTTGTGAATCCCTCAAGGGATTAATCCATTGATGAAGTCAGGGCCCTCATGATCCAGTCACTTCTCAAAAACCTCCAGCTCTGAACACTATTACTTTGGGAACCAATACATCAACACATGAGCCTTTTGGGGTATACCTCATATCTGAACTGTCATAACTACTTTTGAAATACAAAATTTCATGTATTTTATGTTTTATAATTTTGCATGATTCTTAAATATTTAACTTTTTTTTCTAACACTAGCATCAATATGAGAATTAAGTGAGAAAGTGAGATAATGGGTACAGATTTTAGCAACTTGGACAGATAGCAAACAATAAATGGTGGCTTAGCATTATAAACATGCATGTATTAATACATGCATGGGATATTATATGACTATGAACAAATATGTTTTTGTTTTTGTTTTTTTTGCAGTACTGAGGTTTGAACTCAGGGCTTTGCACTTGCTAAGCAATCGCTCTACCACTTGAGCCACACCTCCAGCCCTGACTATGAACAAATATGCAGTCTTGTGATAGGATTTGCCTCCCAGGAGGAGAACTGAATTGTTAGAAACAAAAAGAGAAGACCTCATTCTTCCTATAAACCCTTTGGTGCCTTTTGGATTAGTTTCATACATATGTATTTCTATTTTTAAAAGTAAAAATTATAAACCACCAAACTGCTAATGTGGCTACATGAGACAGAACATAAGGTTGGGGATGATTTTCCATATGCTATGTATTTATGTGCTATTTGAAGTTTTTGTAATAAACATGATCAGATGCTATGTTCATAATGTAGAAATTAAAGCTCAAAACGTCACTTGGGTGTATTCCATATGACAATAAAAATAATATACATGGGACTAAAGGCACATTGGCTGAAAGACAATCAGTGAGAACTCAAAAGTCATTTAATATGAAAAAGCAACAACATGAGATTTCAAAAGAGCTGGGCATGGTGGTGCATGCTTATAACACCAGCTGATGCAGGAGGATTGTGAGTTTGGGGCCAACTTTGACTACATAGTTAGACTCTTCTTCAAAATTAAACAAAATAAATAAAACAAAAAGAATTAAAGAGAAACTTAGTTCAAAAGCAGAACCTTAAAGCCAGTAAATTACATTCTGAGCTTTGAATGTTTTAAGGAGGTATTGGGCCTCAAAGGTAAGAAAAATAACTATCAAGACATGGCAGAAAATTGAGTCATTGCTTTGTGGTTGTTGCAGTTTCTTAAAATACAAAGCAACAACTGCTTTTTTTAAAAGGCTCACACCAATGTCCCTCTCTGTGGTGTGGTGCTGAGGTCATTTATAATAAACATAGTAATGGAGTCTTAACATTTCACCCTAGTTGGGATGTTTCCTATTAAAAGGAGATATGAAGCAGCCTAAATGCCCAGCCCACTGTGTTTCTCTGAACTATTGGAGAAACATATACTGTTGCTGAGGCATTCAAGGTAATGAGGTATTCAGTTGCCTTGTTCCCACTCCATTTGATCTACGTCAAGATTTTTCAGCCTCTGCACCATTGACATTTTGGGCTTCATAATTCTTGTTGTAGGATGCTACTCGGCACATGGTAAGAGGTGCAGTCACACCCCTAGTCTCCATTCTCTGGATACCGTAGTGTCCCCCTCCTTCGTTGTGACAAATAAAACTATCCCCAGACATTGGCAAACACCCTCTGGGGGACAAAATTGCTCCCAATGGAGACCCACTGTTTTAATATCATCACAAATTCTTTGGGCTAAGCCTGGGTTGGTGAAAAGTTTCCAGATTGGGAGAAGATATTACTATGATTTGGACTAATCATAGTTATTCTAGATGTAAGAATATTAACTCCATAAAAATCTAACTTGTTTTGAAAGACAGTAAATTTCTTTTTTAATGAAATGATTTAGATGTGCAAATTGAAATAATCTATTAATTTTTCTACCTTTCTCTAACTCATTTAAAGAATAATAAACTTTCTTGTTGCAAAATTGAGTCTTTCATGGTTGCTCTTTATGAAGATAGGAGATAAACTACATTTTCCAAAGTTGATTGTGAGATCAATAGATATAAATAATCTTCATCAACTGGATGAAAGCTTTTACTATTTAAGTATGCTTAAATAGATGTGTTTATTAAATTAAAATAGTTTGATAATTTGCAAGATTATTTTTAAAGTACATATAATTTTACTTTACCTTAGTATGAGTTTATATAAATGTACTTGAACTTATTTAAGTATGTTTATAATATTGTATAATTTAGTAGCTTTTTATTAGCAGATATTAAATTATTTGTTGGAAGGGGTTTCCTCATCACTTTCCATACATGCATATGGAATATGATACTTTGATCATATTCATCCTTTTTGCTGCTCTTTCTTAAAATCCATTACTACATTACATATGCAAAATTGCTTAAGACTTAGGTGATCACCTAAGGATAAGACAGTTTTATTTTTCAAGTTAAATTAAAATAATGTTTACCCTTTTTGGTCTATAAATACATTCAGCAATTTACCTTTGCCACCCATGTTCAATATAATAATTCTCCAATATAGTCTTGGAATACTGTTGAATGTGTAACATTTGAAAAAGTGCCTCCTTCTTGATTTGTAAAATATTAGTTTCAAAATTATTTTTCAAGATTAGCAATTGTGGTATCAGACTGAATATTTACAAATTGGAAAAAATCTTGACTTTCTGAGAGAATGCATGTTTGTCCTTGCTTCTGTCCTCAACTTTCCCTGCTCCTGTCTGTGGGCTATAAAAGAGGCACTCACTTCTCCCTTCCCATGATAATCTGTAGCCAAGACACAGGAAAAGGATGCATGGTAAGGGTCTCAAACTTGTTCTTCAAGTTAAGTACCTCTTACTATCACACCTGAGAGGCAAAAAGAAGAATGCTAATAAACTGATTTACAGAAAAGTAGGAAAAGCTTTATAAAATGGCTGTATAAACTCTCCTTTTGTCTTCAACATTGCTACAAAGAGTGGGTCCTAGTGATTGGATAATGCTTTCTAGCATGAGAGAAACGGCAGCAAAAAAAAAACCAAGGAGACACTCCTGCATACCTTTTGGTCTAGAAGAGGCCTGGAAGGAATGCCTCTCAACTGATAACTAGAAACTTGTATATGACCAATGCCTTGGAGTAACCCTTGCCTATATCCCAACAGACAGGCAAAGATCCTCTGCCATCCCCTTGTTGTGCAGGATCTCAGGAAACCTGGGGTCTCCCATTCAAGTTCCCTAAAGCACACTGCACAACCAAACAGTGGAGTGACCTTGAGAAAGTTCCTTAGCTTTTCTGTCTCAGTTTTGCTTCCTAGGATATTATAAGGAAAAAGTGACAGACTAACAGAAATCAGTTCATAGTAAGTCATCAACAAATGGGGGAGAATGGTGGAGAAATCTATGTGTTGGTGTCTCTTCTTTGTTTGTGTTCTTCTCCTGCCATTTCTGTCAGCTTACCCTGTAAGGGAAAAATGAAGGTAGATAAATATGAGTTGAGAATGAATTTTAAAAAATCAAAATTGAGGGTTGGTGGAGTGGCTCAAGTGGTAAAGCACCTGCCTAGCAAGCATAAGGCCCTCAGTTCAAACCCCAGTACTACCAAAAACAAAACAAGCAAACAGAAAATCAAAATTGATTCACAAGACATACATTCCTAGTTTTGGGTTAATGCTTTGTTTATTAAGTGAAGTGTATAAGACCATATTTTTGAATGCTCTCCTTTTCTCCCTTTTATTATTATGGTCATAGGTTGCTTAGCAAAACGGATATATGAGTTAGGTTCTTTAGGAATTTGAACTCTCCTAATGAGGTGTTTCCAGAAGAAATTTTGCCAACTTTCAATATAGAATCTGGATCTGTGATGCAAACAATTAGATGGTATCAGCTTCTTAACACTGATATTGTGCAAAATAGTCCTGTCTGCTCCTTCCTGGTGCTTGCTTCTGGTGAGGAATTAGCTTGCTACCAGTAGTATCACTCCATTAGATCAAGATAGCCCCAGGAGAGTTTGGGAAGCAGACAGGTCCTCTATCTGCTATAAGCATCCAAGATCAGACCTCTGACAGCACTGCCTACGTTCTTGACTCTTAATGATACTGTCAATTTCCTCATTTGGTGTCATGTCTCAGTTTTAATTTCTGTTCCCTCACTAGTTTCTAGCTTATAGCTATCTGCTCCCTATCAAACTGGAAATGTTACTGTAGTTCAACTAAATAGATTTTTTCCATTTTTAAATTTTATATTATATTTTTTTCCAACTATGGAATGGTATAATCCAATTCCTAAAGAAATTTCAGTCTTTTCTGACTCTAGAGAAAATCACATTCACAGCAATTTTTCAGTTCTTCTGCCACCTCAGCAAATAATGGACAGTGGATTGATCACAGTATAGAGTTTTCAGCAACATGGTGATTCTCATATTCTAAGAAACTGTGAACACAAGTGAGGGAATACCACATTCAGAGACCAAAACAAAATTCTTAGATTAAACAATTGTTAAGGAATGAGTACAAGATTTTCTGATGAAGACTTGCTTTTAGCCTAATTCAGGTTTCATGAATGTGTAATGAATTTCAGTTTACCCTTAGCTCTGCCATTAAATAAAACATTATCTCAGATGAAAATTTCACTTATGATCCCTAGAGAAATCTGTTAAAATAAGAGTCTTAACAGCAAGTGTTATTTTTCTTCATGTCAGAGCCTTCATATAGAGGGACTTGGGAGAGAGGATGAGGAAGGTCCCCCCATCCTGTATTCTCTGTGACACATAAGTTATCTAAGTAGAGAAAAGAAAGTAGAAAAATTGCTGGTTTGTGGTACTAGTCAACTTGTGAAGAACCAAAGTTAAGGAGCAGCAAACAGTTTTGTTTTCAGGATGAAATTAAAATTTATTTATTTGTCTTTCTTTTAAGAGTGGAGACACATTTGAAGACATAAAGTAAAAGTAAAAAGTAGGGAATAAGGTAGGTAGGGTAGGGAACCAGAAATCCTAAGCTCCGTGACTCCAGAAACCACCTTGAGACGTCAGAGCTACACTTGGGTAATTCTGATTGCTTCTAGCTAAAATAATAACCACCATCACATTAGGTGCACATAAAATTTAAAGACTGACCCTTAAATCAGCATTTAATTATACCTAACAGCTGTGAAAATCCCATGTGGCACAGCCAGCAAGGCATGTCCAGCCCTGGAAAATGAGCCCTCTGACCATTTCTCTTTTTGTTTTTTTCTTTCTCCGAACAAGCAGAAGACAGAGCATCAATCAGAACCAAACTTCGCAACATCCAGAACCCCTAGCACAAGGAAATTCTCCCTACATTGCAATGCACTAAGGAAAACTGCCATTTCTACCCACAAGCTGGCTCCAAAGCTGCTTGTGTGAAACTGCAGAACAAACAGGTGAGCAACACACACCACGTGCAACTCCCTGACCCACCCCCCAGGAACATAATTCAGCACAGCCCCTGAGTAGACTGAACTGCTCCAACAAAACTGAAAAACATAAACAGCAAACTGCAATCTAACACTAACAGTGGAGTTGGGGCTGGAACACTGAACCTGACCCAGAGAATGGGAATAGGGCACGGAGCTGAACTCTCAGTGCTGAACTCTCAGTGAATAAACACAGGTAAAGCAGCAAAGGCTGAGAGCAGGAGTGGGGTGACAAGCCAACCTCCCAGAGGAGCCACTAGCACCCAGAAGAGGTCAGAAAAGACATAAAGCCTGAGAGCAGGGGTGGGGGAACAGGCCAACCTCCCAAAGCAGGGCAGATGGTGGATCTTAGAGCTTATCTTGTTGGACAGAAGGCAGCATCCAAAACTGAATTGCCCCAACTTGCTGAAGGAGAAGCTGACCAAACAGCTGCAGCCGAAGGGCAACACAGCTGCCACCTGGTGAAAACAATAACAGCTCTGACCAGACTTACCTCACCTCACAATTGCAACAACCTTGTGGACAGAAGGACCAAATACTACTCACAAGCCAGTCACCTCATGAGACCACATTAAAGTTTCTGTTTGTACACCAATACCAGGATTGGATGCCTAAGGAATAACTCCAGAATTTTCCTAAAAGACTGAACTTTTTGTTTTCCTGAACCTGGTGTCTTTTATTTTTTATTTTTGTGTGTGTGTGTGTGTGTGTGTGTGTGTGTGTGTGTGTGTGCGTGTGTGTGTATGTGTGTGTATGTGGTTTTTCTGTATTATTGACTTCACCATCACTAGTTTCTTATCCCTAGTCTTACCCTCTTCACTTTCCATCCTTCTCCTGTGCTATAACCCATTGTTCTCCCAACTACTCTTTCTGCCCTTTCTCATCCACTCTTTCCCCATCTTCACCTCCCTTTCCTATCCTGCCCCAATCTGTCACCACACTACCCTTCCTTCCTACACACTCATCATGCACTGACCAGCCTACTGTACCAACTGTACACAACCCCAGCTCCCTGCAATCCCTGACACAAGCACCTTCCACTATAACAACAGAAATACACACAAACACACACAAGAGCCACAAAACCCAGCAGCCCCCATGTCTCTTCCCCCACCCACCCACTCCTTTTTGTAACTCTCTTTTAGTTCCACCTTTACCAAGTTCCCAAATTTCTATATCAGCCTAAGAACCATTACCTCACCAACTCCCACTGTTTGTAGATATTGTCACCATGGGGCTTTCTGTATAATATGTAAACAACTGATCTGGCATTTAACCTGTAAATTTGTTATTGCTAAATTACACCTCCAGGCCAGAGACAGAAAGAATGCATCAACCTAGCTAACAACCTAGTCAGTCACAACAAAAAAATTAAATCAAGGGAAAGAAAACAGGCAATTAAAACCACCAGCTAGCCTACGAAGAGCATAGTTGCACATCACCAAGTGGAGTGATGGGAAGAAGAAGGGATGACAACCACTCTCCTCAAAAAAAAAAAATTCAATACAGGTTTTCAGTGGGAAATGAAGAAAATGGTTACCCAGTTCCTGACCCCAAAAAACAATGGTAAATGTCATTAAGGATCCCAGTAACACCCACAAAAAAACTCTCAAAGAAGAAATATGAAATAAATCTCTGAGAAATTCATGGAGAAGATACTAGACATGGTTAACCAAAATGTACAAGATGCACTCAAGAAATTTCAAGACACCAAAAATAAAGAAGATGAGAAGACACAGAAACAAACAACTGAACTCAGAGAGGACTTCAACAAACAATAAAGTGAAATAAAGAACACTATAAAAAGAGAGATATATGAGTTGAAGATGACAACATAAAATATAAAGGATGAATAGAACAAAGACACAGAAAATCTCAGAAAACAGAATCAAACAGAAATCCTGGAAATAAAAAGGCCCTTTAGTCAAACAAAAAACACAGTTGAAGGTCATTCCAGCAGACTAGAACAAGTGGAAGACAGAATCTCAGATCTCAAAGATAAAATAGACGTTAAAGAAAAAAACAGAAGTCTTAATTAAACAACTCAAAAAATCCTAGAACTAAATGACATCACAGATCAAATGGACCTAACTGATGTCTATAGAATATTTCATCCAACATCAGTATAATATACATTCTTCTCAGCAGCCCATAGAACTTTCTCCAAAATAGATCACAACTTAGGGCACAAAGCAAGCCTAAGCAAATATAAGGAAATAGAAATAACCCCCTGTACTCTATCTAATCACAATGCATTAAAACTGGAATTCAACAACAAAAACAATAGAAAATACGCAAACAATTGGAGGCTGAATAACACATTGCTCACAGTGGATCATTGATGAAATAAAAGAGGAAATTAAAAGGTTCCTGGAAGTTAATGAAAATGAAAACATGACCTACCAGAACCTATGGGACACAGCAAAGGCAGTCCTAAGAGGAAAGTTTATAGCTATGAGTGTGTATATTAAAAGGTCAGAAAGATCACAAATAAATGACCTAATGATACATCTCAAACTCCTAGAAAAGCAAGAGCTAGCAAAATCCAAAACAAGCAGAAGGAGAAATTAATGAACTAGAGACCAAAAAAAAAAAAAAAAAAAACCCATTCAAAGAATCACCAAAACAAAAAGCTGGCTCATTGAAAAAAATAAACAGGATTGATAAACCTCTGGCAAATCTTACTAAGATTAGGAATGAAAAGACCCAAACTAGTAAAATCAGAAATGAAAAAGGAGATAACATCAAACACCAAAGAAATCCAGGGAATCATCAGAGACTACTTTGAGAACCTACACTCCAATAATTGGAAAATATTAAAGAAATAGAAAAATTTCTAGATACTTAACTACCATCCAAAACTGAACCAAGAGGATATTAACCACCTAAACAGATCTATAGCATGTAATGAAATTAAAGCAGTAATAAAGAGTTTCCCAAAAATGAAAAGTCCAGGACCTGATGGATTCTTTGCTGAATTCTATCAGACCTTTAAAGAAGAACTTATATCAACACTCCTTAAATGTTTCCATGAAATAGAAAGGAAAGGAACACTACATAAGTCATTCAATGAATCTAGTATGACACTCATCTCAAAACCAGACAAGGACATTTTCAAAAAATGAGAACTACAGGCCAATCTCCTTAAAGAACATTGATGCAAAAAACCCTCAATAAAATAATGGCAAACTGAATCCAGCAACATATCAGAAAGATCATTTACCATGACCAAGTGAGCTTCATTTCAGGATGCAGGGATGGTTCAACATATGCAAATCAATAAATGCAATACAGCACATTAATAGAAGCAAAGACAAAAACCACTTGATCATCTCAACAGATGCAGAAAAATCCTTTGATAAGATTCAACACCACTTCATGATAAAAGCACTAAGAAAACTAGGAATAGAAGGAATGTACCTCAATATTTTAAAGGCTATATGTGACAAACCTATAGCCAACATCATTCTTAATGGGGAAAAACTGAAACCATTTCCCCTAAGTCAGGAATGAGACAAGGGTGCCCACTCTGCCCACTCCTATTCAATCTATTCCTGGAATTCCTAGCCAGATCAATAAGGCAAGAAGAAATAAAAGAAATACAAGTAGGTGAAGAAATAGTCAAAGTATCCCTATTTGCAGACAACATGATCTTATACCTCAAAGACCCAAAAAACTCCACTCAGAAACTCCTAGGCAGCTTCAGCAATGTAGCAGGGTGCAAAATCAACTTATAAAAATCAGTAGCCTTTCTATACACCAACAATGAATAAATTGGGAAAGAATTTAGGAAAACAATTCCATTTACAATAGCATCAAAAAAATCAAATACCTAGGAATAAATTTAACAAAGGATGTAAAAGACTGCTACAAGGAGAACTACAAACCACTGAAAAAGAGATCAAGGAAGACTACAGATGGTGGAAAGATCTCCCATGCTCATGGACTGGCAGAATCAACATACTAAAAATGGCTATACTACCAAAAGCAGTCTATATGTTCAATGCAATTCCCATCAAAATCCCAGTGACATTCAATGATAGGGTAGAGATTGAAAAATCTACCCTAAAGTTCATTTGGAAACAGAAAAGACTACAAATAGCCCAGGCAGTACTGAACAAAAAGAGTAATGCTGGAGGTATCACAATACCTGACTTCAAACTACACTATAGAACCATAGCAATAAAAACAGCATGGTACTGGCACAAAGACAGATATGAAGACCAGTGGAACAGAATAAAAGATCCAGATATGAATCCACACAACTACACCCACCTTCTTTTTGACAAAGTTTCCAAAAACATGTGATGGGAAAAAGGCAGCCTCTTCAACAAATGTTACTGGGAAAAGTGAATATCTGCCTGTAGAAAACTGAAACTAGATCCATGCCTGTCATCCTGTACTAGTATCAACTCAAATTGGATTAAGGACCTTAATATCTGACCCGATACCTTGAAGTTAGTATGGGAAAGAGCAGGGAATATTGTGGAAGCAATAAGTATAGACAAAGACTTCCTCAGTAGAACTTCAGCAACCCAACAACTATGAGAAAGCATGGACAAATGGGACTACATGAAATTAAAAAGTTTCTGCACAACAAAAGAAATGGTCTTTAAATTGAAGAGACCACCCACAAAGTGGGGGAAAATATTTGCTAGTCATACATCAAAGGACTGATAATCAGAATGTATAGAGAGCTCAAAAAACTAAACTCCCCCTGAAATCAATTAACCAATACAGAAGTGAGCAATTGAACTAACCAGAACTTTTCAAAGGAAGAAGTCCAAATGGTCAAAAAACACATGAAAATGCTCATCATCCCTGGTCATAAAGGAAATGCAAATCAAAACCACACTAAGAGTTCACCTCACTCCTGTTAGAATAACCATCATCAAGAACACCACCAACAACAAATGTTGGCCTGGATGCGGGAAAAAGGAACCCTCATACATGCTGGTGGGAATGTAAGCTAGTGCAACCACTTTGGAAAACAATACAGAGGCTTCTTACAAACTAAAAATAGATCTGCCATATAATCCAGCAATACCTCTCCTAGGGATATACCTGAAATAATGCTACTCAGGTTATTACAAAGACACGTGCACACCCATGTTTATTGCAGCATTACTCACAATAGTCAAGCTATGGAAACAGCCAAGATGCCCTACTAGTAACGGAAGGATTAAGAAAATGTGGTAAATACACACAGTGCAATTTTATTCAGCCACAAAGAAGAATGAAATTTTGTCATTCACAAGTAAATGGATGGAACTGAAGAACATCATCTTAAGTGAAGTTAGCCAGGCTCAGAAGGACAAAATCACATGTGTGGATTATAGACCCAAAACAAATGCAGTAATATTATTGGACATGGGTCACACACTAAGGGAAGAATGCACATGGGAGGAATAGGGAAAGGGAAGAAAAGCCTAAAACTTGAATGTGGATGATGTGCTCACTGTAGAGGAGCGAATATTGTAATCTTAAACTGGCAGAGGCCAGTGTAGGAAGGGGACCAGGGAGCAGTGAAGAGGTCTGGTAGAAATGAATGTGGGTTTTAATATTCATGTGCATGGAAGCAAATGCTAGGAATCTCTCTGCATATCTATCTTTATCTCAAATTAGCAAAAACACTATGTCTTTCTTACTATCTCTTATGTTTTCTCTTCAACAAAATTGGAATACAGGTTCTGCCTGGAGGCAGGGTTGTGGGGGAGTGGGGAGGTGATGGCCCCAAACAATGTATACACGTGAGTAAATGTAAAAACGACAACAACAAAAATAAAAGATCCAGAAGTGACCAGAGCAGAGCTCTGCATTTTCTAACAAATGCAGAGGAATTCTATAGGTAAATCTATCCTGAATATAATTGGAGTCAATCAATGATAAATCTAAATAAGTATTCTCAGCTTTTGATACACCAGAAAACTTTTAAAGGCTGTCTGCTTATTCAAGTGAAAAGATGCATGTGTTAACCCAACTCCTGGGGTATCTTGTTAGGAAGGATATTTCTTGGAACTCAGACCTTTGCAAAAGACACTATTTCGATACTAGAAAAATATCTTAGCTGTCTTTAGTACCCCCTGTTCCCACTTCTTTTTCAGCTAAAGGATGGGGTAGCATCAGGAAAGGTAGTGACCTCAACTGCTTGGTTTCTCTCATCCTGAGTAACCATGGATGTCACCATTTCAAACTGGTCAAAATTGGGTATTCATTACATAGCAACTTATTTCAAAGTTCTCAAAACAGTTTGTCAAAACTTTCAAGTAGTTATCATGTATTTGTATAGCTAAAATACTATAAGCAGAATTAATTCCATTTTTCAACTTTCAAATAGACAGTTTTACCTTACCTACAGAAATATGGACATAGGTAAGAGGTTCTCTTTAAGAAAAAAAACCCTTAAATTTAGAATAGTAAAATCAGAGATATTGTTCTCACTCCTCATGCACCTTTTGTCCTTGTCAGAATGCCCAAAGTGGGTTCTTTTGCCAAGAACTGAATCCAGCCACCTGGAAGGTCAATTTTTGTGATGTCTAACAAGTGTGTAGGACAGCAGCATGTAAAAAACAAAAAGAGATCTCTTCTTCTGCTGTCTCTCACATGATTCCTCCCATAAATCCCATCATTTTTAAGTAGGAGCTCCAAACCTATCTTATATTTAAAAGCACAGCCTATTTTATGTTTAATACGGGCTCTTTTCATTTTCAACATTGGAGCTATGTTGGAATAAATAAAAAGGGTTTCCATCTAAGAAAGGAAAATGGCCAAATGATCCCAAGGTAATAGGAAATTAAGGGTAGAGCATCACTTTTTTCAGCACAAAGATAGAATTGGGAGTAACCATGATATAGCTTGCCTAGGCATCTGCCCACAGGGCATGATAGTTTTCTTCCAGATATTTGATTTTAGAGAAATAATTAATGTTTTCCATTATAGCAGTGCTTAATTATATATACCCTGAGGACACTACCAGTTGTCTCTGTAAGTTCATTGTAAATTATGTTGGCATCTTAATAGGGTGTGGTGTTATGTAAAGGAAAGTCACGAAGCCCAGAGATGTCAGAGTTAATCCATCAAATTTGGATTTCAAGTACTTGCTGCAAGCTCTCTCAGCATAGGGAAAATCACATTGTCTTTAGAAGAGCAGCTGAACCCAAAACTGCAAGACAGCTGAGGACGTTGTCATGCTTATTAAAGATATTTGCATTCATCCGCACTAGTCTTAGTATAGGTAAATGGATACATGATTTTTAACCTTTCCTCAGAATATAATCACCAGAATATATTATATTCCTCAGAATATAATATCTAAAAACCTTACCAATGGATAATGAGCAAAACATAAACATGGAACTTTATCTTGTTTCTAAGAAACAAATTGTGTTTATACTACAGTGTTGTACCACGGAAGTGCTTTTTATTCTTTTCCGAAAACATAATGTAGACCATAAAATTATTCACAAAATAAACTGAGTCATCATTTATCAATCCTATCAGACATTTAAAATACTTAACTAGCTTACTGAATGCATCCATCGGGAGGAAAAATTACACATTCCATTGTAATGTTCAACATCATTTTTCCCAGCTGCCAAAGATGAAAACAGAGTTTATTTTCCCTGGAACAAACACATTATAATCTCATTCCATCAAAGGCCAAGCTTCAGAATTATACATCTGGGACTACAAACTTACTTTAATTTATTTTAAATATACTTTCGTGTGTAGGAGTAAGCTGCCTAGGTAATGCTAAAATTCCTACTAGTGTTTGAAATATGATTTTTTAAAAACGAGTGTCCATTTATCAGGAACCTAAAACAGGTCCTTTCCAGGGGTAGGCATCAGTGGGAGGACATAAGGAAACACTGAACTAAGGTGAATATATTTTATTCGTGTATGAAAAATAGAATAATGAAACCTGTTCAAATTGTTCTAAGAAAGGGGGAGGAAGTATGAGGGAGTACATTAGAGGGGATGGATCTAATTAAGATATATTATGAGCACATATGCAAATGTTACAATGTATTCCTTGTAGAAATATTATTTACTATTTGTTTACTAATAAATAAATAAATATCCATCTAGAGAACCACATGTAGAGTATGCTATCAAGGTTGGATGCCAAAGAAGGAAGCACTTATAAAAGGGGAGGGAGACACAAGAGTGAAACCTAAGAAGAAATGATTAGAAAATTCATAGCAAAATGCTACAAAGAATCATATCTTCTCTTTTTCTTAGATCTGTGGCAGCTTTAGTGTGTGAAAGGTTAGCTCAGATTGACTGGTGAAAGCCTTTTCTTGATAAAGAGAAGGCCATGGAGGAGGTAACCCAGCAAGGGTTGCCCAGTTACTGTTGTTAGTCGCACTTCTGCTCTTGCTGCTTATTTGAACACTAACTCAGCTGGTGATCAAAGATCTGTTCCTGTGGTCTTTGGTTGTATTAAGAGAACACAAATAGGAAAAAAAACAAAAAGGGATAGAGACAAATCTTGGAGAAAAATAGTAAAAAGTCTGGAGGTGAGCCTTCCTTTGTAGGTCTATTCAGATATGTCATAAACATCCTCCAGTCAGCCCTATTCCCTCTGTCCCACAGAACTTTGTTCATACCTCAAGAGTAGCACTTACGACACCTTGTGTTATTGCTTGTTCACTTACCTGCCTTTCTTAGCAAGCAAAGTATTCTCTCCCAATACCTGCAAAAGGGTTTGCACAAAGTAGTTGTTTGATACATACTGGATGACTATACTGTCAAGTACAAAAAATTGACTTTATACCCAGAAAATGGACCCATCACCTGTTCTTTCTTGTATTCTCAGTAGCTTCACAATTCCTGTACTACTAGCAGTGTCTTGGTATAAACTAGAAGGACTCACTTAAAAATCAGCAAATCCTATAGAAAAGGCTCAAAGACTGACATTAACTAATTCTTCACTTTATATTTGCTAGAATTTTTAAGGTCTAAAATTCCATGAAAGAGAATCAGATTTGACTTTTTAAAAAGGCCTATGTGTCCTATACATTATCCATGAAATGTTATATGAAATTAATTACCCTAAAATCAAGGTACTGCAATTAACACATTTATTGACTTTAATATTAGATGTTCATTCAGTTGACCCCACTGTTCGCACGTCACTGTACAGTGCCTTCATCCCCAACTGTCCCAGTCCTTTTTATGAGGCAATAAAACATTGCACTGTCATACCGCATGTTAAATTTACAGTGTTTATCCCAGAGGCATTTTCAGAGCTTCACATGGGGAACTTTAGCTTTACAACATTCTTGTGCCTGACAGAGAAAATGTGGTTCTTATTTTTTAGAATTGACATAACTGATGTTTTGGCTAAAGTAATCTGGACTACAACAGCAAATATTTTGTAAAGAAATATCCCACTAGCAGTTGGGTCATCCTAGCCTATGGTCTTGATCTACTTTAACTGGTTGGGCATATTTCTCTGAGCTACAGTGTCATCTTCTCTTCTGAACTCATATAATCTTTGTGTAGATTAAATTATATCATATGCCTAAAACATTTTTGGAAAGTAAGAAGCAAATATCAAATGTTAAATTCTACATCTAGGTAGAATGGGTTGCTTCTCTCTTTTAAAATGTTGCCAGGAAATAAACAAATGTTACCACATTGTGCTTTGGAGAAATCCTTTCTCAATTGGAGCAAAGAACAATCAGTTCTCCAAGTCACCTAGCATGATTACATTGACATAGCAAATAAAGAAATTGGAATATACAAATGCTCTAAATTGCTCTAATTTCAGACTGCTGGCTACTGTGGTAGGTTCTACAACAAGAAACCAAGGTTTCTGTTCACTGTTCCAACCTCTGAATTAGGAGGCTTGTGTATTTTATGTGTTGAAAAAAAAGTCTAGAAGTGATAGGTTGACACAAATAGGCCACCTCACAAGTAGGCCACTTCACAAATAGAACTTGAATGTTTTAAGTATTCCAATTGAATGTATGTAATTTAGCAAACAGAATAAATATAAAGAATTTACATTTATTAGGGATAACATCAAAGATTTGAAGCTTTTCTGTTTCCTTGAAGGAAGGATCTCTCTAGAGAGCTTGTGTTGAAATACATACAGAACTGATGGAACTCTGTATTCACCTTGCCTTTTCCTACAGCAGATATTTGAGCCACAATTGAGGCTGAAGTTGTAGTAGATTCTGGAAGGTCCTTTATTGTCTTCCCAGACACATAAAAGCAGCACCAGCTAAAAGAGCCTGGGAGAAAACACCAGCAGCTACCTTCTGGCAATGGTTATTAACATTCTGAACATGCCACCCACCAGTACACCAACAAGTGTTTCTAGCTTAAATAGGGATTCTATTGAATACCAGCAGGGACAAGTAATTAATTTATTGACCGATTAATGGTTTATATTCAAGTCTGTTGTCAGAGATAATCATTCAGTCATGTTTAATGAGATGCTCTGCCACCATTAAAGTCATTAGAATCATTAATAAATAAACTGTGGTTGGATTTCACACAATTTGCATCTTGTAATAGAGATCTAAACTAAGTTAACATTTCCCTGAAATGAACACTTGGAGAAGAATTGAGAAAAATGAATTAATCCAGCAAATTATGATTTTATCTTTGGAGTTAAAAATCACAAACTGCCAAAAAGGATATACAAGATAATCCATTGGGATATAAGCTGAAAATATTAGAATTGCCATTTACATTTCTTTTTCATCTAAACAAAAACATAAGAAGGACTGGAGAGTGAGATTGGAGTTCTTTCTCTGGCCACATATCCCATGGCTGTGTATCATAAGGAATGCTAAAATTTCTCTCAACATCACAGGTCAACATGCATTTCTCCAGCTTCATATTCTATGAGTATTCACTGAGTGTCTTCTGTGGGCCAGATCACACTGTGGGTCATTAAACATCTCCATGCTTTTGCCTGAATGAAAAAATGCATTCTCATGAGGGCAATAGGCTTGGATAAGTGGATACAAGAATTATTTAGTTTTAACTTGTTTAAGTAATTCTCACAAAATAAACAAGCAAATTAAAAAAGATTCTTGTAAAGTACATTTTAAAGATAATATTAACAACAAAATGGCAAGCTTTCTATTGTGGGAAAAAAAGGATTTCTGTGTAGACTTTCAGCTCCTAGTGTTGAATCTTCCATAACCTGAGACTGATGGTGATAAGCAGGTATTAAAAGAAAACAGACCTTCCAAATTCAGAATGACCAAGATTGTTTGTCATATAGATATATATCCAATTTTATTAACAATGAGCTTCATCTTGCATATATATTATCTTTGAGATATATGTTACTATGAAGCTAACTCTATTGCTAAGATATTTATAAGCAACAATCCCAAACATAAAGAAAGAATTTCATTTTTTTCAGCAATGTATGAAAACATGTAGTCTTCAGACTTGTTACTTAAAATGCAATTCTTTCTGATTCATTTGTAAGAACACATGACTGATAAAGTATTAATGAAAATTTGGTAGCCATATTATATTTAAAAAATAAGCACAATTAGGGAATGAGATTGGAAAATTGTTTTTGTGACTGTGAATTCCAGTAAATGAAATGTCACCAGAACTCTATGGCACTGGCCAATGGTGTGTTGATTCCAATCAGGTATTCATGAGGTGATGTTTTCAGCTTTGACATCCTTCATGAGGATGGCTCTTATCCAAAAACAAACAAAAAATAAGTCTGTGTGAGGATATGGAGAAATTAAAGTCCTTGTATATGGCTGCTGGAATGTGAAATTGTACAGCCTCTTTGGAAGGTAGTACATATTGGGAGTGCTCAAAATATTAAATATGGAATTACCACATGATCCAGTTATTTTACTTCTAGGCTTATACTCAAGATAATTTAAATTTACTTAAATGTATTTGTATACCAATGTTTACAGCTGCATTGTTCACAATAACCAAAAGATGGAAATAACCTATCCACTGATGGATGAGTTGATAAGCTAAATGTGGTATATACATGTAATAAAATACTATCAAGTTTTTAAAAGAATGAAATTCTGACCTATGCCCCAACATGGATGAACCTTGAAAATCTTATGCTATGTATGTAAAAGCGAGTATGATACCTGTTGAAACTGTTCCAGGAATTCAGGGAGGAGAGATGAAAAAGAGTAGTAGAGGGGGTGAATTCAAGTATGATATATTTGATACATTGTAAGGACCTTTGTAAATACTCCAATGTAACCCCACCACCACCACCACCACCACCACCACAACAACAACAACAATAATAATAATAAACTTTATGCAAAGTGAAAAAGCTAAACACAAAAGGTTAAATATTGTACAATTTCACATATATGATACCTAAAATAGTCAAATTAATACAGTGATAATGCAGAGTAATGGCTACTGGGAACTGGAGGAAGGTGTAAAGGAGGAGTTAAGGTTTGATAGCTATTGTGTTTTTGTTTCAGTGATGGAAAAATTATGGAGACAGATAATGATGGTTGCAAACAATGTGAAAGTTTTTAGTGCCACTGAATCAAACATTCAAAAACCATTATGATGATAAATTTTATGTGTTCTTTATTTCCACAATAGCCTCTTGCTATTGGAGACAATTTTAAAATGTAAAGTAATTCATGTCTCTTTCCTGTTGAAAACTCTCCTGGGACTTTCTATTCTATATTAAATGAAGCCCTTACTCCTTTTCAGAGCCACTGGCCTTCCTCCTTCTCCTCACTCTCCCTCCATGGACAAAGCACAGCTCTTTGGGTTCTTTACACTTCCCTTCTTCTACCTGAAATACTCTTGGCTCCAGAGTTTTTCACCCCTTGTCCTATCAATCAAGTCTATTCAAATCTCACTTTCAGAGAAGACTTTCTGACCACCAACTTAAGTTGGTGCCTCCAGCACTCCTAGCTGGTCATTTTTAATCTTCTCACTTTGCTTTAATTCCTTCAAAACATGTCATTATCTGAAATTACTTATTTATTGGCTTTCCTTTTCTTATAATCCAAATCCTCTACTATATTTAGGGCAGAGATGTTTGACCACCAAACATCTAGGGGCATTTTAGCACCTAAAAAAGCCCCTAGCACATCATAAGCATTTCATAAATAGTACTTTAGTGAATTAGTTCTGATGGTAGATAATCTAGCTTTTCTAAGACAGGGTGCATTTAAAACTAACAAACTTGCATCAACTGAAGCTTGTTTGAAGTGCATAAGCTTTTGTAGTGAATATGGGGATGGTCCACCCAGAAGCCCGTTTAAGGAGGGTGTCTGGCTCCAGATGCTGGAATATTGATGTTAACATATGGCCTTTTGCTGTGGGTCACCTCAGGGGTTGTTGCAGTTGCATAGAACCATCTAGTCATCACTCAAGTTCTTCCTGGGATAGCCAATACCCAATGCTGATGGGAATAGGAAGAATAGGGGCACAACCATTTCATCCCAATGCAAGCCAGCTAGCTCTACTGCATGCCAGATGGGCAGCAGTGATCCTCAGGCCTACCTTATAGCTCCACTGTAAGCTCCTTTGCCCACATCTGCTCCCTCCCCTAACACTCTCTAATAAACAATCTGCACACTTCATCTCAGCAGTGGTTTCCTGGAAACCGAGCCTGGAATAGCTTGCATACATAAGAATGCAAAAGGACTCTTCCAAATTTAAGAGTTAAAGATGACCAAGTATACTATGTATCAATTTTGGTTAAAGCCTGAAACCAATCAGTCACTTCACAGAAACACTTGTGGGACTGGAGAAAATCCTGGTGGTGGTAAAATTTCCCTTACCTCAGAAGGTTGGCCATAAACATTTGGGTCTAGGATTGTGTTCAAATAATGAGTTTATTATGTTTGTGTTATTCCTGTGTTACTCAACATCTAATTTGTGAGCAGGGACTAATAAAGCAGGAGATTTACCTTTAGAAATGGCAGGGTCCTCATGGTACCACAAGGAGGTAAAAGCACAAAAAAACCCACATTCTTAATGTGTACAGAGGAAATGATGTGGACGGTTTTCCATGATGGAGCATCTAAGACTTTAGCCATTTCACTGATAAGTTTCCAGAGAAACAGGGGTTCCCTCAAAATATAAGAAAAATGTTATGCATATGCATACTTTTCTACAAGACTTATCAAAGGGGTTAAAGCAGTTTTAAAAAAAGAGATGAAAAAGGTTAAGAGGACTGATAGTAATTGTGTCAACTTCACTGGTCAAGGGGTGCCCAGATTAATCACTATTCTTGAGTGTGTCTTTAAGTGTGTTTCCAGATGAGGTTAGCATGCAAATTGGTGTAGTAAAGGAGATTGTCTTCCCAATGAAGGAATCATTCTATCCAATGAAGGCCTGAATATAGCAAAAAAGGTGGAGGAAGAAGGAATTCATCTTTCTTTTCCTGCCTGGAGACTTGAGCTGGAGAATTGATCTTATTCTTGGACTGAAATTTACACCATCCACTTCCCTGGTTCTCAGGCTTTCATTCTGGAAGTGGGATTGCACCATTGGCTCTCCTGGGTCTCCACTTGCAGACAGCAGATTTCAGAAGCTGCAACTGGGACTTCTTAGCTTCTGTAATCACATGTGTCTATTCCTCATAAAAAATTACACATTCTCTGCTTCATTTTTCTGAAGAACTCTGACTAATAGGGGAATTTTATTCTCTGGGGACTTTTGTCTCCAAATTTATCAAATAAGATTTCTCTGTCTTGTCGTTATTATCTGCTTTAGAAACTTAGAAGTTATTTTCTGCCATTTGGATTCAGATAGCTGTTTCATCTGGCCCTTGAGTTTCTGGGATTGTTTTTGTTCTGGGTCATTAGATTAATGGATTTTTTACCATAGCTTACTTTTACTATTTCATCTATTTTCCTCTAGAATTTTATCTTTATCCTTTAATTTATTTCCCCCCTATTGGTCTTGTACATCTCACTATCTTATACTTTTAAAAATGAAAAGAAGCTAACACAAAAGAGACAGTCAGGCACTGACCCCACTACCCCATGAATGAGGGTGCATTTTCCTTCCTCAGTTTACTCCCAGGGCTCTCCCTGTGTAGGAAATGCCACTCCAGGTTAGTACCAGGGAATCTGTTAGAGGTAAAATCAAATAGCCAGAAAATCCCCATTTTAAACTGACTTTAGGATCTTATGACATGTGTATACATGAAAACACATACACATACATACATGCATACATAATCAAGGAAGATTTTGTACCTTTCAGTCATGCTACAATCATGAGAACAATTCATAAATGCAAACAATAAACCTACTCTATTGTGCTTATAAAAGTATATTTCAAATATCAATTCTCTGTTTCTTTTTAGAGATAGCTTATATTTATTAGATAATTTGGATAAATTATAATTGATTGAACCCAAGCAAATCATGAAATGGTCAGTTTCTTGGGGCTTCTTGACATCTCCTTTCTTGGATATCAAGCCTTTGTCATCAACTGTGTACAGACAGAATAAAGCATAATTTCTGCTCTCAAATACACAGAGTTTATTATGATGTGTCATTTTATGCTGGGAGTCCTGTTTCTGGTGTATGGCTGACACTGATTAAATAGGAGGGCAAACTGTGTCTAATGATATACATAAAATGTGTATATAAACTTTAGACACTAGGTCTAATGGCTTTTTGGTTGCCTTTTCATTCATCATTATTGGTTCCTAAAGAGTCTTATCACTGGTATTTCCATTCTTATCCATATATGATGGACTGATACTGATTTTTATATTTCAAAGAGCAATTCCTTAGATATTTAAACTCCAAACCATTTTCTGTCATAACGTTTAATTCTATTTTGTATTTGGATAACTGCTTCCTAGCATACTGCCAACTTTCTCTCTTGGACGTGACATCTACAGTAGTCCCCACTTATTCAAAGAACATACGTTATAAGAGTCCTGGTGGATGCCTGCAACCTGAGATAGTAATGAACCTATTATAGTGTGTTCTTGTCCTATACAGACATACCTATTGCAAGGCTTAGTTTATAAATTATCACAATAATAGTAACAGAAATAACTAATGATACAGTAGAACAATTATAATATACAAGATTTCACCATGCTGAGAACAGTGCACAATTTTAAATACATGGATTGTGTTTTAAATCATAAAAAAACTTCATGATTTAATAAATTATTTGATACAGCATATTAAAAGGTAATGTAAATCATATAATAGAGATTTATACCAACAAAAAGGTGAGTTAAGATATAATTCTTCATTTTAGGTGAGAACTGAATTTCTGGAATTTTCCATTTAATACAGTATTTTTTGGCCATGGTTGACCACTGATAACTGAAAGCATGGAAAGCAAAAGCCATTGTAAGGGAGGAACACAGTATATTCTATGTAATGATGTTTAGAACATGTCTTCTCTTTAGTAGTTTGTCCTTTGTCAATATGAGCTAAGCACAGTAAGTTTATCTCACCTCCTTGTTCTCAACTATTTCATCTATAGATTGCAGTTTCTCCAAGCAAAAACCTTTTATGATTTAATAATTTATTTGACACAGCATATTAAAAGGTAATGCAAATCATAGAATTGAGATTTATACCAACAAAAAGGTGAGCTAGGACATAATTCTTCATTTTAGGTGAGAAATGATTATGGAATTCTGTGAAATAGCAGATTCCCTTATTTGTGTGGGACGTAGAAGTATATGGTAAATCTTAGATGATTACAATAAAACCCCTTCAGCCTTTTCTGAGGTGGAATTCACCTTTTTATACATGTCTTCACTATAGAGCTTTTGTGGTGGTGAACAGGTTGAAGAGTGAAGAAGATAAAGTGGGATTTGGAGAGAGGAATACACACAAGAAATAAAAGATCACAGAGAAGCAGAGTGAGGGAGCTTCAAAGAGCAAACTTTTCAGAGACAGAGAAAGAGAGAGAGAGAGAGAGAGAGAGAGAGAGAAGTGCAGAGAATGGATACATTTGCACAAGTAATGAAGAAATTTTGACAAGTGAGATTAAAAAAAAAGGATTGGGCAAAACTTTTTATTGTAATGTGCTCTTAACCCCTCCTCTCCCTCCTTAATACATGTTTACTAAATGTTTTTATTGAATAATTGTGTATAGATTATATCAAGAAGGTAAACTAATCTGTGTTACATAAAACCTTAAAACATCATAAAATATATGCTCAAAAATAAAACTTCATAATGATATTAAGAGACTTATAATATTTAATTACATTTAAAAATTAAGGTGATAAATGATGTCAATATAGGAAACCAGGTGAAGTGGGAAGTCAATAAACAATAAGGTTCCTAAGCATTCAGTCAAAGGTTAAAAATAAGAATTTATCCTAAACAAGAACATAAAAACAGCACCAATACATACCTCAAAATATTAATAGTATACCTTAAGAATAGAAAGAGTGTAAAACTTCAAAATCATTTGAGAGAAATAAAATGGAACACTTCACAATTAAAATAACACAAATCTTAATCCAATAAAACATAGGAAGTAAAATAAAATAGCATGGTCTACAAAGATTAAGTTTGGCTTCACATCACAGATAATCTGAAATAACAGTGAGTTAAACATGTAAGAAATACATTAGAGAATGATATGAATATTAGGCAGTCCCAACCAGATATGAGCACTCCAAAACTCTCATGAAACCTGGCTCTTTCCAACTCTGGATAGAACAGCCCATCGATGTGGCTTTTTTTTTTTTTTTAGTATGACATTGTTCATTTATTTGTCTATATCTATACAAGACCACATTTTTAAATTATAGCAGCTTTACAATATGACTTGAGATCAGGTATAATACAATATCTGACTGTGCCCTGCTATTTCACAATAATGTTGGCTTTTCAAGTTTGCTGAACATTTGCATTTCATTTGAACAGCACAGTGATGCAAGAAACCACCAATATACAGAATTAAAACATGAAGACTAAACATTGCAATAAATTCAAAAAGAAGCAATTTATTTAATACATATTTCTAATAATTTTATATATTTACACAGGGATGAGAAAAGATACAGTTGAATCCTATGAAAGTGTCAGTGTTGGAGACCCAATAGGATCAACTTCTTCTGCTTTCAATAGGACTAAATTGAAGAACATTTAAAAGTTCTGTATAGAGTTCAAAGTATTTGTGACCACAGGAAGGACAAATGAGATGTGAGTGGGAGACTCCACAGACATATTCTATACTTCCTTCTTAACCTGGAGATGAGTGTGTATGTTTTCATGATAAATATTATACATATTCCCCCTTGATGTGGCTTCTTTAAGGCAACTTCATGATGCGGCTTTTGATATGGCTTTTGAAACTTATGTTGTAGACCAAATGAAGAAGAAAGAACAAAATAATGGGGGGAAAGTGCACTTTTAAGTTAAGTTGATTGAACTTCATCTAAGCAGTTTTCCCAAAATAAATGAGAAAATAAAATAAAAGGGGTTTTAACACATGCACACAAATGTATGCAACTACCTGACACATAACCTACAGCCAACGTTGAGCCCAGTTGGGACAGGAACAAGTTAGCAGAAGCTCACTTAGAAAAGGCAGCCCTGGGACTTTTGTCAACCCTATGGGATTCCTTGTGTCCTTTGTCCTTCCAATATTATTTTTGTGCTTATGGCACAAACTCTTACCATACTCTTCCCAGACTATCTACCAAGGTAAACCTAACTAGTCTGTAGCTGCTCCCACATCCCGTTACTACTCACTACATTTGTACCTGGTCTAACTGGAATGTCATTCACTGAGGGCCCTACTGCTAGAGAAGGCAGAGTGGATTGTGCTGATTACTTTTACCACAAGTTTTAATCTAGTTGGTCAAATTCCTTCCTTTTGTTCACTCTAGCATTTGTAATTAAAAGAATGCAAACTTTTCCTTTCTTTTTTTTCTTCCTTTGTTTTTACTCTCTTTAAAGGTCTTGTTGATTTTTACCTATACTAACTAAACTTGATGCTCACCCCTCCATGCAAAAAAAAAAAAAAAAAAAAAAAACAGCCCTGTGTTTCACTTCTCCCTCTGACAAAAGTTTCTTGCCTAACATATAGCTATGTAAATACACACAGAAATATCTCGAAAGATGCACATGTAACTCTTAATAGTGGTAAATGGAGCACAACGGTAAATTTGGTACATATACAACTGAATTGTCTTTATTATAGTATAGTATCTTTTGTATTATATTTTTATAGGGAAGAAGATAGGAGTTTTTCCTTAATATTCTGCATTATCCCTCAATGCTTTTGAATTAGACTTTTATGAAGAATCTTTTGTTGTTAGTTTGTTGGTTTCTTTCCCTTTTTTATCTGTTTGTGGGGAATTGTGCAGTTACCTTCAAGTCAGACAAAGAAAAAGCAAGAAATAGACATTATGAGCCCCAATCTTATTTTAGTTGCATATTTGGAGTTAACATTTGGGCTTGGGATCTCAGAGTCCCCTAACATCCTCTTGTCTCATTAAATCACAGCAGAGCGAGTAAACAAACCACCTTCACCATGACTGATAATGGAGTGAATTATGAAGAAAAGAAAGAGAGAGGAAAGAAAGAAGGAAGGAAGGAAGGGAGGGAGGGAGGGAAGGAAGAAAGAAGGAAGAAAGGAAGAAGGAAGGAAAGAAGGGAAAAGAAAACAAAAAGAAAAGAAGGAAAGATTAAATCAAGCCAACTCAAGTTATGATTCTGATGGTTCTTAGAATACAACCTACAAACCAGGGAGGAATTGAGGACTTTACTCTGAAATGAGATCTTAACCTTTGAGAAAATACGTTTTTTGACTAGATGTTTCTGGCAGATAGTCAGATATACCCAAGTTATATGAATGCAAATGAAAAAAAGTCAGTATTTAGTTTACAAGCCAGCCTGCGTGGGCTACATTTCTTCACCAGCATACTTCTTGAATGGGGAATTGACTAGTGTCCATTTGCTCTGAATGGTTACAAGTCTTTGCTCTACTTTCTCCATGAGACCTGGACATCCCCCACCCCCCACCTGCTAAGATAATAAACCAAACAGGTCAATGGCTAGTTCTATTCCCATCTGGAGGCCAAGGAGGCCCTTTGATACATCACCCAGATATTGTTCCTGCACCCTTCCTTTCTCTGGCTGCGTGTACTTCATCTCCATATCCTGCTCCTACCTCACTTACTCTGAAGTTGTTGCAACTATCCCATGGCTCTTTAATTAGTCCAAAGCCTGGTCAGGAGTCAGGAGAGAGGTGATGTAGCTTGAGTAGAGAAAAGAAAATGTAGAAGCCAGTTGTTCCTCCTAGGGACAACTTTTCCACAGTACTGGGACTTGAAGTGACTTCCTTTGATTCTTGAACTCTGCTCTTAATGGGTAATTGAGGACCTTTTATGTGGGGAGACTATAGTATAGGGAAGACAGTGGGAAATTCTTATGACCACAAACTTTGTTAGCTTTAGATGCAATTAAGAAGCATCTTTGAGTGTAATAAATACATTTTTTTGTGTCTTCTTGGGTCTATCAGTTAAGATATGTAGAAAGAAAGGGAATTCCTGCCTTCCTTCATTTAAAGGAGCAACTCTTTATGTTTGCCGAAATAAACCTACAATTAGCAGATTAGCAGGGGAAAAGCTTATGAATTTATTTAATGTACATACATGTATAGGAGTCATATAAAATAAAAATTCAAAGAAAGGGCCAGATAGTTGAAACTTACATGCCCTTTTATAGGAAAGAGAAAAAGGGGGAGGGGAGACTGTAAGGAAATTTTAGAGAGGTAGCAAATGCGTTTTTGGAGAAATGAATGGGCCAAAAGAATAGACAATGGCAAAAGACAAAGTTCCTTTGGAACTTCGGCTCATAATTGATTTTCGGTCTCTTCTCTAGTGGTTAATCCTGGTTAATGAGATTTCATAACAGTTGAATTTCTTCTGGGCAAAAAACTTCTCTTAGTCAGATAGGGAACTTCAGAAAAAGTCTTTCCCTGTAATTGTGGAGAGAAAGAGGATCAAAACAAGGAAAGGTCAGTGAGATATTAGTTTTGAGACTTTCTCCAGCTGAGTACATCAGTTCTGCTGCACCTTGGGGCATTGTTTTCTGAAGGCCAACAGATGTTTTCATCTCTAAGTAAGGAAATCTTGACTCAATTGGTTTAAACAACAAGGAGATCCATTTTCTCTCCTTACAGGAAATCTAGAGGTGAGATTGTTCTTCCATGGTTGGCTGATTCAGGGGTACCTCATCAGAAACATGAGTTACTCTTGTTTTTCTGCTCCTGGAATCTTTTAGCATGTCAACTTCTGCCCTTAGTGGTCACAAGCCAAGTTCCAAACTTTCTCTATGGAGTCAATAGCTAATGTAAGAAATACTATTTTGTCCTATGTGTTTCTTTTAAAAACTGAAATCTTTTAACAACAGAAACCCTTCTTGGCAGACTTCTCTCATGACTCATTGGCCAAAATCATGTCACTTGCCCATGTCTAACAATCACTGGCAGAGGAAAATTAGATTACTAGAACTATTCTAGATTTGTCAGGAGCTATCCCAGAGATCGAGAAAGGGTCATTCTCCCAGAAGAATAAACACATATACTAAATTGGAGTTAATGTTTCAAATAAAAAGACAACAGAATTGCAGAAGCAAACTTTCTCTATGGAGTCAATATGGAGTTCTGCTACAATGGTTGATTGTATGAAAATAATAATAACGCCTATTGACATGAACTCCACAGAGCTACCTAAGCACTTCCTATTAAATATCTTAAGAACTAATTTGTAAGATAAGTATTACTATCTGCTTATATACAAATTTATAGATGAGGAAATAAGCTAAAAAATGTAGATACCATGTCCAACAAATAAGAAGGGACAGAATCTGTGCTCTCAGCTATGTCACAGTACACATTCCTCTACTTTTCCCTTTGTTTGTATATTTGCTTTCAGAATGCTTCTCCTTTGATTTTACCGTGGTGGAGACTGGTGAAGTTCTATGCCATTCTCTATAACAAACTAAAACCAATGTGAGAAACTAGATAAAATGCTATTTCCTGTATGAGTTTTTCGTTCTAGTCTCATTTTCCCCTCTGCTTATATTTGCAATGTAAAGAGCCGGTCACAAGAATACCTTCAGTTCAATTATCATTCTCTTATCTCCCCTTTTCATCATCAGCCCCTTATTAGAAGACAGAATACTAGCGCCACAATACGGCTAATGCATCACAACAAAACGAACCCTTTCACAACACAGTTCTACAGAGGATACTCCCAGAGATTTAATTTGCCTCCTTCTGCTGCTAGAGCTCCTTCCAGACCACTGCACAGGAAGGAGCTATTGAGGTCAAGAGACATTGCTTTAGGAAAGGGGTAAGGAGGAAGTATAAATTCCATTAAGTCTGATGTTTGATTGTCTGTCTTGATATCAGCTATTAGGACCTAGCAATGGACTATAAAGATAGGATTACAGAAGCACAACATTTATTTCTGATTTAAGATAATTTTTAAGTTCTTCAGACATGTTAAAGTTTCTGAGAAGGCGGGATTAAATCTTGCAAGTGATTCATCAAAATTGGTCACAAATCTGACAAACGGGTACTAATTGTTGTATCGAACTAGAAAATATCTGAATGAGCTCCAGAGTTAGTGATGAATCATCTGAATGTGAAATGTTTAATTTAGGATTTTTTTTAGAATTTAAAACTTTACAATCAGCTCTGTGTTTGTGTGCTTAACATGTTGGGTAAAATCAAACACTAAGGGTTTCTTTTAGAACTGTGCCATTTGATGTGAAGATTCAAAACTTATTTTGAAGTTACAATAAATCTTCCGCCTCCTAAAGATCAAATGCCTAGGTTATTTCTGAAGAAGACTCTCATTGGATAGTGACAAAAGTTGATCTGGTCCAAAATGCTCACTTTGTCTGTAAAAAAGGGATTGGCTTTCCCATGGCCATCTTAGATGTTAGTCTCAGATTGATGCAGGATAGTGAATTCCCTTCCCCTTAGACCAATGCACCTTCCCCTTAACCACTCTACCCAATACTCCTCAGCTCAGGAGAGCTTAGCACTTGATGTTTAATGCACTTCAATTATCATCTTGAATTTTCTGATAGTTTAATCTCTGAATTTTTAAGTGAAGAACAACAGGACAAAAGAGAACAACATATCAGGTGCTTGGAGCCTGAATTTATACACAGTCCCACAGCCTCCTGTCTTCCTGGGAAGAGACGTCAGTCATCCATTCTCTCATTCCCTGGTGCCCAGGGCCCTGCCCTGCTTCCCTCTCCTAGTCCCTGCTCAATGACTGCTGCCACCTTTCATCCCCAGCAGGGTCCTCAGCTTGACTGTTGGGAGATTTAGGGTCAAATACTAATGCCCTGTGGCATTTTAGGATGCCTATCCCCATTCCAGGCTGGCAGCACCATGGCATGTTCAGAGAGCCATTCAGCAAGGACAAGTTTCCTATTCATTCATAAGCCAACTACTTAGCATGTTCAAATATGGAGACAGCAATAACATTAGTGGTCACCTGTCTGCCATGTGTTGGGGTGGTAGACTTATGGTATAGGGAGACACCTAGCTCAGCTTCCCCAGCTTTGGCTGTCTTATGGCATGCCAATTCAGTGGCTGGTAGAAGGGAAATTGGGTAGCAGGTGAACCATATAGGGTTGTGCATGTCCTAAGTTACAAAGCAGGACCCCCAGATAGCTGGGGCACTTGTCCTTTGAATATTCCTGTGCCCACAGGAGTATGACATTAAGTATCAAATAAAAAACATCAACACAGGTAATGAAAGAAGGGAAAAAGCTTTACATGTTAGTACCTTTAATGACACTTTTTCCTGCATTTTAAACAAATGGCTTCTCATTTTCATCTTATGCTAGGACCCACAAATTCAGATTTATCTATAAAGCCAAGTCAAAGGACCTAGCTATAGTGGACATATTTGTCTGTTCAGTATACTGACAATTTCATGACTGTCATTTCTGTCACTATTTTGGAGAAGATATCTAGATACACTCCCTTTCCAAAACATGTAGATATGCAAAATAAAATATAACATACCTCCTTAAAAAAGTCCCTATCTTTCAAATTCAAAAGGGAAGATTGATCATTGTTTGGTCATAATTTCAATAGTCAGTGAGAGCCTCAGTCTTTTGAATTTTTTCGTCTATATTAGAAGAAAAATAAGAACTCGAAGACATGTAAAACAGTAATTAGAACTGGGATGCATTTTTCAAGTCTTCTTGAACAGTGAAAGGGCTATCTATTCACTGAAAATATAAACTAGAAAAATTTAATCAGTCAAACCAAGAAAATCACAAGGAGGCTTACCAGGGTTGGGGATGTCTTCACTAAGAAACTTTGCACTTACTCTTATGCAAACTGTGGTTTTAGAATGTACATAAATATAATTTAGAAATCCTTAAATCAAAGCCATAACCAAAAAAAAGTGACATCAAATGTGGTACATAACAAAAGTAAATGAAAAATTTGTCTGAAGAAATACTTTTTGACCAAGATCATACAGGATTTCCACAATCAAGAAGGAAGGAAGGAAGAAAAGAAGGAAGGAAGGAAAGAAGGAAGGAAGGGATGGGGGAGGAAAAATAATTATCAGATGAGATTATAAAATTAGCTTTAAAGTGATTAAAGATGCAAAATGAAGAACAACATAAAAAGACCAGGACCTTATTAAAAAAACAAACTTGAAGCATAAATAAATTTTTCAAGAAATGAAAACTATAGCCTTTAACACATTGCCTTGATTACAGTGTAGAACAGATAGAACTAAAAAGAGAAACAGTGAAATGGAAGGCAGCTAATTCAGAAAAATATAGTGTGAAAAAAGATAGAAATTATAAAATAGAGTTAGGAGATACGGAGGATACAGAAAAGAGGAACAACTTAAATGGATGTTCTCTAAAGAAAATGTGGAAGCACAAGTATTTAAAGAACACAAGTTAAAAATTTTCAGAATTACCAAAGATACAAAATGTCAGAATTAACAAACAGAATCTGGAGAATGATAAATAAAACCAAACTCATATTTAGATGCAGTGTGGTAAAACTTTAAATACCAAAGATAAAGAAATATTTTTTATTTATTCATATGTGCATACATTGTTTGGGCTATTTATCCCCCCTGCCCCTGCCCCCTTCCTCTCCCCACCACACCCCTTGCTTCCAGGCAGAACTTGTACTACCTTCTTCTCCAATTTTGTTGAAGAGAAGACATAAGCAATAATAAGAAGGATAGTGTTTTGGCTAGTTTGAGATAAGGATTGCTATACACATGTGTATAGTTATATCTCTCTAGATTCCTAGCATTGTTTCCACGCACATGTGTATTACAGCCCAAATTGATTCACCTTTACCAGACCTCTTCACTACTTCCCTGTCACCTTCCCATAGTGACCTCTGTTGTTTTAAGGTTGCTGTATTAGCTCCTCTACAGTGGGCACATCAAATACTTTCAAGTTTGAGTTTCCTACTTTTCCCTATTCCTCCTGTATGTGTTCCCCCCTAAGTGTGTGACCCATGTCCAATAACATTACTGCATTTGTTTTAGGTCTAAAGTCTGCGTATGAGGGAGAACATATGAGTTTTGGCCTTCTGAACCTGGCTAATATTGCTTAAGATGATGTTCTCCAGTTCCATCCATTTACTTGCGAATGACCAAATTTCATTCTTCTTTGTGGCTGAGTAAAACTCTATTGTGTATAGATACCACATTTTTTTAATCCATTCATCACTAGTGGGGCATCTTGACTGTTTCCATAACTTGGCTATTGTGAATAGTGCTGCAATAAACATGTGTGTAGGTGCCTATGGAATAACCTGAGTCACATTCCTTTGGGTATATCCCTAGGAGTGGTATTGCTGGATCATATAGCAGATCTATGTTTAGATTTTTAAAAAACCCCCATATTGTTTTCCAGAGTGGATGTACTAGCTTGCATTCCCACCAATAGTGTATGAGGGTTCCTTTTTCCCTACATCTTGGCCAAAATTTATTGTTGGTGGTGATTTTGATGATGGCTACTCTAATAGGGGTGAGGTGGAATCTTAGTGTGGTTTTGATTTGCATTTCCTTTATGGGCAGAGATTTTGAGCATTTTTTCATGTGTTTTTTGTCGATTTGCATTTCTTCTTTTGAAAAAGTTCTGTTTGGTTCAGTTGCCCATTTCTTTATTGGCTCATTGATTTTGGGGGAGTTTAGTTTTTTGAGCTCCCTGTATATTCAAGTTATCAGTGCATTGTCTGATGTGTAGCTAGCAAAGATTTTCTCCCATTCTGTGGGTGGCCTCTTTAGAGACCATTTCTTTTGTTGGGCAGAAGTTTTTAAATTTCATGTAGTCCCATTTTCCCATCCTTTCTTTTGTTGGACTCCAGAACTGGGTATCCATTTTCTTCATTTCCCTCTGAATCTGTGTTAAATTATTTTAGGCGGGGGGGGGCAGGGAAAGTGGTTTCTATCCCTTTTTCTCCTTCCCATTGCTCTACTTAATACTGTACAATTATGTTCTTGATAGTCTAGTTGGTGGTTTTAGTCACCTGTTTTCTTTCCCTTGATTTATTTTTTGTTTCGTAACTGTCTTGGGTTTTTAGCTAAGTTGGTGTACTATTTCTGTCCCTGGTCTAGGTGTAATTTAGTAGTAACTAATTCACAGGTTTAGTACCTTGCTAGTAGTTTATATGTTCTATAGAAGACCCTTGGTGTTAATATCTATAAGCTGTGGGAATTGGGGGGGTTAACTTTTGTAAGGCTAGCTATAGAAATTTGGGGAGTTGGATAGGGTGGCACTAAAGGGGGAGGTGGGAAGTGGGGTGGGTAAGTGGGGGAAGCAGTGTGGGGGCTGCTGGTTTTGTGGTCCTTGTGTGTGTTTGGGTGTATTTCTGTTGTTGTAGTAGAGGGTTCTTGTGTTAGGGATTGCAAGCATTTGGGGTTGTATAAAGTTTGTATAGTAGGTTGGTTGGGGGGGATGAGTGTGTAGAAGGGAGGGGTAGTCTGGTGACAGGTTGGGGGAGAATGGGAGGGGATGGTGAGGGCTGGGGGAAAGAGTGGGTAAGAAGGGACAGAACAAGTTGTTGGGGAGGAAAGCAATGGATTTCAGCACAGGAGAAGAATGGAGATTGAAGGGGGTGAGGGTAGGGATGAGAAGATGAAGATGGTAAAGGTTATAGTCTAGAAAAAATAGATAATAGGAATAGAAATAAAAATAGAAAACCCACAATAACAAAACAAACAAACAAAAGACAAAGAAATCAACAGGAGAAAACAAATGAACAGACAAAAAAGAAAAATACCAGGTTTAGGAACAGTAGAATTTCAGACTTAGTTTAAGTTCTGGAGCTATTCTTCCTGCATCCAGTCCTGGTATTGGCATATAAGCAAAAGCTCTGATGTGGTCTTGCCAGGTGATTGGTTTGTGAGTAGTGTTTTGTTCTTCTGTCTACCAGTTAAATTGAAATTGTGAGGTGAGGTAGCTTTGCCAGATCATGCAGGGTGGTCAGAGATATTGATTTCCTCAACTGACAGTTGTGTTACCCTTCAACTGCAGCTGCTTGGTCAGCTCCTCCCCCAGTGAGTTTGGGCAGTTTAAGTTTGAATGCTGACCTCAGGTTCAGGAGATCAGCTGTGTAGTTCACTAGTTGCCCTGCCTTGAAGGTGGCTTTTCACTGTGCTTATTTACTAGGATTTCCATGCTAGGGGCTTATTTTTTTGCTCTGCCTCCTTTCTCTGGGGCAGGTTCGGTATTCTGTTAGCCCCCTCTGCTCTCAGTTTGTTATGACGGTTTGCTGTTTGTTTTTTGATTTTGCAGGGCAGTTTGACTTTGGGTGCTGCTCACTGGCTCAGGAGATGATCTCTGTGATCTGCTACCTGGCTGGTTCGGGGCGTGGCTCATCACCTGCCTTTTCTCAGCCTTCCTGCCTTTCTAGTGTTTGTTTACTGATAGTTCACACTGAGATTAGCTCCTGGCCCCTCCCCCTTTCTCTGGTGCACTTTCAGTGTTCCCACTCCCTCTGCTGTTGTGCTTGATTACAGTTCACTGTTTGTTGTTCAGGTTTTTTTGGGGGGAGTCAGTCTGCTCAGGGGCTGTGCTAGTTTATCCTGGGGGTGGCTGAGGGAGTTCCTTGTGATGCATGGTGCTCACCTTTTTGGTCTGTAGAATGTCTCCCAGGCAGGTTGGAGCCAGCGGTGGCAGTTGCGGCAGAGGTGGAAGCCCTCAAGTTTTCTCAGTGTAACGTGTTGTGGGGAAGCTTTCCATGGGGTAGGGGCTCAGGGTGTAGAAGGTTTGATTCTGGTTGGTGCTTTATTTCTGCTTGATGGAGGAGGAGAAAAAAAGGAAAGAAAAAAAATCACCATGGGGAAGAAGGTTTTTCCCAGGGCTGGACCCACCTTGCTGGCTGTGCAGTGGGTCACAGCAGTTAGGTGCAATTAAAGGCTGATTTGTGGGTCTGTCTTTGAATTTTTTCCTGCACCTAGTTTGATGACAGTTATTATTTTGGCTAGAAGCAGTCAGAATTACCCAAGTGTGGCTCTAACATCTCAGGTAGTTTTGTAGTTACGGAGCTTAGGCTATCTGCTTCCATAACCTAGTTGCCATCTTGGATCCTCCTCATAAAGAAATCTTTAAAAGTAAGGAAAAGGAAAAATACTTATAAAGAAATGATAATTAGGCTTATAATTCTGTTCTCAGCAGCCACAACATTACCCCAGACTATGAAACAGAATATTCAGAAATATGAGAGAAAATAACTGTCAAACTGCAATTGTATAGCTAACCTGTTACTTAAGTTATTCAGTGAGATTGCTGTTGGACAGGGCAGAGGTAGAGAAGGGAAAGGGAAAAGAAATGAGGGGAAGGAAAAATAGGGGCAGAAAATGGAAGGAAAGTGTGAGAAGTGAGAGAGAAAGGATAGCCTCATCTTGTTGGAGAAGCAGTGAAGAAGTTTTCTGAAAATTACTGGAAGCTACTCTTCCCACAAGACAAACAAGCTGTATTTGCATGCTTTAGTTTCTTCATTGCTAAAGCTAGTCTCACTTCTATCATCATTATGGGGGGGGTTGTCTGAAATATTTTAGTGTTATTAGAAATACACATTTACAGAGTAATGTTCACACATATATGCATCATTGTATACGTAGAGATTCTAACAAGCAGGAAAATGTAACCCCTTTAGGATAAGAAGGGTACTCTACTGCCTCCCATTCTACTTGGGTATAATTTAAGTATCCCCTTCCATCTAAATTGCTCCATACCACCACAATATTCTATCATATAAATAATGCTGTAAGCTGGGTGTCTGTGGCTTACGCCTGTAATCCTAGCTACTTAGGAGGCAGAGATCAGGATCACGGTTCAAAGCCAGCCCCGGCAAATAGTTCTCGAAACCCTGTCTCAACAATACCTAACAAAAAAAGGGCTAGTGGAGTGGCTCAAGGTGTAGGTCTTGAGTTCAAACCCCAGTATTGTAAAATAATAATAATTATTATTATTATAATAACTGAAAAATCATGCAGAAATTCCAAGACATAAGGTCATCAATGTTTCTTTAAGAGATCTATGAATACCTTTATGAAGAATGCCCTTATAAGTTAGATAGCTTACAGACAAATCCTCTAATAATTCACATCAAATTTCTACCACTAATTCATTTCTGCCAGACTTTCCAACATTCATCATTACAGTTTTGTCAAAGATCTCAGTTCATTGTCCTTTATGCCTAAGCAAGTTCAAGTTGGTTTCCTGACTCTTAAAACTTAAAGAGATTTGACATACTTCATAGATCTTTCTAGTCCTGGGGAATGTTCATTATAGGAAGATCAGGGATGCTTGCTAGGGTCTGTAGTTACTACATACTCCATCTCATGTCAGAATTTGATTGGTAATTTATTTGTAGTAAAATTTAAATCTTGGTATGGCTACTCTTCACTCTCCAGCACATTGCCATGTAAACTACTTTATTTTTAATTATATAAGAATATCAAGATTGCATCTTTTACAGACTGAAAACACCAGAATACAAAATCTCATAATTTATTCAGAACAAAAATAATTGAATTATTTGACTAAGGGAGATGAGTGTTTGTCTGTAATACTGACATTAGGAGTAAAGCAATTAAAAGAAGAATAGCTTCCATCACCTGGAACAGATTGTGACAAACATTGTCTTGTTAATCCAAAGAAGCAGATAATACTTTGTGATGAAGTAACGAAGTCTAAGAAATAAAAACTTTGTGTGTTTTTCTGAAAATAAAGAGAAAACGTTTGAAAGGTAAGATAGGCAAAATTTGCTTCAGTGAGAGAAAAACTTTATGCAAGGTAGCACATTTGTCATTTTTCCAAATTCCATGCATGTTATCTATGCCAGGATTTTGCTCATGGACCTCTCAGGCCCCCATGGCTTGGGAGAGAATTTTGTCATTGCTTAAGACTTGTTAAGCAGGATTTGGAGTAATCCCACCCTGGACCCCACAAAGCTAGGATTGATCTCATCCAGATTCTGCTGGGCCATCTTAGAGAAGCTGCATTTGCCCTTTCGCTAACAAAGCAAAGGGTTACAGCTCTGTGGGGCTCAGCACAAGTCTGCATTGCTTGCACCTGCATCAAATTTTGGCTCTTTTCCCCTATATGTGGGTGGGCTTTAGTCTCCTTTTTCTTTAAGTGAAAAAATCTCTACCACTTAAGAAAGAAAAAAAAAATCACTTCTCTTTCTTTACCATAGCTCAGCATCATTCTTCAAGCACTACAAATTTTTTTTTCTAAACAGATGAAACTGCTAGCTCTTTGAATGTTATGAAAGCGAGTGCAGACTTTCTTCCTGGAGTTTCCAAAAGCTTCTTTTGCACACAACACTAAGTTAGCACATCGTTGTCCTTCAGTCTCTCAGTCTCCATTCACTATGCCACAGTGTGTTTGTGGCAGGAAAACTGCAGTCAGTGTTGTACGTTTAACTGACTAAAGCTCCTTGATATACCGAATCTCATAGAACTGTTTAGCCACTAATTTTATTAGCAAATACTTCCTACTGACTAAAGGAAAGTCTATCTTTTCTGAACATAGTGTAATTTTTATAATATTCACAGCATTCTTATCATAGATGGAGTGAATGTGTGGGTGAGAGAGAGAGAAAGAGAGAGGAGAGAGAGAGAGAGAGAAGTGGTGGTTATCATTGATATTTATTTATATAGGACATTAGCCATTATTTTATACTCAAAAAAATGAAAATCACAAGAACACTTTCTCCTGTGTTATTTACAGCTCTCTAGATACATTTTTCATCAATTGACAAAAGAAAGAATTACAAGATTAAAGATCCACTAATACAGTAGCTGAAAGTTCGAGGGATAAGATATATTTTGATGTGAACAGCAGCCTTTCATATTGTTGGGTCTGGAGACCTAAGGCAGATGAGTGAGTAGCCCATCCCCCCAGAGAACCATATCATTCCTGCATCCTGAGGAGTTAGAGGTCTGCATTCCTGCACCCTGAGAGGGAGTTGTAAACTGCCTTTCTGATCCTAAAGAAAGATACAGGGTCTGATAGATCTGCCACAGGGCTGATGAACAAAATGCTCTCAAGATTGTTTCCCCTCCCCCAATAAAAGGTGCAAACCAAACTAGTTCACCTGAGAAAGCCCACGAATCCCTGGCCAATGAGAAAAACCCACCTAACCCAGAGTTAGAATGTCCATAGAAACCCCAGCCTTCACCTGTGCAGCGAGCTACTAGCTTCCAGGCTCCGCTGCACTCCTCTAGCTGTAGTCTTTGTTTTGTCTCTAATAAATCCTACTTTATATATAGGCTTTGGCTCATCATTCAGGTGCCTCACAAGCCAGTTCCCTGGCCTGTGAAGGCAAGGACCCTCAACACCGACCTGCAGCACCTCACACCGGCAGTTAACAATATTATGCAATCTAGCTCCAGGAGAGCTAGCACTAGACCTTGAGAGGAAGTTTGTAGACGTATTGATGTGGTAAATAATAACTGCATCCTGACTTCTATGTAACAGTCAGGTTAGATTATTATGACCTTATAAATCAGTCAATAAATATTTATTAAATATTTATAGGAAAGTACAGTACACCTAACTTTATTAGCTGGAAATATGGCACATATCATAGAAGACTCTTCCCAGTTATCATAACCTTGATGAGGCAAAGCATCAACTCAAAAAAAACAGTACAAACATTGCCAGAACACCCAAGATGGTCTTTTGTATCCAGGGTACACAAAAATGGCCCTGTGATTTTATCTTCAAGAACACTAGTATGCTCTGCCAACTATCTGGTCCAGTGTGCCAAAGAAGATGCAAAACAGGTCTTTCTAAACTTCTAAGTTCTGACACCAGTCTTGGAGGCCAGAGGTCACATAACACATCATTTTCAACCCTTCTGATGGCCCTGGATTCTAGGATCAATACTAGATAGGACTAGTCATGGGCATAACAGTTGAGTAATCAAAGACGATCTTGGATTTCCCCTGTTTTATTCACTAACATCCCTCCAGGCCTCTCTTACCTGACCTTCTTGGCATTCCATTCCCTCTCCTTAGACAACTGAATCTCTCCATTAAGAACTAATGACCCATTCTAGTTACATCCATTATAATTGTGAATACCCACAGGAAGTCCTGGTAAGATTTCTTATATCACTTCTGAAAGTGTGAAGTAATGAAAAAGAGAAACTCAGCTTTGGAGTTAGGAAAACCTGAGTTTAGATTAAATTCCAGCACTTTGACTGATCTCTTTCCCAGAGTGTCTGCACCTTCTTAGTGCCATCAGCAATCTATGGATCTTCTAGTTTCTCTACATCTTCATCAGTAGTTGGTGTTAGGACTATATTTTTTTATTTTAGCTATTCTAATAAGTACATGATATATCATTGTGATTTAAATTTTGCATTTTCATAATAAAATGATAATGAAAAACTTTTCACATGCTTATTTGTCATCTGTGTATCTTCTTTGATGAAATGATTCATGTCTTTTGCCCAATTTCTAATTGGATTGTATGGGATTTCTATCATTGACTTTGGGGGATACTTTACATATCCTAAATATTAGTTCTTTGATGAACAGGAGGTTTGCACAGACCATAGCATATCTTTTTATCTTCTTGGGGTCTTTTGCAGAACAAGTTTTGAATTTTGATGAGGTCCAACTTATCAATTTTCCTTTATGGCTTTTGCTTGGAGTATCAAGCAAATTTCTTAAAAGCTTTTCTACTGTCCCGAGATCTTGAAGGTTTTCTCCTATATTGTAAGAGTATTTTCTTAAACAAGAAAGAGATGACTAGGTGTTAGTCATTACATCTTCTCCATAGCTATTTTTGCCAATGTTATTCTATCCTCAGAGGCTCTCTAAGGCCAAATCTGGCTTTTAAAGAAAACTGTAAATTATTTCCTTTCTGGCCTAGGGTCTTAGAAAAGCCAGAAGAAAACAGTCTATGTTCTAAAGACTCAAAGTGTGAAGGTAATTTGCCAGTGTTTTAAGCAGCTTGAATAAATGTTTATTGAGTACCTACTATGGGTTAACCATTTTCTAGATTTGTAGAAACAAAACTCATTAAGGCTAGGTCCTAGTTCTCAAGGAGCTCAAACTCAAGGTAGAGTAGCATTGAAACTCACCCATATGGCACTTAACCATAAAATGACAAGCATTTATTGAGCACCATGTCCAAGACATTACAGCTGGAAATGGAAAAATGAAGCATACTTAGGACCTGCTATGAGAAGCTTGTTTTTGATGGATGAGAGAAAGAAACATAAGAAATACCCATAACACAAGAACACTATGGTACACTGATAATAGAAAAAACAGTTTTTTGTTGGTACTAGGGTTTGAATTCAAGACTTTGTACTTGTGAGGCAGGCACTTTACCACTTGAACCATACCCTTTTGCTCTGGCTGTTTTGGAGATAGGGTTTCATGTTTTGCCCAGGATGGCCTGGACCACAATCCTCCTATTTTAGGCTTCCTGCTATTGCTGAGATGACAGACTCGTGCTACCATGCCCAGCTTTTTTCTGTTGAGACAGGATCTTGCAAACTTTTTCTCCTAGACTGTCCTGAAACCATGATTCTCCTAAGTAGCTAGAATTATTGGTGTGAGCCACCAGTACCCAGCCACAAAAAAGCAACTTGAAGTCAGAGAAATTATAGCTTCACACATCCTACTAGTTGTGTAAACTTAGCATCTGTGAGCCTGAGTTATCACTACAAAATGTAAATGTTAATATATAAATTGAAGTTTCATGATGAATATTAAGCCAGAACACATGCAGAACATATTTCTTCTACATAAAATCAATATGATTTGGTGAGTAGTGGGACAAGTGTAGGGTGGTAGGGAGAATGAAGTGTAGAGTAGTTCCCAGGCTTGTGACCTTAACAGGACAACTGATTTGCTGTCATCCTTGCACATTGTTTATGGATTTATCCTAGATTTTCTAGTGTTCATGGAGCCAATATACACAAACTAGAGCACAACTTTGGTTGTTTCGTTTGGGGAACATGGCACATTTGGCCAGGGGTGTGGAGAGATAGGAAAAGTCATTGGCATCCTGTAGCCTATCTATTGGGAGATGCCCAATATGCCACAATCTGTTGCATCCCTTATGTTTAGACAGTACCCTTCAGTTAGCAAAAACCCTTTCTTATATGTAAAGTCATCTGATTCTAACAAAAAGTTCTTCCAAATGAGGAAATTCAGGCTCAAATTGCTGAAATGATTTGGCCAAACTGATTCAGATAGTGAGTGGAAGATCTGAGGTTTTAATTCACATCTCCTAACCCTTAAGCCACCATTCTTTTCCAAATGACAACTGACTGAAAACCATTTCCATCCAATCACCACCACATCAGCTTTGCAATCTAAACTTGGGGACACTGTTTTTGGTGAAAAGTCTACCCACATGGTGAGGTATTAGGGAAAATGGACATTCCACAGAAACTAGTTGAATGTTAAGCATTAGGGTGGGCTAAGCTACTGGCTTGTGTTTCCAAAAGACAGCATTAAGAAATTCTTCCATGATTTAATTGGTGTATTTTTATCAATATTTAATCTCATGTGTACGAGAAAAGCAATGACTGAGATAGCTCGTTTAACTGCCAAGCATATTCACTTTCATTCATTTGTTCTCTCTCCTCAGTAAAGGTCAGAAGAGTTAATCAAAACACGTGCTATCATGATGCTATCATGATCAGTGTGAAATTTCTAAAGACCTCAGAGATGTGCAGCTCCCATCTCTGAATTGAAAAGTCACGCATACCCCCAGTTGTTCTCCAGGAACAAAGAAAAGATGAGTCAATTTGGGCTGTATACAGCTTCAATTGTTTTTGTGGAGAACAATTTATTATCTTTTATCTCCAGTACTGTCATCTGCCTGGCGATTTGATGAATAGAATATATAACAGTGTGGGCATTGGAGAATTAGCCAGTGATTCAGACCTATTGGAAGGTCACATCTCATCTTTCACGCCTAATTTGAAAATACGAAATGTTAACAGTGTGGGAAACTCAAAACAGTTTTGAAGCTCTTAACGCAAATAACATTTTCAATCAATAATTTAATACTAAATTTATTGTTCAATGATAAATGCATTCAAAACTTAAAATCCTAATTTTTTTCTTAAGACTTTAAGTTCCTAACAAATCTTCTCGTTATAAACATGGCAATGCTTAAAAATAATTTTAAATGTTTTTTTATTAATGATTGGTCCCAATTAAAGAATAGTTTAATTAGATCTTTTAGATTTTAAACTTGTAGGTAGAAATTTACTATATTTGTTTACCATATACAAAATACTATAAGTCACAGCCTGTGGTACACATCCATGGTATGGAAACTTAGGAAGCAGGTGACTATGTATCAAACTAAAACATGATTAGGTCCTATTTTTAAAAGGGTAAAAGAGTAGACCTAGCAATAAGTCAAAAGGCAGTCTGCCAGATTCACATTGCTTCTCATAAGTTAGACCAGTAGCTAACCCTTTCCAACTTAGTTTGTCCCAGCAGCCCTCATAATCGATTTAGAAAAATAAGCACCTGCTTTGCAATTACTATGAGAAGTTCAAATAATTTATACTCCATATACACCCAGGATGTGGTCCTAGTCCTTGTTTAAGTTTCCTCAGTACAAGATTCCTAACTCAGTCCAAAACCGATTTTCTAAAAGACTGCACCTTTCTTATTGAACTATGAGCTCATATATAAATACAGTTAAGGGATCCAATTCTTCCAGGAATAGCAACTCAGTGTTGTGGGCTTTCTCCACAGTGATTATCCACAGAGTGATCTCTGTATAGAGTTTAGTATGTGAAAGACTTTCAAACTTTTCCTTCTCTGATCCTCTGCGTTCAGAATCTTGCTTTGGAAGATCTAAGGAAATGGAAATTAGAAAAATCAATAAGAGGTCAAAATTCATCATTTAAAAAACAAAACAAAAGTCTGCTTTAAAGCATTTTTGGTGAACGCTGTTTCTACCTGCCTAACTTGAGCTATGGAAGGAAAGTTTTATATAGATGATGGATGAGTTCAGTTTGCAGCTATATGCATTTAACAACAAATCAGATTTGAACCAAAATAACCAGCTTATTTTCTTAAAGGTCTTTGGTATTTCTAAAAGATTACATTTCCAAACTATTGCTTAGCTTGGGGGACTTTTTCCCTCATCAATTTGGCTTGGCATTTGAAAAAGTTATTTCTTTCGGCAGCCTATAAACCTTTAATCTTTCCTCTACCAATAACCTGAGCTCAAATGTGGGAAGAGAAAGCAAGGATGATTGAGAACGGAAAGAAGGAATAATGTAAGGGGTAAAGGATAATGAAAGAACTGTTTCCTCTTCTTTATCACAAATAAGTTTCTTTCAAAATACACAGCATTCACACCCCTTTCCATTATCCTTCCAAATTTCTAAATCTATCTACAACATGAAAAGTCATTATATTTCAAACAAAAATCTCCCATTGACATTACATTAGGTATTTTATATTAAATTATGCTTGGAGATGTTGCTGTTTTAGAATTTTAAATGTAATAATTTAAACGTTCAAGTTTTCTATTTTAGAAAAGAGACTGCTTATTTGTACATCAAGTTAGAGATGAGAGTCATTACTTTTTATATCTTAGCTTCCATTCTGACCAGTTGAGCATGGGCATTCAGATTTATGTGTGTAGGTGCCTTTTCTTGCCACCAGGAGTTACCTAATCTATTTGTGTGGTTAGCACAGAAGGAGGACAGCTAGTCAGTGCTCAAGAAGAGATGGCTTCAGCTACTACCCCAGCTGTTCCTCAAGGAGTCCAGAAATTGCTCATGGTGTTGTCTATATGAACATATTGCAGTTTTCTGAAGAGAGGCTCCAATAGTTTTCATTAGAGTCTCAACCTCTAACAGATTTAAAGCTGTTGCCTCTGTTCTTTTCCTAAGTTCTTGAGGGCATCACTGATCCATTCAGGAAGTTCCTCCCTTCCTAGTTTCCCCACTCCACTTTGTTGTGGAGTCCAAGAGAAACCAGGAAGAGGACTGTTGGTTGTGAATAGAGAGGAGTAGACTGATCAAAATAGTCAGGGCCATCCCACTTTGAGTGTGTTTCCCCTTCTTATCCAGCCTTGGATCACTTCATAAGATTTCTCCATTTGGGGCTTTACTTTCTTCATTTGTAAAATGTTTATTTGACAATGGAAAACACTAGCATCCCCTCTTCCATAAAGATGTGTATTTTGGATAGAATAGGAGTATATTAAACTATTAGCTTCCTGAGGACAGAGCTCATCATTTGTCCTTTCCTATTCCCCAGATTCCTGCAGAGCACAACACATAAAATAAATGTCCCAAGAAGTTTACTGAATTGAATTAAGCATAAGAATTAGACATGTTTTGTGCCATCTTTATCAGAACATTTGGGATTTATTCAAACTTCCGTTTCTCTGATTTATTAAACAAACAAAATCTCCCTTGGGTGTCAAATACTGTACAAAATAACAAATTCAACTAAATTCACTTGTGAAATTTTCCATAGACAAAAAAAGCTCATTCATACTCACAAGGGAATCATTTTTAATCTAGCATAGGAATTATCCCAATATATGCTAGATCCCCTTCATTGTTTTTTGTACATCTGTACTGTGGGAGTGTCCAGAAAAGATAATAACCACAGAAAATGGCCAAGCTTTGATCTGCTGAGATTTAAACTAAGGGGTATTTCTGTTCTTTTATTTAATTATTACTTGTAGTTGATGTTTAACATGGTACATATTTAATGAGCTTTTATTCTTGTGGCTTCTTTCTTTTTTAGAGTGCAAAGACTGAATAAATAAACTTTAAATTAAATATCCTACTCCTGAGTAATTGATAAGGAGAACGGAAAAAAACAAACAGGTGACCAAGAAAAAGACAACAGAAGGAAATTAAAAATGAAGGAAGTATATGTAGTCTAAATGTTTCACCTTATCTCCTGGGCTTTTATTTATTATTTGCTGTTATCACAAATATTTGCTCAGTACCTAAGTCAGACTGTGCACCAGGCATAAGAAGCACAATGAATAAGACACTAGTCATGCCTTCAACCACTGGAGAAAAACAAATCACCTTTTATAACACAAGGCAAAAGAAAATGAATTCTAAATACAGTCATGAACCACATTTGCAGCCAATGACAGACTGCACATACCACTTAGTGACATTGTATTGCCCTAATTTGTGCATTTACACTCTGTGATGCTCATACAACAAAGATACCACTTAATGATGCATTTCTGAGAACATGCTCCTGTCCTTAAGCCATGCATGACAGTGATTACAAGTAATTGGGTATGCCCATGAAAAAATTAGTTTGGACAGGAGACCTGGGAACTTTAATGGAGGAGGCATCTAAAGTGACCTCTAGTACTTCAAAGAAGAGGAAGTTTCTGGAGCCTTGATCTAGAAAGAATGCATAGATTTAATGTGACAAATTGAGCTTGGCCTTGACAGAGAAGCAGTTGCTTCAATCCCTCTTCTCCTGTGAAGGCATGATGTTGCTGTGTAGAGCTGAGGGAGGAGGGCAAAAAGAGAGGAAGAACAGAGGCAAATGCTAAGTGAAAGCAAAGTATCAATAATCCTTGAATCACAATGGTTTCACTTATGATTTTTTCTACCTGATAATAGCAAAAAAACCAAAAAAAAACCATATGCATTCAGTTGAAACCATATCCTTCAATTTTGACTTTTTCACCTTTGCAAGGACTACATATATGCAGTGCTGTATGATACTCCCTTGCGATGCTGGACAGAGGCATCTGAGATGATTGCCAGGGGAAGCTACCAGTCTTCTATACTGTACTGTATTGCTAAGCTGTGATGTTCATTGTTTGCATTCAGTGGATTTTTAATTTATGATATTTTCCATTTATGATGAGTTTATTAGATCCTAACTACGTTGTAAGTTAAGGAATAAAATAGGAATACTTTTGTCTTGGGAATATTCTTCAATTAAGAATAGGCTTTATCTGCCCCATGACTGATGAATGGATAAAGATAATGTTGTACACATACATAATGGAGTTTTATTCAGCCATAAGGAAGAAGGAAATTATATTGTTTTCAGGTAAATGGATGGAACTGGAGAACATCATGTTAAGTGAAGTGAGCCAGGCTCAAAAAGTCAAAGGTTATATGTTTCCTTCCTATTGTGGAAGCTAAACTTAAAAGTTAAAAGTATATATAGTACAGATAGTATCATATATATACATATACATATATTATAGAATAATATCGTATTAGTGGGTCTGTCTGAGCAGACTACAGGAGGTAGGAGAGGGAAAGAAAATGTTAGAGAATGAAAAATATTGAAACAACCAATCTATAGATGAATATAATATAATATTTGTGCTGTAAATTTGAATATCAGGGTAGCATGGTGATGGAGAAAGAGTAAGTAATGGAGGAGTTAATTTGATCAAACATGATATATACAGACCTGAAGTACCAAGCCAAAACCCCATTGGACTATCAATATATACTTAAAAAAAAGGAAGGACAAGAGGGTAAAATAGGTCTTTTTAAGGGGTGAATAACTGTGGGAGGGGTGTTGGCATAAGGAAGGGGTGAAAGAAGGTAAATATGGTGAATGTGTTTTGTATTCATATATGAAAATAAAAGAATGACATCTGTTGAAATTGTTCTTTAAGAAGAGGGGAGAGGGATGAGGAGAATGATGGAGAGAGGTGAATCTAAGATATATTTGTAAGCACATAGGTTACTATCACAATATATCCACCTATAAACTATTATAAGCTAATAAAGTATTTTTTAAAAGAATAAGATTTATCTAACCTGCCTTAAACCTTGACATGATTGATTCTAACCTGAATAAATCATAATTACTACCAACTAACCCCATCCCACTTGCCACACACACACACACATTAGAATCCATGTATTCATAACTTTGACATTCAAATATTTAAAGAATTGAGATTTAATTCCATAATGGAAAATCTATGGACACCTAAAGCAGTTCAGAAGTTGCCTAGTGCTGTAGGGATAGGACAGGAAGTTGACTACAAATGAGCTTAAAATTTTTGGGGTGATTGAAAATCCCAAGGCTGGATTGTGATGATATTTGCACAACTCTCTAAAACGACTCAAGTCACTTCTTATTGATGAATTTTATAGTATCTATATTAAAAGTTTATAAAGCTGTTAGAAATCTGCTTTTTAAAAGATTTAATTCCATGACAAACTACTAATGAATACCACTCTCAGTCCTCACCTTACTAAAAAAATCACATCTTCACCATCTCCCTCCTGAAAACAGTGTATCCAAGTGTGCAAAACAGCTAAGGAAAGTTTCTGCCTTTAGACATTAGTCAAGAGACATTTTCAATGTTTAGTGAGTTAAGGTTTTAGGAGGAAATGATTAAATCTTTATTGAAGAATTAAAATGCATTTTTTCTACTTAAAATTAAATAAATATTCTTGTTATAGTAGAAAGAAAGCCTACATGTATAATAACAAGAAATAGTTAAATAAATATTGACATCTGCATATATTAAAATACTATGTAGTCATTAAAAATTATTTAGAAAAACAATAATGTGGGCAATTTACAATAAATGGTAAGCAAAGTGAAAGAAACACAATCACAAAAGAGGATATGTACATAATTATGTTATTTTTAAAGTATGTGTATATATGGATATATATGTGTATATATATGTATATATTATATATGTACATATATGTATATGTATATATGTATATTATAGATATATTCATAGGAATAGATTGAAAAGATAGACATCAAAATATGACCTGATTAGATAGGATAGTGATTTTCATTTCTTTTATACTTTCTTATATATGTGTGACTTATAAGTCACACATGAATATGTGTGACTTTTAAAGTAATGATAAAGGTCAAAACTGTTTTAAAAACAGGAAAAAAGCTTTTTTGCAGCTTACTCAGATACAAGCAATCTTGAAAATATATTGCTTTTGAATCTCACATTTCACTCAGAAATAAACAGAGTAGCTCTTGGTTGAGTAGAAGGAATAGAGTTACAAAATAATTTTACCTCTTTACTTAGACAAAATCCAACATCCTGTCAAGGATTCCTTCTCTATCCCCAGTATGTCCCCTTTCCCTGACCCTTCCTATTTGCAGATGGGAGAGAAATAAACTACCCCCACTCCTGCCCCTCCTATTTCATCCCCTCTGCCTCCAAAGAACTTATTAACATAGTTGGCCCCAGTCTCCCAGGGCCATTTGAAACTGTGTCTCCTTAGTCTTAGATTCCACTGGGCACAGCTTCTTTTAGTTCAAAGACAAAGATATGTGATATATATCTTCAGGAGGAAAAAAATTAAAAAATAAAACACAGAAACCTCTGAGAGTTCTATGTGACTATTAAGGGTAAACTGATATTACATAAGGTGAAAAACTTCCATATACCACAGACTGCTTTATTCTACCAAAGACTCAACCTATGGATGACAGTGTACATGTACCTTTTCACTGGTCCTGATCTAGGGGTTAAGATAAATCTGTGTCCCAAAGCAAAATTCATGAAAAAGCTACCCAGTCAAAATAATTCTACGAGAAAGGGCCTGCCTTACCACGGGGAAGCCTGGACTAAATGTATGTCTATGATATAATACCAGCTGCAGAAATACTTATTTTGGAGTTAAATTTCTTTATCATATTTTTTCAGGATGATTTTACTTCATATTTTCTTCTCCAAATACTTCCTTTTGTTTTCTAACCACTTCGTCAATGATCTGTTTCTGTAACCTTCCTAAAAACTAGCTATTAAGAACAGATTTTTCCCACAAAGTATTATTTACATTTTTTCTGCTCTAAGCACAAAAGTATCTTAAGAAGATGGTTTTTAGATTGACAAAAAAAATTAAAAGAAATCTCCAGGTCTAATAGAGATGGATTCCTGATGTTTGAATTCTAACTGCTATGAAAGCTGAGATGAGAGGAATGTAATTTTAAGCAGGATGTCCTTCAACTCCTTCAAAATATTCCTCTTCAGAGACTTTGCAACCTGCAAAGAAGACAGGACTCTGACCCAGATTTGGAATCATAACAGCCACAAGCTATTTTTCCAGGGGTTGGAATGAATGTGAAGTGACCCATCTGCTGTATTGGTGTTCTCTAGTTTATGTTCATGCATGGTCATCTGCAAGACTACAATGGGTGTACAGTGATCCCCCCTTAACTAGGATTTTGCCTTCTTCTGTGGTTTTAGTTACCTGTAATAAATGAAAGTCTGTGATTAGAGAGAAATCACATAACTTTTATTACAGTACGATATTATAATTGTTGTATCTTATTAGTTATATTGTAATCTCTTATTGTGCTTACATTATAAATTAAACTTTATCATAGATATGTGTGTATAGAAAAAAATGGTGTAAATAGAGTTCAGTACTATCTAAAGTTTCAAGCATCCACTGGAGGTTTGTGAACATATCCCCTGTGTATAAAGGAGAGACTAATGTACTTAATTTCTTCTCCTTGAGGAATCCTGGGATGCTTCTGCATATTCCAAGGAAACACCAACATTATCTAAGTACAGTTTTCCCACAACTTTGGCTTAATCACAATATAAACTATATCTTTCACCAAAGAAGTAAGGCCATGTAGACCAGTCCTGGTCACCACCTCAGTGTGTCTTGGAGTAGAGAATTTATGGCCAGGTAAAGCCATGTTGAGAAGGTGACCAATCAATAAAGGCCTGAAGAATTACGTAGGTATCTGGACATGGAATATTCAAGTGCAAGAGCCCTGAGGTAGGTGCACTCTTGCTGTGTCTGAACAATGACAAGGAGGCCAGGGTGGCTAGAATAGAATGAGTGAGAATAGGGAAGAAAAAGGGGAGGCAGAGAGGTGAAGAGGCAGGGGCCACACTGACCACGGGGAGATTTACGTTTTGTTCTGAGATGTGGGGAGCTACTGAGAGTATGAGCAGACTTATTTTGACAGCATCACTTGTTGTGTTGAGGATAGACTATGGGAAAAGAAGGGGAGAAGCATAGAGATCAGATAGAAGTTTTTTTGCAAAAATCACAACCAAAGATGATAGTGGCTCAGGCCAGTGTAAAAGCAGTGAAAGTGGTAAGAAGTTTAAAACTATTCAACTAAACATACCATTTATTCCTGTACCATAATTATACAGAGAAGAAAATAGGCATTTGTTCCCTGCCCCTACTGCCAACCCTAAGAAAATTTATATAGGCTTTTACTCAATTGGATTAATTATAACATGATCAATAAAGCAATAGTCAAAGGGTTAACTACTATAACTTTAGTGAGTAAATTTAAATATAATTTCCCATATCAAACACACAAGGAGCAATAACTGCAATTTCCAGTAAGTAAACAAGCACCACAGCCTCAAGGTTAAGGGCTATATAACAATAAACCATAATAGTTGAAATAGTCTTTCAGGAAATTTTTTGCAAATAAACTACCCAGCATTTATTTTACAAGTATAATATAAAGAAAAGGCAAAAATCTGAGGGAAAAAATTCATTTTAACCAGACAAATGTTTATATTCTAATTGTCTTAAAGGTAGCTAATTTGTAATAGACTACAGAGTTCTACCCTGACTTTGAAAAGATTGAAGAGCTGCCTCTTGGAGAATGCAGAGCACTAGGCCTGAGAGTTTCTTTGTTCTTGCAAGGTTCTTCATGCAACAACAACTTCAGACTTGTTACCTCTATTACCAGCTCTAACTCTATCCAATGTTAACTCAAAAAATCTGGTGCTTAAAACATTTAGTTCTGGGAGATCCAAGATGGCAACAAGGGCACAGAAGCAGAAAGCCTAAGCTCCATGACTCCAAAACCTCCCTGAGATGTTGGAGCCACACTTGGGTAATTCTAACTACTTCTAGCCAAAATAATAACTGCCATCACACTAGGTGCAGGAAAAAATTCAAAGACTGACCCTCAAATCAGCTTTTCATTGCACCTAACAGCTGCGACCTGCTGCACAGATAGCAAGATGGGTCCAGCCTGGGGAAACCCTCCTTCCTCATGATGATTTTTTTTCTTCTGTTTTTATTTTCTTTCCTTCTCTTCTCCTTACTCCATCAGGTGGAAATAAAGTACCACCAGAATCAAACTTTCAACATCTTGAACTCCTAGCCAGTGGAAAGCCTCCCCATGCTATGTTACACTAAGAAAATTTGGCGCCATTTCTCACTGCAACTGCCACGACTGCTTCTGCCACTGCCACCAGCTCCAAAGCTGCCTGCATGTCAATTGACAGAACAAACAGGTGAGCACCACACACCAGGTGGAATTCCCCTATCCACCCCTCAGGAACATAAACCAGCACAGCCCCTGGGCAGACTGATCCCCACCCCAACAAAACTGAATAGCAAATAGTGAATTGTAATCTAGCACAGACAGCACAAAAGGCAGGTGGAACGGGTGAAACGATGAAAGTGCACTAAAGAAAGAGGGAGGAGCAAGGAGCTAATCTCAGTACTAAACTATCAGTAAACAAACACAGGAAAGGCAGGAAGGCCAAGAGCAGGTGGGTGATAAGCCACTCCCTGAAGCAGGGAAAGTGGTGGATCACAGAGCTTATCTCCTGAAAGCAGAGATAAGCCAGAAAGCAGCACCCAAAACTGAATTGCCCCTCAAACTGAAAAAGAAACAGCAAACTGTAATTAAACATAGACAGCAGAGTGGCAGGTGGAACACAACCTGCACCAGAGAAAGGGGCGGGGCAAAGAAATAAACTCCCAGCATGGAAATCCCAGTAAACAAACACAGCAACAAGCTACCTCCAAAGCAGGGCAGGTAGTGGATCACAGATATGATCTCCTGAACCAGGGGGCAGCAATCAAAACTGAACTGCCCCATCTCATTGCAGGAGGAACTGAATAAACAGCTGCAGCTAAAGGATAACACAGCTATCAGCTAGGGAATCAATAGCTCTGATCACCCTGTATGACATGGCACATACCACACCTCACAATTTGAATTGAACTGCTGGACAAAAGAACAAAACACTACTCACAAGTCAATCACCTGGTAAGACCACATCAGAGCTTCTTCTTATATGCCAATACCAGGACTGGATGCCAGAAGAGTAACCCCAGAACTTAAAGTAATGCTGAAATTGTATTGTTTCTGAACCTAGTGCTTTGTTTTGTTTTTTGGTTTGTGTATTTGTTTGTTTTTTAATTGTTTTTTCCCTGTTGTTTTTTGTTTGTTTGTTTTATTGTGGGTTTTTTATTTTTATTTTTATTCCTCTTTTCTCTTTTCTTCATTCTATACTATCAATTTTACCATCATCATCTTCTCATCCTTACTCTCATCCCTTTCACTCTTTCTCCTCCTGTGCTAAAATCCTTTGCTTTCCTTCCTAACTACTCTCTCGACCCCTTCTCATCCACTCTGTTCCCCTGCCAACACCTTCCCCTCCCATTCTCCCCCAACCTGTCACCAGACTACCATTCCCTCTTACACACTCAACACATGCTGACCAAACTACTGTACCAACTTTACACAACCCCACCCCCTGCAATCCGACACAAGCACCCTACACTACAACAACAGAAATATACCCAAACACACAAGGGCCACAAAACCCAGAAACCCCCACACTGCTTCCCCCAATCACCCACCCCACTTCCTACCTCTTCTGTTAGTGCCACCCTACCCAACTCCCCAAATTTCTATAGCTAGCCTAAAAAACATTAACCCCCCAACTCCCACTGCTTATAGATATTACCACCAAGGGTTTTATACATAATATAAAACTACTGTTTGCCTATTGAAACTGCAAATTAGCTATTGCTAAATTACACCTGCAGACCAGAGACAGAAATAGCACACAAACCTAGATAACAACCAAAACAGCCACAACACCACAATTAAATCAAGGAAAAGAAAACAGGTGACTAAAACTACCAACTAGTCTATCGAGAACATAGTTGCACAGTACCAAAGGGAGCAATGGGAAGAAGAAGAAGGGACAGAAACCACTCCCTCAAAAAAATAATTTAATACAGGATTCAGAGGGAAATGAAGAAAACGGAATCCCAGTTCCTGACCTCAACAAAACAATGATAAATGATACTAAGGAACCCAGCCATGCCCACAAACACAGCCTCAGAGAAGAAATCTTGCAAGTAATCACTGAGAAATTCATGGAAAAGACACTAGATGTAATTAACCAAAATGTACAGATGTACTCAAGAGATTTTAAGGCACAAAAAAATAAAGAATATGAGAAGACACCAAAACAAGTAAATGAACTCAGAGGAGCCCTAAATAAACACCAAAGTGAAACAGAGAACACTATAAATGGTGAGGTAAATGAATTAAAGATGAAAATAAAAAAAATTAAAGAGGAAATGACCTATGATATAGAAAACCTCAGAAAATAATCAAACAGAAACATAAAACACAGTGGAAGTCACTCCAGCAGATTAGAACAAATGGAAGACAGAATCTCAGAAATCAAAGATAAAAGAGAAATTAAAGAAAAAACTGAAGAACTGTTAGTCAAACAACTCAAGAGTTGTGAAAGGAATATGCAAGAACTCACCAACTCCATCAAAACCAAACCTGAGAATCACGGGCACTGAAGAAGGAGAAGAGGTTCAAGCAAAAGAGGTTCATATAATATTCAATAAAATAAAAATAAAAAATTTCCCAAATCTCATTTGCCCATTCAGGTGCAGGAATACTCCAGGACACAAAACAGACTTCACCAAAATAGAACCTCCCCATGGCATATTATCATTAAAACAACAAGCACAGAGAATAGAGAAAGAATACTGAAGGCTGTAAGAGAGAGAAAAAAAAAAAAACTATAAAGGTAAACCCATCAAAATCACCCAAGAGTTCTCAATGGAAACACTAAAAGGAAGACGGCCATGGAGTAAGATGTTCTGGGCACTGAATGAAAATAACTTCAACCCTAGGATACTCTAGTCAACAAAACTATCATTCAAAATAAGTAGAGCACTAAACATCTTCCATGATAAGCAGAAATTAAAACAATATATAACCACCATGCCACCACTACAAAAGATTCTCCAGGGAATTCTGCACACAGAAGATGAAATCAAACAAAACCAAGAGAGGATGGACAGTATCAAACCATAGCAAAAGAAAAGACAATGTATCAGAGAGTAGCATTGATTCAGTTGCACACAATCAAACCCTTAAACAACAGAAACAACTAAATGGCAGGAATCACCACATACCTACCAATGTTGACAATGAATGTCAACAGACTCAACTTCCCCATCAAAAGAAACTGTTTGGCAAACTGGATTAAAAAGGAATATCCAACAATCTGTTGTTTACAGGATACCTATATCATTGACAGAAACAAACACTGGCTTAGGGTGAAAGGTTGGAAGAAGATTTACCAAGATAATGGTTCCCGAAAGCAGGTAGGAGTAGCAATATTTACCTCGGAGAAGGTAGACTTCAAACTTACATTGATCAAACAAGATAAGGAATGATACTTCATACTAATAAAGGGTAAAATATACCAAAGGGAAATAACAATTATCAACCAATATGCACCCAACGTCAGCACACCTAATTACATCAAACATACACTAAAGGACTTAAAAGCACATATAGACTCCAACACAGTGGTAGCAGGAGACTTTAATAGCCCCTATCACCAATAGATAGGTCATCAAAACAAAAAATCAATAAAAACTCTAGAAAAATATGATACCATAGAGCAAATGGACCTAGCTGATGTCTACAGAATATTTCATCCAACATCTGCATAATATACACTCTTCTCAGCAGCCCATGAAACTTTCTCAGAAATTGATCATATCTTAGAGCACAAAACAAGCCTCAACAAATATACAAAAATAGAAATAATCCCCTGCATTCTATCTGATCACTATGCATGAAAACTAGAACTCAACAACAAAAATAGCAACAGAAAAAATGTAGACAATTGGAAGCTGAACAACACATTGCTCAATGATCAGTGGGTCATTGATGAAATAAGAGAGGAAATTAAAAGGTTCCTGAAAGTTAATGAAAATGAAAACATGACCTACCAGAACCTATGGGACACAGCAAAGGCACTCTAAAGAGGAAAGTTTATAGCCATGAATGCATATATTAAAAGGATAGAAAGACCTCAAATAAATGACCTAATGCTATACCTCAAACTCCTAGAAAAACAGGAACAAGCAAAACCCAAATCAAGCACAAGTAAAGAAATAATAAAAATAAGGGCCACAATAAATGAAATAAGACCAAAAACCCATACAAAGAATCAATAAAACAAAAAGCTGATTCTTTGAAAAAATATACAAGATTGATAGACCCCTGGCAAAACTGACTAAAATGAGGAGAGAAAAGACCCCAATCAGCAAAATCAGAAATGCAAAAGGGGAGATAACAACAAACACTAAGGAAATCCAGGGAGTCATTAGAGACTACTTTGAGAACCTATATTCCAATAAATTTGAAAATCTTGAAGAAGTGGACAAATTTCTAGATACTCATAACTATCCACAACTGAACCAAGAGGATATTAACCACCTAAACAGTACTATAACATGTAATGAAATTGAAGCAGCAATAAAGAGTCTCCCAAAAAAGAAAAGTCCAGGACCTGATGGATTCTCTGCTGAATTCTGTCAGACCTTTAAAGAAAAATAATACCAACTCACCTTAAACTTTTCCATGAAATTAAAAGGGAAGGAATACTGCCTAACTCATTCTATGAAGCTCATCCCAAAACCAGACAAAGACACCTCCAAAAAGGAGAACTATAGGCCAGTCTCCTTAATGAACATCGATGCAAAAATCCTCAATAAAATAATGGCAAACTGAATCCAACAATATATCAGAAAGATCATTCACCATGACCAAGTGAATCTCATCCCAGAGATGCAGGGGTAGTTCAACATATGCTAATCAATAAATGCCATAAAGCATATTAATAGAAGCAAAACCAAAAACCACTTGATCATCTCAACAGATGCAGAGAAAACCTTTGATAATATTCAACACCACTTCATGATAAAAGCTCTAAGAAAAACTAGGAATAAAAGGAATGTACCTCAACATTATAAACGCTATATATGACAAACCTATAGCCATCATTATACTTAATGGAGAAAAACTGAAACCATGTCCCCTAAAATTAAGGATGAGAAGAGGGTGCCCAATCTCCCTACTCCTATTCAACATAGGCCTGGAATTCCTAGCCAGAGCAATAAGGCAAGAAGTAGAAATAAAAGGAATACAAATAGGTAAAGAAACTGTCAACATATCCCTTTTTTGCAGACGACATGATTCTTTAGCTCAGTGACCTAAAAAACTTTACCCAAATATTCCTAGACACCATAAACAGCTTCAGCAATGTGGCAGGATACAAAATCAATTCATAAAAATTATTAGCTTTTCTATACACTGACAATGAACAAATTGAGAAAGAATATATGAAAACAATTCCGTTTACCATAGCCTCAAAATAATCAAATACCTAGGAGTAAACTTAACAAAGGATGAGAATGACCTCTACAAGGAGAACTATGAACCTCTGAAGAAAGAGACTGAGGAATACTACAGAAGGTAGAAAAATCTCCCATGCTCATGGATTGTTAGAATCAAATAGTAAAAATGGTTGTACTACCAAAGCAATATCCATGTTTATCCAATTCCTATCAAAATCCCAATGACATTCATCACAAAGATTGAAAAATCTACCCTAAAATTTTTTGGAAACACAAGAGACTGCAAATAGCCAAGGCAATACTCAGCAAAAAGAGCAATACTGAAGGTATCACATACCCGTTTCAAACTATATTACAGAGCCACAGCAATAAAAACAGCATGGTACTGGCACAAAGACAGACATGAAGGCCAGTGGAACAGAATAGTGGACCAGATATGAATGCACTCAGCCATGCCCATCTTTTTTTTTTTTGACAAAGGTGACAAAAATAGATAGCTTCTTCAATAAATGTTGCTGGGAAAAGTGGTTATTTGGCTGCAGAAAACTGAAACTGTATCCATGTCTATCACCCTGTACTAGTATCAACTCAAAGTGGATTAAGGACCTTAATATCACACCCAAAACTGAAGTTAGTACAGGAAAGAGCAGGGAATACTTTGGAAGCAATAGGTATAGTCAAGGACTTCCTCAATAGAACTCCAGCAACTAAAAGAAATGATGGACAAATGGGACTACATTAAATTAAAAAGCTTCTGCACAACAAAAGAAACAGTCTCTAAGCTGAAGAGACTACTCACAGAGTGGGAGATAATATTTGCTGGCTATACGTCAGACAAAGGACTAATAGCCAGAATATACAGGGAGCTCAAAAAACTAAACTAACCAAAAATCAATAAACCAATAAAGAAGTGGGCAACTGAACTTTTTCAAAGAAAGAAATCCAAATGGCCAAAAAAAAAAAAAACACATGAAAAAGTGCTCACCATCCTTGGCCATAAAGGAAATGCAAATCAAAACCACACTAAGATCCCACTTCACTCTTGTTAGAATAGCTACCATCAAGAACACCACCACCTACAGATATTGGCTAGGATGTAGGGAAAAAGGAACCCTTATACACTGCTGGTGGGAATGCAAGCTAGTACAACCACTCTGTTTTAGTTAAAAAACTAAACATAGATCTGCCATATGATCTACCAATCCTTCTCCTAGGGATATACCCAAAGGAATGTGACTCAGGTTATTCCAAAAGCACCTACACACCCATGTTTATTGCAGCACTATTCACCATAGCCAAGTTATGGAAACAGCCAAGATGCCCCATTACCAAAAACTGGATTAGTAAAATGTGGTATTTATACAGAAATTTTACTCAGCCACAAAGAAGAATGAAATTTTTTCATTCACAAATAAATGGATGGAACTAGAGAACATCATCTTAAGCAAAGTTAGCCAGGGTCAAATGTCCAAAAATCGTATGTTCTCCCTCATATGCAAATTTTAGAACTAAAACAAATGCAGTAATATTAGTGGACCTGGGTCACATGCTAAGGGGAGATCGTGTACAGGAGGAACAGGGAGAGGGAAGAAACCTAAAACTTGAAAGTGTTTGATGTGCCCAGTATAGAGGAGCTAATGTAGTAATCTTAAATTGACAGAGGCCACTGTGGGAAGGTGACTGGGAAGTACTGAAGAGGTCTGGTAGAGATAAACCAATTGAGGTTATAATACACATGTGCATGGAAGCAATGTTAGGAATCTCTCTGTATATTTATCTCAAATTAACAAAACATGCTGTCTTTCTTATTATTGCTTATGTCTTCTCTTCAACAAAATTGGAGAAGAGGGCAGAACAGGTTCTGCCTGGAATTGAGGGGCATTAGGGTGGGAGGAAAGGAGGAGGGAGCAGGGGGAAGAGATGGCCCAAACAATGTATCCACATATGAATAAATGAATAAACAATAAAAAAAATTAGTTTTTTGTCTACACTATGTCTACTTGTGAGAAATATTCCTCAAATAGGAATGGTGATTAATGAACCAATTGGAGTTTCTCTTTGGGAATCTAAATTGGGGAAATTATAGAAATTGGAAGAACTGGATGCTGCAGAAGTTGGTGGTAGAAAAGAGCAGCAGAGTTCCCCTAATGGCTGGAAAGGAAAGAGCATGGACAGTCTCTATGAGTCCTGACCAGCCCCTAACACAGTAACCACGCAGGGTGCCAGAATCCAATCCCTGCTTTCAGATTCCACTCCCTTTTATTGCCTGAGGAATCCTGGAATAAGGAAAGCTGAACGAATTGGTTGCTTGCAACTAAAGTATACCTTTACAAGCAGAGTAAGAACACTGTATCCTAGTTCCAATTTATGGTGGTAAAATACTTCAAAACATTGTTTACCTTCAAAATTTATCTCACCAGCCATTGAACTGTATGTTAAGAATGACATTTCTAAGAAAAAAAAATGGGGTTGCTCTCAGACATCAATCCTTATCTATACAGTGTCTGCATCAACAGAAAAAGAAGTCTACAGCCACCATACCAGAGAAGCAAACCAAGCTTTCTTGTCCTTTTGAGCACTGCGAGCAATTAAACTGCACTCTGTAAATGACCTCTTTAGTGCAGTCTTCTGAGTAAAAATGTTTACTAGCACTCCATTCATACATGTGATACAAATATTAAGGTGGTTGCCTACTATTTTACTAGCACTGAGGATGTTCAAGTCCTATTCTAAGATTTTTATGTTCATTCCAGCAATTAATCCTTGGAATAACCTATGAGGTCATTTGTATCCACTTCTATAAAAGAGAGATAGTAAATTAAAGAAGCTATGTGAACTGATAGAATCATGTAACTAGTGAGCACCAGCCAAGGTGGCTATCTGATAGAATCATGCAACTAGTGAGCACCAGCCAAGGTACTATCTCTGTGGCCACTTTCTTACTCCCCACCCACAGCACAAAGCTGGTGGAACATTGAAGGTGGTGGTGAAGGATGGTAGGGTTGGGGTTCAAGGAATATGAGTAAGCAATGATCTGAGCTGGTGACATTCTATGGGGACAGAGCTACTAAGGAGCACAGATACCATCTCTACCAGCTGCCAGTTAACAGACTTCATGATCAATTTAATTTCAATTCTTAATTTAATCTCAATATTTAGATACTTCAATGTCTCTTGACCAAACAAAGAGACCAGGAAGATAGAGACAGAGAAGACCAAGCAGAGAGACCAAGAAGGTAGAGACAGAGAAGACAGAGAGGGTTGGGAGGATGCAGTCATATATTTCATATCTCTCAGCAACTTGTGTGACCCATGTAACTGTCATTCAATCTAAAGGATTATCTTCTCTTCCGACTGAAAAACCTTTCTGAATGTGTAACAGCTAATCTATCTCCAAACTTCCCATTTGTAGTCAATTCCATAGCTACATACATCTTGCTCGCAGCTCCATAAGTGCAAAAGCCCATAACAAACATTAAAAAAATTGATAAAAGTGTTTGTTCTTAAAAATTGCCTGATATAATTATGCCTTTATGAAAATAGCAATAATAATTAAAAAAAAAACTCTTCTTGGCTCTAGATATCTAATTAGTAGCTTAGAGTCTTAGTTCTCAGGTAACATTCCAAGACAGTGAATTATTCATAGATAACTTCCCCAGATTCAAAGGCTTAGTGAAACCCCAGATGACTCCAGGAAAGCCCACATGTTGTTCTCTGTGCATTTGGCTTAATTAACTATCTGAGAAAATACATCCTACATTTGCTCATAAAAATTATTTTGTGAGATCGAAGTTCAGCAAGTAATAAATTCATGCCCTTAGTAACTGCTCTGTCATTTGCCTCCTCCCACACCATTCCCCCATCCCAGATACACAGGGCAGGCTGTTCATGTCAGGAACAAACTGGAACTGGATGAATGAAACAAAAATAAATAACCTGTACCTTATGCATCTTCACAACATAGGAGTGAAGCACCTGAGATGCTGAGACCAAACAGAGCTCAGTGCTTGCCTTACAGCACAGAAGGCCATCCAAAGAGGCAATCCATCACGCATCAGGCCTACCTCCACCCTATGGGACTTCTTCCTCCTCCTTCTCCTCTTCTTCCCAGCTCCTTCCTGGTGAGCATCCAAGTTATCTCTTGAGGACCGTAGCTTTTCCTGGAAAAGACTGTGGGCTCCTTTGGATTTAAAGATTCCCTGAATGTTGTCTCATTACAACAGTATTTCCATGATCTTACTTCAGTTTGTTTACTACAGTTTGATTCTGACACTGACCTAGAAGTAGCATCATATGCAACAGATTTAAGGTCAAAGTCTTCACAAGACTATCCCCTCTTCAGATGCCAGATGAAAGTTACTGATGTTCCTAGGCCACCACTGATTGACTTTGCTACAAATTCATGAGTTCCCATTTACCCTTCCCTTTAGGTTTGGTTTATCTCAGAACTCAGGGATGCACTATATTTACTACTACAGTTTTGCTGCAAAGGATATGCATAGGTCATGTTTTGAAAAGATGCTGGATGCAGCATTTCCAAGCCCTCTTCTCATGGATTCAGGTCATCATCCATCTGGCCCATCAGTGTATTCACCAACAAGGAGGGTCAACCTGAGCTCCAGGTTTCAGAATTTTTATTGGCATTTCATCATATAGATAAGGTTGATTAAATCATTAGCTATGTGTTGATTAAAGGTTGATTTAATCACACACCAGTTGTCCCACTTACCTGGGAGGCTAGCCTAAGAGGATCATGGTTCAAGGCTATGCTGGCCTATGCTGGACCAAAAGTTACTGAAAACCTATCTCAAAGAGCAACGTAGGCATGGTAGGACCACATTTATAATCAGCTACATGGGAGGCTGTGGTAGAAGGACTGTGGTCTGAGACTGCACAGACAAAAGTGCAAGACCCTATCAAAAACAAACTAAAAGGCAAAAGACTAGGGTATGGCTCAAGTGGTAGAGCGGTGGTCTAGCAAGTACAAGGCACTGAGTTCAACCTCACAAAAAAAAGAAAAAAGAGAAAAATTCATTTGCCATGTGACTATACTCAGTCTCTGTCCCTGGAAGTTTGACTGATACAAAGTTCCAGTTATGGTTGGGTTCATGGTTAGTTTTTTCAGCGACCAGCACTCATCTTGAGGCTGCTTAGGGGCCTACCATGAGCCACCCAGGTTAGTGTAACACTAATTCTTATCACTGGGGAAATTCCAAAGGTTTCTTTGTTATTGAAGTTCTATGCCAGGAGCCAAGACAAAAAATATAGTCTTGACTATGCCAGTCTCCATTATCTACTGTATGACTCTGACCCCCATACTTGAATATTCATCACTCTAATTGGCCTTTGTACATGACTATCTCATAGGCCCTTCCAATTCAGGATGGACTAAATTAAACTGATCTTCCTCTATTATCATTTATGAGAAGGGTTAAATCAGAGACAAAGCATAGCAAATAGAGATTTATGGTGGGGACTTCACTTGATGCACGTGTAGGAATGTGGGAACTTACTAAACTACCTATATGAGGCTGTCTTTATGTCTAGTGCTAGACCCTGAAATTAGCAGAAAAGGACAGATGGATGTGAAGTAGGGATGATTTGAAGAGCCAGGAAACTGAAACACAAGAAGATGGACTGGATGGAATCCACATTGGTGCCTTACTGCCACCAAGATTCTAACTTGCATGATATAAGTGACTTGCAGAAAAACTGCATGGAGCTACTTATGCATCTCGACCAACAACTATAGAAGTTAAAGAAAGATGTGGTAAAGCTGCAAGCCTGTCAGCTGCCCCCACACCAGCCAGGAAGCCTGTAAATGAGCCACAACAAGGGTGGGCTGAAAGACCCACTCGTGCCTGCCCTCCAATCGTTCAGGACAAAATTAATCACTTTCACTTTCCAAATATTATGCAAAATGGCTTCGGCTAATTTGTGGCTATTTGGGAGAAGGAGATTCTGAAAACTGTGTTTTAGGCTTACCTAAATTGACACCATAAAAATCAGCAGCAGATATCCCAAAATAATGGTTCCCTCATGCCATCCTTCCATAGCTCACTGAATGGACCCACCCTTTTCCTGGATTTGGAAGTTAAAAATATTGAGGAGTCAACCTCAACATCCCCCTCTCCTGCATAATCTACATCCAATAGATCAAGAGTCCTTTCAAATATACCTTCCTATAGTTCAGTCTCTTCAATACTGTTAGGTCTAAGTTACTACCTACCTTTTTGGGCTTCATTTCTGCCTCTATCTCTGCCTGTTAATAACCTCTCAGCTGAATTCCCCATGCCAACTGCAAAAAAGATTAAGTCTAAAAAAATCATATCCAAAGCTTACAAGGCTCTTCATTATCTAGTTGCTGCTTACTTTTACTGCCTCTCCTCCTCCTGGCCACACGCAGTAGCTTTCAATACCTTATAAGTTCTATGCAGTCTCTACACTTATGGCCTTGGCACACCTCTTTTCTCCCCAATAAACCTTTTTGTCCTCACTGGTGTCCTGGATAATACCTCTGATTCTTCTATGACAATGATATGAACTGGAATTATAAAGCATTTGCAAGTGCAAACATAAAAACTCTGCTTCTTGTTTAAGCAAGAAAAAAAGACCCATGGCCATACATAATTCACACAAGAGGAAAGCAGATCCTGTGCCCTCTCTCACTTGTAGTAACTAGACTAATTGGTAAATCAGCAATGGGGAAAAAGCCAGACACTAAATTGCTCTGCTTAAAAAGGTAGGCTAGAAAAGGTATGAGACAGGGAGTCAGGAAAGCCAGTTTGAAGAATAATTTTTCAGGCACTTTACATATGTAGAAGGTGGAGGGAGAAAACAGAGTTTTAAGAAATAGGCTGGGCACTGGTGGCTCATGCCTCTAATCCTAGCTGCTCAGGAGGAAGAGATCAGGAGGATCATGATTCGAAGGTAGCCCAGGCAATTTGTTAGTGACACCCTATCTCAAAAATACCCATCACAAAAAGGGCTGGCAGAGTGTCTCAAGGTGAAGGAAGTACCAGTACCACATACACACACACACACAAACACAAAAAAGTTACTTCCTAGTCTGGTGCCAGTGGTTCATGTCTAACCCTAGCTACTTAAGAGGCAGAGATCGGGAGGATTGCTGTTTGAAGCCAGATTGGGCAAATAGTTTGCAAGACCCTATCTTGAAAATACCCAATACATAAACATGGCTGGTGGAATGGCTTAAGTGGTAACTTGCATCTGCCTAGCAAGTTTGAGGCCCTGAGTTCAAACCTAGTACCACCAAAAAAAACCCCAAAAATCAGTAATTTCTTACATGATAATAAAACATAGTGGTTTAGGGATATAATATTTGGGTTTAAATCCAATTTCCATTACCTACTAAATGTGTGACGAATTAGTCAGGCAGTTAGTCTCCTGGTGACCCAGAAATTTTATTTATAAAATAAGGAAATTAATAATTTCTACCCCATATGGTCTATGCTTCTTACATAGTATGTGCTTAATAAACGTTACTCATTTTGTAATGCAGGGAATTCCTCTTTGACATTTTGGTAAGAAACTATATTAAGTTTTAGTTAGTGTTTTTATTAACCTTAGAAGTCAGACTGGTATCTTTGCAAATGTGATACCATGAGAAGACAGAGTCAAGACACAAACTTTCAACTTGCAACTCAAAGATGACTAGTTCCAGGTCTCCCTCCCCGCATTGCAGAAGCTCCTCCCACCCCACTATGCAACACTCTTCTCACATGACACTTCCTTATTCAGTCTGATTTCCCACAAAAGCATAAACTCCACAAGGGCAAGAACTATAACAGGTACTTAGAAACAGCTTTTGCTAAAAAGCACTGGCTCCTCATTTAGGCCTGCAAATTAATGAAAAGCAAGATAAAAACCTGACATCCCTGCCTCCATTTTGCATCTGACTCCTTTGCTCTGATACTGTCTTTCCTGCAGCCACTTTGGATCCTGAGAATGATAGGACTGATGGGTAACATCTTTATGGCAAAGGACCAAAATTACCCCAAAAGAAATAGCAAAGTCTCACCCTCCACATGAGAACAGTTACTATGATGACAAAGCACCCTGGAATAGGAGCAAGCATATCACGGGAACCAGATTTGCTCCCCTCAGGTGATGTCAGCAATAACAACTTCTTCAGAATCCCTCACCAAGCCAGAACTGAGGTAATGATTAACCAAACCACACTTTTTGCCTAAGACTAATTATGCTTACCTCTCCCTCCACTCCCCCACCCCACCCCACCCCCACCCCCCCACCACCCCCCACCCCCACCCCCGCCCGGCGCCCCCCCCTTCAATCTAAAGTTCATGCCCATACCCGGAAGATGGACTGGAATGCTTACTTTGTCTTTTTCCTTGGTGTGTAATAAACCTCCTTTCTCTGACCTTCACCACTACTTGTCCCTTCATCACTCAAGTACATCATTCCAGCAATGCTCTTCTCTCTCTTCTGCATTATCACCCCTCCCCTCTGCATTAGCTCAATCCCACCAACACATAAAGATGCTCTTATGTCTTTGGTCCTAAGACAGTCATTTCTTGACTCTACATCTGCCTCCATCTGCCATTCCATGTCTTCATTAGCTTTTAAAGCAAAACTTTTCAAATAAATTATGTGTTGTCTCTGGCATTCAGTAAGTTCAAGTGGTTTTATGTTTTTCCTATTTACTCTACAAGAACCCAAGGCTTAAAATTATGCAGACTTCTTCAGCACCTTTTACCTCAAGCCATCTCCTTTATCAGATTGAACTTTTTGTTTCAAATGTGGCTGGGTTTTTCTCTTCACTCAGTTAGAATTCAGCAATAAGGAGAAATGAATTCAGCCTTGGGAGAATTCTGGTGACTGCCTTTTGTCAACAGTGTGGAACACCAGAGTTGGGAGCATGGCGCTGTACATGGAAATCCATTGCCACACTGACAGAAAGCACTGAAAGGAAGCTCTCTCTGGTAACATCTGAGAAACTTTTTCCTTTTGCATAGATACATTTTATCTGATGCTGTTTTGCTTCAAAGTTTATATATAAATCATTTTCTGTAAATAAAATTGTGCTTTAAGCCTAGGTGGTAAATTTGTTGTTCAAAAAGACAGATAAAACAGAACAAGCAAAATAGGTAAAACAAGCACAAGAGAGAGCATTATGTGAATTATTGTGGATCCCTTTGTAATCCAGAGAATGCTTTTGTAATGAAAAGCATTCATCTTTTGTATAATTTTAAGTGTTCACATATCAGGTGTGCATTAGCAAGCATACTTGCGTAGGAAGGAAAGCACTGTTGGCTACTCTGTATTTTATCAATGTTCTTTTCCTCTTCATTTGAATTTCTATGATGAGCATATATTTGAGAGTCTCTTTTTCTTCCCCAGCCCCCAGGCCAAATGAATTCTAAAAGCAATTTTAAATGACTGTCATGGAAAAGAGTGCTCATAAAGCAATATCATAAGGTAATTCTGATATTTACATACACTTGAGATCCACTATTTATTCAGTGTTCTCAGAAAAGAGATTGGAGATGATGGACTAGAAAAAAAGAAACTCAGTGTAAGCTGGGTATGGCTGTATACACTTGTATTCCCTGCATTTGGGAGTTTGAGGCAGGAAGATCACAAGCTCTGGGCTAGCCTGGCCTACATAGTAACACACTGTCTTGAAAAACAAAGGAAATTTAGTATAAAATTTTTACATAAATGTTAAATGTTGTGGAAAGTAAAGCATAGGCAGAGGGAGATAAGGAGAAAGGGAAAAGAAAGGGAGGGAGGAAGGCAAACAAGTTTGTTCCTGGAATGACTGCCTGGTCATCAAGTAGAGGAGTGCCATACCTGTAAAAGAAGTAAGCAAGGTATTAAACAGTATTCTTAGCCTTGGATGTAAAGAAACTGAATTTGACTAATTATATTTGGGTTAAATAGGCCTTGCAAAATAGACTGAGATGTAGTTTCAAAATGCCTATGGATCAATGCTAGAAGACAGCATGATTAAAAACAGACAAAAAAGCTTACTTCATAAAAATGGATATCCATATGGCCAATAAATAATGGTAACCAATATCATTCTTTATGAGGGTCTACAGATTAAAATTGTGCTGAAATACTAAAGCACAGTCACCAGAATTTTTAAAAAGAATGAGGACATTGCTATGCAACTACTGGAACTCTTAAACACTGTTAGCAGGAGTGTAATGTAGTATGGCCACTTCTGAAAAATGTTTCATAAACTACTGAAACTGAATCCACACCCAGCAAGTCCACTCCTCTGTATATATTCCACAAATGGATTTTTGTAGACACATAAAGACATGTTCAGAACTATTCATAGAAGCACAGTACATAATAGCCAAAGGTAGAAAAAACTCAAATGTCTATCAGCAGCAGAACATATACATTAAACCTTGGTACATTTCAACAATGAAAACAAATGAATTATCACTGTATGCAGCAACATGGATGGTTATGGTTTGAATATGAATTGTCCCCCACAGTCTCATGATGGAGGCATGGCTGCCAGCTGATGGATTTTAAGAAAGTGATTGGCTCCTAAGGGATCAGACCTAATCAATGAATTAATCCCTTGGTGGATTCATAATATGATGCTATTATGGGGAAGTGGTGAAAAACAGAAAGTGGAGCATAGCTGGGGGCATGCCTTTGAAGTAGACATCATGTCCACTGTTCCTTTCTTTCTGTCTCTCTCTGCTTCCTGTTTGCCATGAGGTGAGCTGCTTTGCTCTATCACATGAATCCCACAATAATGTTTTGCTTGACTATAAACTCAAAACCAATAGAGCCAAGGAACCGCAGACTGAAACTGTGTGCCAAAAATAAATCTTTCTTCCCTTTAGATGGTTTCTCTCAGGTATTTGTCACACCAACAAAAAACTGATTAATGCATGGATAAATCACAGAAACAAAAGGCTGAGCAAAGAAAGCCAGACCTAAATAACTAAACTAATAAAATATACATGTGATGATTCTATTTACATAAAGTTCAAGAACAGGAAAAAGTGATTGATAGTGATTTAGTCAGGAAAGTAGTTACTTTTGAATAAAGGCAATGTGAGAGGGGTAAAAGGAGGCTTCTGAGTTGTTGATAATTAAAAAGCCAGGTGCTAGTTCCATAGGCCTCTCCTATGATAAGAGTTCAACAAACTATACTTAGTCCTCCAGCAGTTGTCAGTTTGTATATTTCAACTAGAAAGTGTAGAGAGAGAAAAGTTTTGGTATTTTTTGCCCATCATAAATTCTTAGTTGGAATAGGTCCCTGTAAAAAAAGACTGATTTGCAAGTGAACAACAGTTTATTAATATGTGTATTTCTTATATATATTATATATATATATATACACAAAGAGGTTATTTTGAATTCTAGGTTAGGTACCATCTTCTATAAAGAGTACTGATTTCTTAAAGATGTGATAAGAGAAAGATAGTCTCTAAAGGCAACAACTTTATAAAAGGCAAATAGTTGGTAGATAAAGCTAGGTCATAAATCAGGAACCATTCTAGACCAATAAGGGTCTGAAGTTATCCGCAGTGGCAAACCTCTTTTCTCTCTGGTAGAAGGTAGGGCAGGATGCCTTTCAACTTTGTAAATCTATGTCCTGCTTTGAGGCACATAGAGACAAGGCAGAGAGCTATCCTGTGTGTTCCTTCCTTTTTTATTGTTCTGCTGGAGTGGGGGTACATTTCAGCATTTTACAAATGTTCTTACAATATATGAAATATATCATACTTGAATTCACCTCTCCATCATTATTTTTAACCCCATGCCCCCCATTCCTGGAATAGTTTCAACAGGTATCATTTTTCCATTTACACACGTGTACAATTCTTCACATTTTTGGGTGGCATCTTTTGGTCTTCTATAAAAGTTAACCTAAAAATGAGTTCAATGGTAAGACAACTGCATGTGGTTTGATTCATGGACAGAACTGATCTCCCACCACTTGACATACATAAGGTCCATATTCTCTTCCCCTTGTCAGTGTCTTTTTTGTTCATTTACACGATCATTTGTTTGCAGTGTTCTGTATCCATCTCTCTTGGCCCTTCCCTGGTGTACCTCCCTTGAGAAGACTACACTCTGGCCTTATTGACAGCAGGTTTGGTCATGCTCAGAACTCTGATTATTCTTACAGATTGTCCTTCAGGGAAAAAGTCCCCACTAGCCAGCCTATGTCTAAATCACTGCCACTTTGGATTAACGTGACCTCAGACAAGGGATGTCAACTATCACTTCATTTTCCTCATCTGTGAAGCAGGATTAAAAAGGCAAAGTTGATTTTGAGAATTATGTTAATTCAGGTCAGCACATAGGGTATCCTCTGGCTCACAGTGAGCACTCAATAAATTCAAGTTGGTATGATTATTGAGGCAGTGAGCAAGGGCTGAAAGAGTGTAAATCCATACTTTTATAGAGTACCTGCTAAGAACCATGGAAATAAGTAAGAGTCCCACACAAGGAAGAAAGCAAATGTGACTATTAACCCTGCCTCCCTTTGAATCTAGACTCAGAAAATAAGGAATAACTTGAGTGTCTTAGTAGGGAAGGGTTTTGAATGGACTTTACTGATGTAAACTTTTGGCACCAAATCCCTTGCCAAATTCAGGCTAAATACAGTTTGATCTGACCTGGAACACTGCCAGATAAAATCAGACTTCCCACAAAGCTCCCTTGTCCCATCCTCTTGTCTCAGATTATGCCACTATCTTTCTAGTGGCATCCCTGAGCAGATACATACATACATGCATACATATCTACATACATACACATCTATTTATGCTAAATACATAGATACATATGTATACATGCATACATATATAGAAGAGGTGACTATGTGGAGAGCAGAGAGAGCATTGAGAAGAAAATGTTAAAGACAATATTAGAGGCTGGGTTCAGTGACTCATCATAATACCAGCTACTTGGGAGTTGGAGATAGAAATCATGAAAATCACACTTTAAGGCTAGCCCAGGCAAAAGTTAGCAAGATCACATCTCAACCAATACTTGGGCATGGTGGTATGCACATGTGGGAAGCATAAAAAGGAAGGTCATGGAGGCCAGCTCTGGATATAAACTTGAGATCCTATCTAAACAACAGTAACTAAAGCAAAATGGGCTTGGGGGTCTTGCTCAACTGGAAGAGTGCCTGCTTAGCAAGTACAAGTCCCTAAATTCAACCCCTAGTACTACCACCACCACCAAAAAAAAAAAAAAGAAAAACAATATAAGACTTTCACACATGCAAATTTTGCCTTTTAAGAAGTTATCAGCATAGTCCACAGTGTGTGCCACATTGCTGAAAATACAAAATGTGCTTAAGAAATACTTGTGAATCAAATCTTTATGAAGAAAATTCTTAGTCATGCAAATGTAGATTTTTCAAGGGCTCATAATGGGAGACTCACAGAATTTAAGACTAATCCAGCTTTGAGAAGGAGGCCCAGGCTAATAAAACATTATTGCTCTCTTTTCCTCCATGTAAAACACCTTGCTTTTCAAATGGTTAATAATTATACTTTAATATAGTAACATTTGAAAATTTTAAAACCCATGCAATTAGGAAACATTCTGTATATTGAACACATATACACCAAACACCAAGTTAGACATTGCACACACTTTGTTATCTTGTCACCCTACTATCTCAGTAAACATGTACTCACAAGGACCTATTGTTAAGTTTTCAGGAATTTTATAAGCCAGTTCAATTAGTAACTCGAAATCTGCCAAGATAAGAATATTTACACTTCAGAAATTGGTAAATGTCACAAACCAGTCCCTTCCCCTCCAGAGAGCTGGTTCTTACGCATTGACCATCACATTATTTTACATAAATATTTTTAATCTCATCTTATAAATGAGAAAATTCAAGCCCAGGCAAGTTGTATGTTCTCTTCAAAGTTATCATCTATCACTGCAAAGCTGGATTTTGGATCTAGGTCTTCAACTTTAAAGCTTATGCTCTCTCTCTTAATTGTGCTCTGTAATTTGAGATTATCACTAATAAACCATCTCATTAAGGTATAAATTATACCTTCAGTAAGGTATAATACCAGTTTAATTGAAAATTCTAACTTGCATTTGAACAATCATATTCTTAATTTGTTACAACTTTACTATTAAAAAATTATTAGGATTTTCCAAATAGCACACCTGAGGGAAACTTCTTTAATTATGTTAATCAAGCCAGTATGGTGCCAATGTCTGTATAATGTGGACCCAGAAGCAAAATAAATTGGAATGCAGGGTCTGCTCAAAAACTGATGGCCACCAGCTAGTGAGAACAAAACCATGCCCTGGTAATAATCATTCTGTTTTATACAAAATCAAGAAACTGGTAACCTTAGAGTAGTAACTTATTCCCATGGAGAACACTTATGAAGAACAGGGCTGTGAAATTGATGATATAAAATCCTAATGTTCAAGAAATGAAGTTAAAACCTAGGACAGTGAATTCTTACCTACGGCTGATATTCTTAAAATGTCTGGGGCTTATCTCAGACCACTATAATCAGAATCTCTGGGCATTGTGATTGTTGAGCAACCACTGGGGTGATTGGTATCCCAAGACTGAATCCCATGAGAGCCCTTACTTTCTTCCTTTTGCACATTGTCACACAATAACACTGTGTAACAATTTACTCTCTCTCCCCCATCACCTCTGATGTGGAATCTAGGGGACTCTGCCTTGTGTTCCAGGCACCTTTTAGCTGCTGGCCCCTGCTGCCAGTAGATCATACCTTGTTCCAAAGAACTTAGAACCAAGCAGAAGAGTCCTCAGCCCACTTAATCTTTAAAATAAGCAGATTGCACATCATACATTATTAAAATCCCATTCTCCCTCACTTAAGATGAATTGCTTATCTTTAGACTCTCTAATTACACATTCACTCATTCATTTTCTTCATTTTATCCAGCAGTGGAAAGGGCACATCTTTTAATTCAGGTGGAGTTTCAGTTTTGCATCTATTTCTAACTGTGCCCTTTCATAGCTCTGTGGCACTACACATTGACATCTCCACGTTTCCATTTCTTCTCTTGAAACCTGTGAATAACAATGCCTAATTGCAGTAGGTTAACAAAACCTAAATGTGATGTTATATACAAAATACCTAGCATTGTGCTTGCTTCGACAGCACATATACTAAAATTGGAACAAAATAACTAGCATAGTATCTGGCACCCAACATAACTCACTGGTAAAGTGAAAATGTCATCAATTAATACTTTAAACAAAGATTTTTATCTCACTCTCTATGCATAGCATTATACAATGAACTACAAAAAATTAAAAGATGAATAACTCAAGTAACTGCCCTCAAAAAATATGGAGTTTAATAAGGAAGACAAGATGGACTCATGAAGTACTGCAACATAGGAAGTACATACTTCCATAAAAGAGGCATGAAAATAGAAAGAGAGACTAAGATTTTTAAAAGAGAATGGACTGAATATGAAAAAATTTTACTTAATAGTGCCAATGTACAGATGATAAGCTGGCTTACCTCAGGAAAACTGCCTTCCATCCTCAAATCTTACCTCTGTGCTGGCTAGAAGCTTTACTTGGAAGCCAGCAGTTGTATGCAACAAGTACTTTCCAAATCTTCTCATTGTATCCTGCCATGACCTCTGTGCCCTATGACCATTTTTCCTTTCTCATAGGGCTCATTCCCATCTCTAGACTCAGGCTCATGGTATTTGTCTCATTTCAAGAACTATCACTCTTTTCCAGATATAAAAATCCAAGCCCTACTTTAAGATCTTACTCACCCCTTCTTTGAAATCTTCCTGGATAGAACTTTGACCTAAAATAGTCATTACTGTGCACTTGGTTATAAGCGCCAATTGTGGTGCTGCTCAAAATTAATTATCCAGAGCATTTAAGAAAAATGCATATATCTCAGACCTTCAATCAAATCTACTTTATCTGAATCTCTGGAGGAGACCTCAGAATCTGTATTTTATACAGCAATGGTTTAGAGCTACCACTAGTCTATTTTGGTTCATTTATTTATGTCATTGCCCTAGAAAAGAAACAGATTTTGAACTGCAAAAGAGGCAGTCAGCTTTCAGGCCTGCAATAGTCTATTTCCATCCCATCACAACCAGCACCTAGCACTATGCTTAGTATACAGCAATAGAATGACATGCACTAATCCAAGTGTGCTTTCATGCATGGGTTTCCTGTAGGGAATTAAAGGAACCCTGAGATCTTATGTAGAGAGACCAGTGTTGATGCCAATTTTTTTCTAGTTTTTTAAGAGAATAGGCTTATGAGATGAAAATGTCAACCAAATATAATTAAGGTAAATAAGACTTTTAGAATTATGATAATATTTTCTTTTGCTTATGATAATTCTGCGTGATGATTTTCTGGGGGAAAATGGAGGTGACTTTTGTCTTAACAACTATCTTGGTCTTGTAATTTCTCAGAAACTCTACCATCCAGTTTTGACCTCAAATGCTATAGCCTGTGTGGTTGGATCCTCCTCTTCCCCAGAAATGAGTTTCTTTAAACAATTTTTTTAAGCAGTACTAAGGTTTGAATTCAGGGCTTCACAGTTAGTAGGCAGACTCTCTACCACTTTAGCCACATCTCCAGCCCTTTTTGCTCTGGTTATTTTTGAGATAGGATTTCACTTTACACCTAAGCCAACCTGGACATAATTCTCCTATTTTACCCTTCCTGCCCTCTCAGTGATGAAAGGTGGGAAATGCCACATCCAGCTTTTTCTATTCAGCTGGGGTCTTATGAACTTTTTGCCCAGACTGGCCTCAAACTACAATCCTCCCAATATCAGCTTCCCAAGTAGGTAGGATTACAGGCATGAGCTACTGGTACCCAGCTTAAATAATTTTGTAAGGTGTCTGCTTCTCCTATGGAAATAGATAACTATAAACCTAGTATTCTTTAGCTTAGTCTTAGACAGAAAATATAACTATTTTATGGGAATTTTATGGGAAAAAACTCTTAAAAATGAGAAATTTGACCCATGGGGTTTTCAAAAGAAGCATCAGGCAGTTATTGTGTCTTATGAGATAAGGAAAAGGCTTGAAATATGCAGGTACCAATTGCCAGAAACATTAAGTAAAATTTCAATTTCTGTCTGAGACTGCTTAATCAAATAGACAATGTGCTTCTCTGCAATATTGAAAGTTTTGCTTTAACATTTTGAAAGATTATCAACTTATAACCTTGAGGCTAAGATGATTTATCATAAGAAATGGTAGTTAAAATATTATTATAAAAAATGTGTTCCCTTAAAATTAAATTTACCCACAAACTTTGTTAAGATGACCCAACCATTAAATAAGGCATTGAAATCTAGCTTTAACTGACTCAACAGTATTAAAATGAGGTATAAATTCCCTTCAAACTAAGCATATAACTAAGATATTCCTCTTCCTACAAACAAAAAAGCAATACTCTTCAACCCAAGGCATAAGTTCTATATTTAAAACTCCTGGCTAGCAGAAATATATTCCTACAAAATTCCAGCCAAAATGAGTAGAATGTTTAGAAAAAACAAAAATAAATTCAGTATAGACCTGTTTTTTGACAACAAAGCAGGCTAGAAATTGCTGGATACTCTGCCTACAAAGCACTCAAAGTGCACAAAGAAAATGAATAACATTATTTTAATCAATAGAAGAGTTTGGAAGACAACGGGGTGGAGGATAACTCTGAAGGTAGGAACCAAGCAGAAAGAGCACCAAGGTCTGAAAACATCATTAACACGTCAACCTCTAGGAGCACAGAACATAAAAGCAGTGGGAATGGGAGTGGTTCTAGAGACTAGACCTAGAACTCACTTTGGTAGAGTGTTGAACGAAGGAGCACAATGCAAAAATCTAAGAATCAGGAAAGACTATCCACTGAGAAAAATGCTTGGAGAGGCAAATGGCATGGAAAAGTAGATCTACAATTTGGAGGACGATACCACAAATACAATTAACACCGGATTAGGGTCAGGATTGTTTGCATTAAAAGGGCAAATGAATAAAACAAACAATATAAAACTGGGTAAAAGACATGAAAAGACAGTTCATAGAAGAAAAAATACATGGTAAATTACATGGTAAATAAATACAGTAAAATACTCTTAACTTTATTTTTGACCAGGCGAATGTGATTTGGAGAATTATTTATTTAAATAAAGATTATAAAAATGTATGCATCAATGCTAAGAATCCCAGATTGTTCCCACTACTGTGTTCCCAGAATGCTGAAGCCTTTTCTTTCCCATCAAAGCAGAAGATTAGAAGAAATTTTGTAGGGAAATTGATTGGACAAGAAAAAGACCTAAACATATCCAACATCAGGTGTTCCTTACAGATGGTTCAATGAGATGACCCAGTGGTTTAGATGTAGATTGGACTATGAGCACATGATAAAAGCGAGAGCACACAAGGGAGGGGTGAGGATAGGTAAGACACCTAAAAAACTAGCTAGCATTTGTTGCCCTTAATGCAGAGAAACTAAAGCAGATACCTTAAAGCAACTGAGGCCAATAGGAAAAGGGGAACAGGTACTAGAGAAAAGGTGAGATCAAAAAGAATTAACCTAGAAGGTAACACCCATGCACAGGAAATCAATGTGAGTCAATGCCCTGTATAGCTATCCTTATCTCAACCAGCAAAACCCCTTGTTCCTTCCTATTATTGCTTATACTCTCTCTACAACAAAATTAGAGATAAGGGCAAAATAGTTTCTGCTGGGTATTGAGGGGGGGGGAGCAGGAGGGGGTGGAGTGGGTGGTAAGGGAGGGGGTGGGGGCAGGGGGGAGAAATGAACCAAGCCTTGTATGCACATATGAATAATAAAAGAAAAATGAAAAAAAAAATAGATGACAGCCAACAATCCCTACATAGGCTTTCAGAGTTTCCAATTAGCTATTTAGGTTCCTCCTCTTTGGAGTGAACATACAACCAAGATTATCAAGTACCAGAGGAAAGTTTCCAACATGGAACATACAGATCAGAAATAATATACAACAACAAACCAACTTGAAGGAAATAAAACACAGTCATGTAGAAGAAAGTCTCTTCTCTACAGATGGATATGAGGAGATTTTGAGTCCATGAAGTAAGAATCTGATGCAAGTTTATTTTTAAATAAGGAAATTTAGACCAGCCTGAACCTGAATCAGCTGAATGAATGCTGAAGGACAGTTGTCCTGAGTTGCTCATAGTTCTGCACATACTGCCAATGAGGTCCCTACTGTTCTTTGCTCCAGACCTCTTATTTAAGGATGTTTCTACAGCAAACATCCTTGGAAAATATAGTGTCTGCCTCTAGAGCCAGGGACACACATACTTACTGGGGATTCCCTAACTCATGACTCCTCTCTTGTAATATAACCTGCTACATATACCGGTGCCATTTGGTCCTCTGTGTGTCACCTTATGGAAACTGAATCTCTGAAAACCAGCTCTAATGGGGCATCTGACTGCAGAGTAAATGAGATACTGATGTCAGCCCAGAAATGGAGGAAATATATACATAATTCTATGTTTCATACATTTTACAATAGAAAAATCACCTTAGGGTTACTGAACTCAAGATAAAAACTGAATCAGCCTGAACTTTCCCTTTGGATAACAGTCTGTCAAATTGACAGCTAAGTGTCATCTGTTACCTGATAATTCTTTGGTTCTTTCATAAACAATTCAATTCCAGTAACATGAGTGAAATACTTGTGTATGTGAGGGGCTATGCTTCTGTTTTACAGGTAACAGGCTGATAATGCCCTTAAACTTTATAATATTGGAACAATACCTCTTTTCTTGATTCTATTCCCCAAAAACTGAATGACACTTGGCAAAATTAAAAGTTCAGAGAAACACCCACTCTAGGAAACAATTTAAGTAGAATTGTTGAGTGACTTAAAATTTATTTATGTTAAACAAGATGATTTTTACAAAATAATATATATTGGATCAAAGAATGACAAATATACAATTATTGGAATAAGAAATATAGAAAAAGAAAAACTGAAAAGAAAGAAACGAACCCCTTCCAACTAATACTCCTCACAAAAGGTTATAAAAATCTTAACTGCTTTTCTGCACTTTTTCTTAGTTCCTTAAGTTTAAGGTTTTTAATTTTTTTATTTGACAAATTTTATTTCTGTGTCACTTACTCTCCTTCTCTTCCCCTCTCCTCTCCCCAAGTGCAGTCTTGAATATTTGAAAATATTTACCCTTTGGGAATTGCATCCAAATAAAAAACAAATACATTTACAAAGCAAACTAAAGTAAGAAATAATTTTAAAACTTTTTCTCATCTACATATTATAGATCATAAAGATAAAGAATTTTCAAGACTTTCTCCACAGTCATATCATAAATTATTTTCCCAGAACATGGTAATGGCTCCTTCTAAACAGATATTAAGACTTTTATAAATAAATTATTTTACACTTAAAAACTTTCCACATAAACATGATTCACTAATATTAGGCTATAGGATGTATTCTATAATTCCAAGGAAAATGCTTAAGCTGATTTTTAAAATTGTTGCTCCATTTTAATGGTTTCTTTTGGTGCCAACTTCTTACTATGACTCCAAGACATAATAATCCAGTTAGCTTCTACCAATTTAGTAGTAAGGAAACTGTGTTGGATTACACCAAAAAGCATTCTGGGAAAAGGATAAGTGTGCTGAATACCATGGGAGAAACATAGTTAAAGGAAAATAAACTTTGTGATTATAGAGACCACCTATATCTTACCTTCTGCTGGATTTGTTTCTATCAAAGGTATCACTTTGAAATACACTTAACTCAATAATGCTACCATTATTCAATATATACTTGAAACTTCTTTGGAAATCACCTTCATGATCTGTATTAGTTGCTTTTAAACCTCTTCATAGTTTTAAATATTCTCCAAGAATCAGAAATCAGAATGACTTCATACCTCTTAACAAGCAAAAAACAAAAAAAGTAAGAAAAAAAGGAAACTAAAAGATAGTAGATAATAGTCTTCACAATTCTGATCATGGAACACATTTACTGTCTATTATTCATTTCTGAAAATTCATTTTTATCAAAGATTTTGCATCTATGCTGAAGGAAATTGGTCTATAGTTTTCTTTTTTGTTGTGTCCTTGTTGGGCTTTTGTATCAGAGTAATACTGGCTTCATAGAATGAGTTTGGTAGTGTTCCCTCCCTATCTGCTTTATGGAATAGTTTGGGGAACATTGGTGCTTGTTCTTTTTTAAAGGTCTGGTAGAATTTACCAGCAAATCAGAGTGGTCCTGAGTTTTTCTTTATTGGAAGACACTTTATTTTTGCTTCAATCTCATTGCTTATTATAGAATTGTATAAGTTATTTATATCTGCTTGACTCAATTTTTGTAGATCATATATGTCTAGAAAACAACTAGCTCTTTCTTTTATTGATTCTTTTTATTGATCTTTTAGTCTCTATTTCATTGATTTCTACCCCAATCTTCATTATTTCTTTCCATATACTAATTTGGGGGTTTGTTTGTTCATGTTTTTCCATCATTAGGTTATTTGTTTGAGATCTCTCTGATTTTTTTTGGTAGTACTAGGGTTGAACTCAGGGTCTCATACTTGCTAGGTAGGAGTTTTACCACATGAGCCACTCTGCCAGTACTGATTCTTTAATTTAGGCACTCTTATCTGTAAACTTCCTCTTCGAACTGTCTTATCTAAATCACATAGGTTTTGGTATGTTATGCTTTTATTTTCATTTAATTTTAGGGATTCTAAAATTTCCTCCCTGATCTCTTCAATGACACAGTGATCATTCAAAAGCATTGTTCAGTCTCCATGTGTGCGTGTGTCCTTTCTGTAGTTTCTCTTGATATTGATATCTAATTTTATTGTACTATGATCTGATAAGATATAAGAAATTATTTCAATTTTCTTATATCTTTAAGATTTGCTTTTTTGGCCTAGAATGTAATCTACTTTGGAGAAGGATCCACGGCTTCTGAGAAGAATTCTGCAGCTGTTGGGTGGAATATTTTGTAGATGTCTGTTAAATCCATTGGGTCTATGATGCATATAGCTCTGAATTTCCACTTTGTGTGTGAATCACTAATTTTTTTAGTGTATATTAATTATGCAAAGGAATTTCATTGTGATATTCCATACATATAATGTGCTTTGGTCAAATTCACTCCTTCTATTGTTCTTTCTTATCCTCCCTTGTTAAACTATTTTAATGGGCTTCCTTATTCTATTTTCATATATGAATATAAAGTACCTCAATCATATTCATCTCCCCATCACCTTCTCCTTTCACCTTCCCCATCCCACTATCATCCCAAAAAACAATAAACATTTTACATTTATGTTTTCCCTTTCTTAAGGTCTAGATTCTGCATATAAGAGAGAATATGCGATATTTGTCTTTCACAAATGACTAATCTTGTTTAATATGATGATCTCCAGTTCTATCCATTTTTCTACAAATGACATAATTTAATTTTTCTTTATGACTGAATAATACCACCTTTTCTTTATTCATTAATTAATTGATGGCTATCTATTCTGTTTCCATAGTTTGGCTATTATGAATAGTGCTGCAACAAACACGGGTGTGCAGGTATCTCTATTGCATGCTGACTTGCATTCCTTTGGATATATGCTCACGAGTGGTATAGCAAGATCATATATATAGTAGTGCTATTTTTAGTTTCTGGAGGAGCCTCCATTCTGATTTTTATAGTGGCTGGACTAATTTACATTCCCAACAACAACTGGGCACAAGTGGTTCACACTCATAATCCTAGCTACTTGAGAGGCTGAGATCTGGATGATTACAGTTCAAGGTCAGCCTGGGTAAATAGTTTGAGAAACCTCACCTCCAAAAATAACCAGAGTAAAATGAACCAAGATGTGGCTCAAGCAGTAGAGCACCAGCTTTGGAAGAGGGAAGTCCTGAGTTTAAACCATAGACCCACCAAAGGAAACAAACAACAAAAAACAGTGTGTTCCCCCTCTACCCCATCCTACATCCTCGTCAGCATTTCTTGTTTTTCCTATTTGTTGACTTTTTTATTGTTTATTCATTTATTCATATGTCTATACATTGTTTGGGCCATCTCTCCCCACTGCCCCATGCCCCCTCACTCTCCCCTCAACCCCCATCACTTCCAGGCAGAACCTGTTTGACTCTCTTCTCCAATTTTGTTGAAAAGAAAACATAAGAGATAATAAGAAAGATATAGCTTTTTGCTAGCTTGAGATGAAGATAGCTATACAGAGAGATTCCTGGCATTGCTTCCATGCACATGTATATTAACAATAAATATTGGTTTATCTCTACCACACCTCTTCACTACTTCCCAGTCATCTTCCCACAGTGGCCTCTGTCAGTTTAAGATTATTTTGTTCACTCCTCTACAGTGGGCACATCAAACACTTTCAAGTTTAGTTTCCCTCCCTTTCCCTGTTGCTCACGTAAGCATTCTCCCCTAAGCGTGTAACCCCTGTCCAATAATATTACTGCATTTGTTTTAGGTCTAAAGTCTGCATATGAGGGAGAACATATGATTTTTGGCCTTCTGAGCCTGGCTAACTTCACATAAGATGATGTTCTCCAGTTCCATTCTTTACTTGCAAATGACAAAATTTCATTCTTCTTTGTGGCTGAGTAAAATTCCCTTGTGTAAAAATACCACATTTTGTGGTATCTATACACAATGGAATTTTATGCAGCCATGAAGAAGAACGAAATGTTATCATTCGCTGGTAAATGGATGGAATTGGAGAACATCATTCTGAGTGAGGTTAGCCTGGCTCAAAAGACCAAAAATCGTATGTTCTCCCTCATATGTGGACATTAGATCAAGGGCAAACACAACAAGGGGATTGGACTATGAGCACATGATAAAAGCGAGAGCACACAAGGGAGGGGTGAGGATAGGTAAGACACCTAAAAAACTAGCTAGCATTTGTTGCCCTTAACGCAGAGAAACTAAAGCAGATACCTTAAAGCAACTGAGGCCAATAGGAAAAGGGGACCAGGAACTAGAGAAAAGGTTAGATCAAAAAGAATTAACCTAGAAGGTAACACCCACACACAGGAAATCAATGTGAGTCAATGCCCTGTATAGCTATCCTTATCTCAACCAGCAAAGCCCCTTGTTCCTTCCTATTATTGCTTATACTCTCTCTACAACAAAATTAGAGATAAGGGCAAAATAGTTTCTGCTGGGTATTGAGGTGGGGAGCGGGAGGGGGCGGAGTGGGTGGTAAGGGAGGGGGTGGGGGCAGGGGGGAGAAATGAACCAAGCCTTGTATGCACATATGAATAATAAAAGAAAAATGAAAAAAAAAAAAAATACCACATTTTATTAATCCATTTGTGAAGAGTGGGACACCTTGACTGTTTCCATAATTTGGCTATTGTAAATAGTGCTGCAATAACCATGGGAGTGTAGGTGCCTTTTGAATAACCTGAGTTGCATTCCTTTGGATATATCAATAGCTTTTTCTGCATCTATTGAGATGATCAAGTGGTTTTTGTCTTTGCTTTTATTAATGTGCTGTATTGCATTTATTGATTTGCATATGTTGAACCACCCCTGCATCCTTGGGATGGAGCCAACTTGGTCATGCTGAATGATCTTTCTAATATGTTGTTAGATTTGGTTTGCCATTATTTTATTGATGATTTTTGCATTGATGTTCATTAAGGAGACTGGCTTATTGTTCTCCTTTTTGGAGGTGTCTTTGTCTGGTTTGGGGATGAGTGTAATACTGGCTTCATAAAATGAGTTAGGCAGTGTTCCTTCCATTCCTATTTTGTGGAAAAGTTTAAGGAGAGTTGGTATTAGTTCTTCATTAAAGTTCTGATAGAATTCAGCAGAGAATCCACCAGGTCCTGGACTTTTCTTTTTTAGGATACTCTTTATTGCTACTTCAATTTCATTTTGTGTTATAGATCTGTTTAGGTGGTTAAACTGAACCCCTTGGTTCTGTTTTGGATAGTCATAAGTATCTAGAAATTTGTCCATTTCTTCAAGATTTCAAATTTATTGGAATATAGGTTCTCAAAGTAGTCTCTGATGAATCCCTGGATTTCCTTGGTATTTGTTGTTATCTCCCCCTTTTGCATCTCTTGATTTTACTGATCTGGGTCTTTTCCCTCCTCATTTTAGTCAGTTTTGCCAGGGGTCTATCAGTGTTGTTTATTTTTTCAAAGAACTAGCTTTTGTTTCGTTGATTATTCATATGGTCTTTTTCTTTTTTTTGGTCTCTATTTCATTAATTTTAGTCCTTATTTTTATTGTTTCTCTCCTTCTGCTTGATTTGGGTTTTGTTTGTTCTTGTGTTTCTAGAGTTTGAGATGTAGCATTAGGTCATTTATTTGAGATCTTTCTGTCCTTTTAATATATGCACTCGTGGCTATAAATTTTCCTCATAGGACTGCCTTTGTTGTGTTCCATAGGTTCTGGTAGGTCGTGTTTTAATTTTCATTAACTTCCAGGAAACTTTTAATTTTCTCTTTTGTTTCATCAATGACCCACTGATCATTGAGCAATGTGTTATCCAGTTTCCAATTGTTTGCATATTGTCTGCTGTTGTTTTTGTTGTTGAGTTCTAGTTTTAATGAATTGTGATCTGACAGAATGCAGGGGATTATTTCTGTTTTCATATGTTTGCTGAAGCTTGCTTTGTGCCCTAAGATATGATAAATTTTGGAAAAAGTGCCATGGGATGCTGACATATGTCAGCAGATGCAGATGTTGGATGAAATATTCTGTAGACATCAACTAGGTCCATTTGAATTAAGATATGATTTAGTTCTAGAATTTCGTCATTGATTTTTTGTTTGGATGACCTGCCTATTGGAGATGGGGAGCATTAAAGTCCCCCACTATCATTGTGTTGAAGTCTATATGTGCTTTTAAGTCCTTTACAGTATATTTGATGAAACTGATTGCACTGACATTGGATAGATATTATATGTTGATAATTGTTATTTCCTTTTGGTGCATTTCCCCTTTTATTAGTATGGAGTGTCCTTCTTTATCTTTTTGATCAATGTACGTTTGGAGTCTACTTTGTCTGAGATAAGTATTGCTACTCCTGCCTGTTTTCAGGGGCCATTGGCTTGGTAAATCTTCTTCCAACATATCACCCTAAGCCAGTGTGTGTTTCTGTCAATGATATAGGTCTCCTGTAAACAACAGATTGTTGGATCTTCCTTTTTAATCCAGTTTGTCAAACACTGTCTTTTGATAGGGAAGTTGAGTCCATTGACATTAATTGTTAATATTTATAAGTATGTGGTGATTCCTGTCATTTAGTTGTTTTGGTTGTTTAAGGATTTGATTGTGTGCAACTGAATTAATGCCTTTCTCTGATTCCTTGTCTTTTCTTCTCCCATGGTTTAATACCTCCTATCCTCTCATGATTTTCTTTGCTTTCATCTTCTGTGTGCAGAATTCTCTGGAGAACTTTTTGTAGTGGTGGCTTGGTAGTCATATATTGTTTTTGTTCCTGCTTCTCATGGAAGATTTTTATTGCTCCATACATTTTGAATGATAGTTTGCTGGATAAAGTATCCTTAGGCTGAAGTTATTTTCATTCAGTACCTGAAATACCTCACTCCATGCCATTCTTGCTTTTCAGGTTTCCACTGAGAAATATTCTGTGATTTTTATGGGTTTACCTTTATATGTTATTTGTTTTTTCTCTCTTACAACCTTCAGTATTCTTAATCTATTCCCTGTGTTTGTTGTTTTAATGATAATATGTCATTGGGAGGTTTTATTTTGGTCAAGTCTGTTTGGTGTCCTGGAGGCTTCCTGGATCTGAATGGGCAAAACTTTCCCAAGATTTGGGAAGTTTTCTGTTATCATTTTATTAAATATATTATGAATCCCTTTTGCTTGGACCTCTTCTCCTTCTTCTACACCCACCATTCTCAGGTTTTGTCTTTTGACGGAATCAGTGAGTTCTTGCATATTCCTTTCACAGCTCTTGAGCTGTTGACTAACATTTCTTCAGTTTTTTCTTTAATTTTTATTTTATCTTTGAGTTATGAGACTCTATCTTCCACTTGTTCTAGACTGCTGATGTGGCCTTCCATTGTGTTTTGTGTTTCTGTTTGATTCTTTTTTTCTGAGGTTTTCCATATCTTCAGTCACTTCCTCTTTAATACTATTTATTTTCATCTTGCATTCATTTATCTGTCTATTTATAGCATTCTCTGTTTCACTTTGGTGTTTATTCAGGGCTCATCTGAGTTCATTTGTTTCTGTGTCTTTTCATATTCTTTCTTTTTAGTGTCTTGAAATTTCTTGAGTGCATCTTGTACATTTTGGGTAACAATGTCTAATATCTTTTCCATGAAATTCTCAGTGATTTCTTGAAAGATTTGTTCTTTGAGGGTGCTTTTGTGGGCATTGCTGGGTTCCTTACTGTGGTTTATCTTTGTTTTGTTTGGGTAGGTTTTCTTTATTTCCCTCTGAATCCTGTATTAAATTTTTCTTGAGAGTGATTATCATCCCTTCTTCTTCCCATCATTCCATGTGGTCTGTACTGCTATGTCCTTGATAGGCAAGTTGGTGGTTTTAGTTGACTGTTTTCTTTCCCTTGATTTAATTTTTGTGTTGTGGCTGTCTTGGTTATTAGCTAGGTTGGTGTGCTATTTCTGTCCATGATCTGGAAGTGTAATTTAGCAATAACTAATTCACAGTTTCAATACCCAAACAATTGTTTTATCTATTGTATAGAAGACCCATTGGTTGTAATATCTATAAGCAGTGGGAGTTGGGGGTGGGGGTTAACATTTGTTAAGCTACCTAAAGAAATTTAGGGAATTGGTTAGGGTGGCACTAAAAGGGGAGGTGGGAAGTGGGGTGCATGAGTGGGGGAAGCAATGTGGGGGCTGCTGCATTTTGTGGCCCTTGTGTGTGTTTGGATGTATTTCTCTTGTAGTATAGGGTGCTTGTGTCAGGGATTTCAGGAGTTTGGAGTTGTGTAAAGTTGGTACAGTAGTTTGGTCAGCAGGTGGTGAGTGTGTAGGAAGGAGGGGAAGTCTAGTGACAGGTTGGGGGACAATGGCAGGGGAAGATGAAGGCAGGGGAGAGAGTGGATTAGAAGGGGCAGAAAGAGTAGTTGGGAAGGACAGCCTTGGATTTCAGCACAGGAAAAAGGGGGAGAGTGAAGGAGGTGAGAGTAGGGATGAGAAGATGGTGATGGTAAAGTTGATAGCATAGAAAGAAAAAAAAGAAAATAGGAATAAAAATTAAAAACCCACAATAAAACAAACAAAAAGAACAACAGGAAAAAAAAAAACAATGAAAAACACTAGGTTCAGGAACAATAGAATTGCAGTCTTAGTTTAAGTTCTGGAGTTACTCCTCCAGCATCCAGTCCTGGCATTGGCATATAAGAAGCTCTGATGTGGTCTCACTGGGTGATTGTCTTGTATTGTTTTGTTCTTCTGTCGACCAGTTTAATTGAAATTGTGAGGTACCCTATCATGCAGGGTGGTCAGATCTATTGATTTGCCCAGCCAATAGCTGTATTATCCTTCAGCTGCAGCTGTTTGGTTAGCTCCTCCTCCAGTGAGGTGGGGCAGTTCAAGTTTGAATGATGTCCTTTTGTTCAGAAGTTCAAATATGTGATCTACTACCTGCCCTGCTTTGGAGGTGGCTTATTGCTGTGTTTGTTTACTGAGAGTTTAGCACTGGGACTTTATTTCTTTGACCTGCCCCCTCTCTCTGGGGCATGTTGCGTTCCACCCACTCCCTCTGCTCTCTGTGTTTTATTACAGTTCACTATTTGCTTTTCAGTTGAGCAGGGCAGTTCAGTTTGGGATGATGCTTTCTGTCTCAGGAGATGAGTTCTGTGATCCACTACCTTCCCTGCTTTGGGGAGTGGCTTATTGCCCACCTGCTCTAGGTCTTCACTGCCTTTCCTATGTTTATTTACTGATAGTTCAGCACTGATATTAGCTTCTTGCCCCTCTCCCTTTCTCTGGGGCAGGTTTAGCATTCCACTCCTCTGTTATCCATGTTTGAATACAGTTCACTGTTTGTTATTCAGTTTTGTTGGGGGGAGATCAGTCTGCCCAGGGGCTGTGCTGGTTTATGTCCCTGGGGTTGGATAAGTGATTCCTGCATGGTGCATAGTGCTCACCTTTTTGTTCTCTCAATTGATATGTAGGCAGTTTTGGAGCATGTGGCAGTAGCTGTAGAGGTGAAAAATGGTGCCAAATTTTCTTAGTGTAACGTGATGAGGGAAGGCTTTCCATGGGCTAGGGGTTTGGGATGTCAGAAGATTGATTCTGATTGATTCTTTATTTCTGCTTGAACAAAGAAAGAGAAGAGAAGGAAAGAAAAAAGAAAAAGAAATCACCATGGGGGAGGAGTGTTTCCCCAGGGCTGGACCCACCTTGTTGGCTGTGCAGTGGATTGCAGCTGTTAAGTATAATTAAAGGCTGATTTGAGGGTCAGTCTTTGAATTTTTTCCTGCACCTAGTGTTATGGCAGTTATTATTTTGGCTAGAAGCAGTCAGAATTACCCAAGTGTGGCTCCAACATCTCCAGGAGGTTTTTGGAGTCTCAGAGCTTAGGGTTTCTGCTTCCATAGCCTTGTTGCTATCTTGGATTAGGCATTTCTTATGTTCTTGATTTTTGTCATTCTGACTAGGTTGAAGTGGAATATCACTGTAGTTTTGATTTGCATTTCTATGGCTAAGGATGCTGAACATTTCTTCATGCATTTATTTGGCATTTGTACTCTTCTTTTGAGAATTAACTGTTTAATTCATTTTCCCTTTCATTAATTGGATTCTTTGTTCTTTTGATGTTTGATTTTTTGAGACCTTTATGTATTCTGAATAGTAATTCTTTATCTAATGAATAGCTGGTGAAGATTTTTCCCCATTCCTTCTATTTGTTGTCTCTTCATACTGGTCATTGCTTCCTTCAGTGTGAAGGAGCTTTATAATTTGATTCAATCCCATTTGTCAATACAGTTTAAAGCATTTACTGAGAAATGGAAATCCTATTCAAGAAGTCATTATCAACACATAGAGCTTCACAGGTTTTTCCTACATTTTTGAAGTTTCTTTGTTAATTTTTTTTGGTCTGGATGGTATATCTATTGATGAGAGTAGGGTATTAAAGTCACCTACTATTGCTGTATCTGGACCTAATTGTCCCATTATGTCCGGTAATGTTTGTCTTATGAAGTTGGGCCCAAAAATGTTTGATGCAAATAAATTTGCAATTGTTATATCTCCTTGATGGATTGTTCCCTTTACTACTATGAAGTAACCCTCTTTATCTATTCTGAGTAATTTTGGCTTGAAGTCTATTTTTTCTGATTTGTGAATAGCTACTTATGCTTGCTTTTGGTTCTGTATATTGTTTTCCCTCTATTCACTTTCAGCTTGTCTGAATTTTTTTTTTTTACCAGTAAGGTATGTTTCTTGTAGGTAAGAAATAGTTTGATCTTTGTTTTTTTTTAATCCAATCAGCAATATGTGTATCTTTTAATTGTAGAGTTAAGGCCATTTGTTTTATTTTGGGGTTATTATCCAGAACTGTTTTCTGATTCCTATAATTTTGTTGGCTTTTTTCCTGGTTTATTCTATTACTGTTTGTTTATTCCTTTTACCCTTATTCATCTTTGGAAACTGCTGATTTATTGGTTTATTGAGTTGGACATGATTGGTTCTTTCCTAATTTTCATGTATTCATTTATTTCTCTTGTGCAAATTTTTTCTTTCCTGAGCTGTCTTGCTTGTGACTGTTTTCCAACTCTGCATGAGGGATTCCTTTAATTATCTTCTGTAATGCTAGTTTAGTGGTCATGAATTGCTTTAGTTTGTACTTATCTTAGAAGGTCTTTACTTTTCCTTTGATTTTAAAGGATAACTTAAGTGGATATAGTATTCTTGCTTGGCAGTTATTTACTTTCAGGGCTTGAAATATATCATTCCATGCTTTCCTGGATTTAGGGTTTGTGTTAAAAGGTCTGATGTGATTCTGATGTTTTTATCTTTGTAAGTTGGCATTTTCAGTATTCTTCCAGCTTTCAATATTCTTTCTTTGGTCTCCAGATGACATTTTAAGTATAATGTGACATGTAGAGTTTCTTTTCTGGTCCATTCTACTTGGGGGTTTCCTGTACTTGGATGTCCTATATTTCTCAATATTTAGGAACTGTTCTATAATTTCATTGAAATGCTTTCTTATGCATTTAGTTTGTATTTCAGTTCCTTCTTCTGTTTCATGCCTTCTTAGGTTTAGTCTCTTTATCATGCCCCAGAGTTCTTGAAAGCTGTGTTCATGTTTTTCTTTTTATTTATTGCTATCTGAATGCAGAATATCCTTGATTTTATGTTCAATCATGTCTTCCAGTTTAAGAAGACATAGTTTAATCTATTGCTGATGCTTTCCATTATGGTTTTTTATTTAGTTGGTTGAGTTTTTCATTTCCAATAATCCTAGGTTTTTTTCTCTGAATCTCAGTATCCTTGATGAACTTTTTAATGATGTTGTGAATTTTTTTTTATCATAGCCTTGAGTTGACCTTCTCACTTCATTCAGGTGTTTATTTAAACTGTCTTCGTGATCTTTGATCATTTTTTAATATATGTTTTTTAATTCTTTTGCTTGGAAATTCAGTTGTTTCAATATCTCTTAATTCAGCTATTGGGCAGGTATGAAATTTTATTAGTGTCATATTGCCTTGATTTTCATATTTCTTATTTTTCTGCATTGCAATTTACTCATCAGTTGGAATGGTTGTCCCTTTGCTTTATGCATTTATTTTTGTTGAAGTTTTCTCAGTGGAGGGCCTTCTCTTGGGGTCACAATCCTCACTATTATTCAAAGGAGGGAAAGCAGGCAGAACTAACAACAACAATATTCAAAAGCACAACAGATATTTAAATGTAGTATGAAACAATTAGAAACATCAACTACACCCTCAAATGATTAGAAAGGAAGGGAACTGAGTACTTATAGGAGCTTTAAAATTACTAGATTGGGAAGTATTAATAATTAAGTAGTATAGAGGAAGGTGGGATGGAAAAAGGAAAGAGGAAGCAAAATAGGAAAAAGAGAAAAAGAATATTATGTGGAGGTACAGGAAAAAACTGAAAATGCTGGTGAGAGAGTACAGAGCAAAGTGAATGCAGCAAAAGGCAAAATAATCAAAGAAAGAAAAATAGCAAGAGAACAAAACAACAATCTAATTGCAATTGCCACTATAAAAATATAATAAAATAAAATATACACTAGTCAGTATTTCATCCTTGCTGAGGGTAAAAGAACAATGGATTTCCATTAACACCCCCCTACCTACAATTTTTCCTTCAGTTTCCTTTTAGTAGGGCAGCTTTGATTGTTTGATTTTCCTCTCTGAATTTTTAAGAAGTTGGAAAAGTGGAGTCTACTAAGGAATTCAGCACTGACCTGCCTTCCCAACTGGGTGTACTTATAAGCAGGCCTGTTTTACAGGATTGAGGGTCAACCCTCAATCTTTTCCTTGGTGTGCAGAGGGACCCCCTGCACACACACATACAGGTTGGATGTCTCTGCTTGTATAGGTTTATAATGGTAAATAAATTCCCTGAGCAGTGGCTGCTGTCTACCAATGTTTCTGACTCTCTGGAAGTATGCAAAGTAGGCAAGACAATGCAATTCACAGTGGTTGGGCAAGGCATGGGACTCTAATGGATCCAAATTGCCTTCATCTCACAATTCTTTCTTAGCACTAAATTTTTTTAGTTAGCACGGATAACTATGTCTTTCCTCACTAGAGTTCAATCTGTGTTGCAGTTCCAGCTCTTCTGTCACCACAGAAGTCCTCATTCACACCTCTGTCACTGTTGTTCCAGTGAATTTTAGTCTTTGATTTTGCAGCTGAGCTCCCATTGGCACTTGCCCCCACCTCCAAGTAGATTCTGTTGGTGAATGTGAAGCCAAGTCATTCATTCACTTAGGCAGAGGAATAGGGGAGTCATCAGAATTTGGATATTTGTATTTAAAAAAAAGAGTAAGAGGCTGGGATCCCTTCCCTTGTGTGCTGTGCTACATGGTATGTAGTTTGCCTTTCTTGGATTTTATTTTTGTACAGTGCCAACTGGTAAGCACCTGTAAGCCTTCCAGAGACTTGCCTTTTGGGCTGGTGGGTATTCTCCACCTTCCTTACCATTTTGCTCAGCACTTTATTTTGGACTTCATTGTTTCCTTTATAAATCCAAAGTTTAAGATTTCTAGATTCCATCTTCTGTTTACAGCTGCTTCCTTTGCTTTTCCTAGTTGCCAATCTCTCCCTGAGTCACAAACCTGATGATTTTTTTTTCACATTCATGGAGGTCTCTAATCTTCCACCTTAAGTCTCCTCTGGGTACTAACTTTATTTGTGTTACAAATGTCTTCTCCTAGCCTATGCTTATCTTATTTTCTTTTGCCATAATTATACTTTTGTTGTTAAAAAGCTTTAATTTCATGTAGTCAAATTATATCAATTTTTAAAAATAGTTTGTTCTTTATCTTGTGGTTATAAAGCTGTTTTCTGTATTTTCTTCTAAAAGGTTAACATTTTCCCTTTTCATTTAGGTTTAAAATTCATCTTTTGTTTGTGGGGTGAAGTATGAATTCAATTTTAATCTTTGCCCATTTTGATTATTAATTGTCCTGACACATTTTTCTGGCAAGTTCATGTTTTCTGACTGATCTTCAAAGCCACCCTGTCGGACAAGTTTTCATAAGTGTCTTTGTCTGTCCCATTGATCTTTTAATACTATTCTTTGAACTTTTTGAACTTTTCTTCATTAACACACCATAAGTCATCTTAACAGTTATAAAAAGATATTAAGTTTAATTTTCTAAATTTTGACAGTTCTTATTTTATATTTAAGATTTTTATGTTTGATTTTTTAAATCTTTTTTTTTTTGGTGGATGTGGGGGAGAAGATACTAGAGTTTTGAACTCAGGGATCATTCTTGCTGGCAAGATGCTCCACCTCTTGAGAAATGAGTCCAGCCCTTTGATTTTTAAGAGAAAATTTTTGCTTCATTTTTTAGGGAAAATTTCTTTTCCAGAAATGGAATTTTCATAATAATTGCAAGCACTTTAAGCAGGCATGTGATTACCAGATTGCCACATGTTTCCTGCTACAGAAATCTAATAATTGTCCATTTACATGAATAGTAACAGACCAAAAGAAATAAAGCAATATTGGGAGTTGAAAATAAGTAGCAACATAATTATAGAACTTTTCCATTGATGTGTGTTTGTTTTGATGTCATATCCAGAGAGAGAACAGGGAAACCAAAATTATTTGAACAGTACAGAGAAAGCAACTGAGCTAGAAAAGAAAAGAAAAAAAAGATGGCTATGTTATTTAGCTTGATTGTGGTAATTATTTCATAATGTATGCAGAAATCAAAATGTTATATTGTATACCATAAAAATACAATTTTTGTCAGTCTTACCTCAATAAATCTGCAAAGCAACACTAAAGCAATGATGGTAAATGTGCAATAAAAGAAAGCATTAAGCAAAATATTTAAAAGAGCAAAAATTTTTAAAGAATAAAACATTGTCTAAAATACTATGTTTTAGAGGAATCAGCTATACTGCTTTATCAAAAATTGTGTAAGTACATTATATCTTCATCTCTTATCTCCTCAGACCATTTTGTGAATATTTCATTTTTACTATGTCTCATATTTTATGACTAGCTTTTCTGTGTTCTCTAGCATATCTTTCTTCTAACAGCTTCAAGTTCAATTTACTGATTGCTCCTGATATATTAAGGCAATTTTGAAGACTTTTATTTTCTCAGTTTTCTAAGTGAATGAGATCTACCTTTTATAGTTCCTGGGCAACTAAGAAACCTCAAAATCTGTGGTATCAATTAGAGTACTGAGAGGCAATATTTTTAAGCCAAGACTAGATTATGTGGCAACAATTATGTTAATTTGTTTCTTTTTTGTTGTTGTTTTGGAGGGGTTTGGTGGTACTGGAGTTTGAACTTAGGGCTTCATGCTTATTAAGCAGGCATTTACCACTTGAGCTACTCTACTAGCCCTTTTTGTGCTGGGTATTTTCGTGATAGGGTCTCTAAAACTATTTCCTTGATCTGGCTTCAAACCAGGATCCTCCTGATCTGGTTTGCCACCTAAGTAGATAAGATTATAGGTGTGAACCACCCAGTACCCGGCATGTGCTAATGTTCTTACACACATTACCTTTTATCTTCTCAATGATTATATGAGAATTTTTGTTGGAGACCAGGCATGAACCCTGGACTAGGATATAATGGAGTTTGCACAGCCTCTCCATGGTAGGAGTTTACACAGCCTCTCCTACCATGTTCTTCTCAATACCTGGTGTCTTGACCTTTGTTCTCACATCTCCTTGAAGAATACAACCTTCTCTGTCTGCATACCAGCCCCCTGATGCAAAACTAGATAAAATAACAGAACTATTTCGAGACTCCCTGATGCCAGATTAATCAATACCTTAGATAAGGTGTCCTCTGTGCCTTGATGGTTACAGAACTGATGTGTTGTAATTAAGATTCATTAGCCTTAGGAAAATTAGCCCACCAAACCTCATTCCTTTTACCTTGCATCAAAGAATTGTTGAAGCTTGATTTTTTTACTTGAGTCTTTTCCTTACACTGACCTATAAAATAAACACTCTGGAACAAGTAGACGCTCACGTTTCTCACCAGGAACATGCAGTCCTCCCATCCCCAGCTTTTCTGTTTTATGTCTGTATGTCTGTATGTGTCTTATTTCTCATTCCCCGCTGCTCTTAGTCAGGTTTATGCAGCATACCCATGCAGGATGTGGGCAAGTGGCACCCAAACTTGGGACCTGACTACAGGAGAACTCATTGGATAAGGCAAGGGAACACTCTCCAAAGAAATTGTCCACAAGGAAAATAAGGTAAAGGGAGAGTGCAATTCTGAGTATAGTCAGGAGTAATAAATATGGGACAAACAGGATCTAAAGAAAGAGATCTCTATGTATATATGCCTAAAACTAAATGTAAATCTAAAGTCTTCAATGTCTAAGAGTACACTTGAAATTAATGTAATTGTTTTGTGTTTCATTGTATAAATTTTGTGTATACTAATGTATTCAATTTGTGTTTCATTGTGAATTTTATGTATGTCTGTTGTATGATTAACTTATTAGAGACAAAAAACTGATGGCTATGGCAACAGTCTTGTTAAAAACTAAGACTGACTCAAAACACTATTCCTAAAATTGACTCTTGCCTCAGCTGTTAAAATGAGTCCTAAAAGAACAGAATGGGACACTTTTAATCTGCTCCTAAAACTTTTTAAAAAATAACTTCTGTGGCCACTTAGTTAATTTTTACATGTTCTTGAGCTCTTGAATCTATGTGCACTTAAATTGACATTTATGGCATGCCTAATTTAAAACCTTTTTTATATACACGTATATTTAAACATCTTTAGGAGGATTTTTATTATGAAATTAATGTAAAGAAATACAAGGCTTCTGGCAAAGATCCAAGATGGCGACGGGACACAGCTGCACACTGTGTGAGCTTGTGAACCAAGAACTTTGCTGAGACACTGGAGACACACTTGGCTAAGGTAAAGCAACAGGGAGAGCTAAAACTTCGGCACTCTGAACCCCTAGCTCGTGGAAGGCTTCTCTATGCCATGATTTACTAACAGAACAGCCAGCGTTGCATGCCAATAAAGAATATGAGAAAACACAAAAACAAATAAATGAAATCATAGGAGCCCTAAATAAACACCAAAATAAAACATAGAACACCATAAA